>NW_022589769.1:1875288-1912865 GCF_004348235.1 Phoca vitulina | reverse complement strand
TGGTGATGGTGATGATGGTGATGGTGATGATGGTGATGATGGTGATGATGATGGTGGTGATGATGGTGATGATGATGGTGATGGTGATGACGGTGATGATGATGGTGATGGTGGCAGTGATGGAGGTGGTAAAGGGATAGATTCAGAGGACCTGGCTTAGCCCATTGCTTTAAAGAACTTTTATTAAAAATTGGATCTGCCTTTTGCCTCTGTAGTCAACCTAGAAATATCAACTGAAGGTGGATTTTGGAGGAAGGATAATTGGAGCTGGAGGAAGAGGGGTATTGAAGACTAAACACCCCGGGGGGGACTGTCAGGCTGGTGAGGCCCCACTGTCTTACTTCCCCAGTTTGCAGGGAGGCCGCAGTCCTGCAGCAGAGCATCCAGAACTCCAGCACCTGTCTGGGCGCTCAGCTCGCTTCGAGCAGGAGGGGGAGCCTTAGGAAGGGCGGGTGAGGGAAGGCTCCGGGCACACGGGGCTGGAAGCGGGGAGTCTAGGCGGTGGTGTGGAAGAGAGCAAGGAGGGCTGGGGCGGAAAGGGAGAGGCAGGGCAGGCTGGGTCACGGAGGGGGGGATGATTTGGGGACAGTGGGGAGGTGTTCCGAGAGATAAGAGTCTGGGGGGCAGGTGGGAGGTGGGAATGGACGGCTGAGGTGGCGTTCAGGCTGGGGTGGGGTCCAAAGGGAGGGATGAAGGCTCGGATGGGGGTGTGAAGGCGGGGGTGGAAGTCTGAGATCGCAGGTATGGGGCCTGCGAGTGGCAGTGGCATCGGAGGGCTGGGAGCGGTTTGGGAGGAGCGCGCGCAGGGCGCAGGTGAAGGGCTGAGGGCGGAGCCAGGGCGGGAGGGAGGGCTCGAGGGCCGAAGGCCGGGACAGCTCCCAGTCCGGAGGCTCCGGAGGAGGAGCTGGGAGCCGCGGGCGGCGGGCCGGGCTGCGCCATGCGGGTGCACCTGGGCATGCTGGCAGGCGCGGCAGCGCTGACCGGGGCGCTCAGCTTTGTGCTCCTGGCGGCCGCCATCGGCACGGACTTCTGGTACATCATTGACACCGAGCGGCTGGAGCGGGGCGGCCCGGGGGCGCGGGGCCGGGCGGGGGCCGCCAACCGCAGCGAGCTCGAACCTCTGAGCTCGCACTCTGGCCTCTGGCGCACCTGCCGGGGTAAGGGGGAGCGCGGGGACGCTGCGCGGTGCCGCGCCCGCCCGGGACCTGTTGCTGGGCTCCCAGTCCTCCCCCGAGCCCCAAAGCACAAAACGGGGGGTCTGGGCCCGGGCCGGGTGGGCGGAGGGCTCCGGAGCGGGGTGAGCTCCAGGCGCAGCTGCTCTGGTCTCCGCACGATCCTCCCTCCCGGGATGGCGTCTAGGGTGGGCGTGGGGGCGAGGCCCAGGGCTGGGGTCCCAACGCCAGGTCCGCAGCCACTGATTCTTCCGCCCCATCCAGTCCAGAGCCCGTGCGTGCCGCTGATGAACCCCTTCTGGCAGGAGAACGTGACCGTCAGCGACTCAAGCCGACAACTTCTCAGTGAGTCCGGGAGGGAGGGGATCGGGGGAGAATCCCGGGTCTGGACACCAGTTTTGGAGCTCTTCTCCAAAGAGTGGGGCGGGAGCCCTGCGGAGTGGGTGGCCAGGACCGAAGAAGGGAGTGGAGTTAGGAGCAGGGGCCAGGCCTCTCTTGGGCCACAGGTTACACTGTGTGGTTTAGGATTCATTCATTCCACAACTGTTGATCGCAGGCTTCCTCTGCACCAGGCACCGTGCTGATGATTAAGACCCAAGTCCTGCCGTCCAGGAGCTCACAGACTAGCTGCGGAGACGGATGTGGAAATGCGCAGTCACATTTCAGAGTGACAAGCAGCATGAGGGAGGGAGCGTGGGTGGGAGTCCAAAGAGACACCTAAACCAGCCTGAGGAGCTGAATGCTGAAAAGAGAGGTCTGAGCCCATAGACGCCAAAGCACACCCCGTGTCAGCCTTATTTGTATCCTCAGGGCTGAGAACAAGCGCTTGGCAGTAGCGGGGATGCAGTGAACATCTGTGGAATGATTCAAGAAGGGCCATCAGGAGCAGAGAGCAGCCCCCTACCCCTGGGGCCACTGCGTCTGTCCTGTTCAGGGCTGATTTCCCAGTGCCTAGCACAGTGCTTGGAACTCAGTAACACTGGGAAGACTGAATGCAGGGAAGCAAAAGGGCTGAAACAGACACTTGAGAAAGGAGGGACCTAAATATAATAATAGTTCAGCGAGTTCATTGAGGCTGGCAGTGGGCCGGGCTTGGAGCTGAATGCTTTCCATCACTGTCTTCAGTTAATCTCCACTGCTACCCTGTGGAGTTAAGTATCATCTCCATTATTACCTTCATTTTTCCTGCGAAGAAGCTGAGGCTCAGAGAGGTACCATAGAAAGAATCTGATGAGGAAGGGAGGGCTGAGTTCCACAGACCTTAAAAAATGTGGGTTGCTTTTAATGGACTTGTTGAGGCTTGGGAACAAAGACCAAGTCGCTAGCATGGCCCACAAGGGCTGCCAGGGTGCCTCTCCAGTTCCGATCTCGCCCTTGCTCTTTCTTCTCTGGCTGTGCTTGCCTGGGGCTACTTCCTGAACCATGCCCAATTTCCTCCTGCCACTGGGACTTTGCATATGCCATTTCCTCTGCCTGAAGTCTCCCTGCTCCCATCCCGCTAGCTTGACTCGGTCAACTTCTACTCATAGCACAGGTTTTGTGACATTTTTTGAGTTAAAGTCTGACTCCCTCATTAGACCATGAGTTCTGTGAGGACGGGGACCATGCCTGTCTTGCCACGGCTTGATGCCCAATATTTAGCACAGAACCTGGTGTGGGGTGGGATCACGAGCCCAGATTTGCTGACCCAGGTATGAGAGTGAGTACAAATTGTATTATGTTTGAAGTGGAACCTATTTTTTAAATGAATGAATGAGAAAATGAATGGAACAGAAGTCCAGTGGTGTGCTGGGAAATAGTTAATAATTGTCTTTCTGGGGGAAGAGGGTGTCTTGATTTGAAGCATTTGCTGATTTCTTTGGTATAAATATTCCCATTGGGGTCAACTTCAAGCTATCAACATGATGTCAGGTGGCTCCCCAAATTCCTAAAAACTTAGCAGTTGGCTCTCACAAGCTGATACAATCCAGCTGCAGCACCCTGCATAAGGTCCCGGGGCAGGAGATGTTCCCTTGACATATGTGGGTAGTTGAGGGAAGGTGGAGGTGCCATGAGCTCTTTCCTCAGCCCCAAGCTAACCAGAATCAATTTGGGGTGTTCTCAGAGCATTGTTTCAAGAATGATCAAGAGTTCCCGCCCTTGATGTGAGGGAGATGGGTGTCAGATGCCAGCTCGGACCCTTCCCAGGTCCCTCTGGGATCATGGGACAGGTGTCTTAACCTCTGAGACTCAGTTTCCACATCTATCAAAATGAAATGTCAAAACCACGAGGGGGGTGTGGTCAGAATTCCATAAACCAGCTGGCTGAAAAAAGTGCCCTTACCTGGGACCTCACATGATGCCTCGTTGTTGTGGGATCTCTGTGTTGCATGAAAATGGCTGGACATATAGTAAGTGCTCAATAAACACTAGTCTTTGCTATTTCTTCCAGCCTCTTTTAGATGCAATCCCATCTCTGGAGCACTGACCCTTTGCTGGGCTGGGTGCTGGCATTTAGCCTACTTATCACATCTGTGGGTAAACTGGATGACTAATTATAGTTGGCATTGGTCTGGCTTCTTTGTGAAACTTAATAATGCCAATTATTAAGCACATCCTGTGTGCTCCAGGATTTTGAGAAATGGGCAAAACTCACATCCAGAGTCTGTTCATCTATTCGCTCTCAGACCCAGGTCTAAGCCCCAGCTTCACCGCCAAGGAGGCGTGCAGCCTTGGGTGCATCCCTCTATCTCTCCAAGCATCGGTTCCCTCATGGGCAAAGGGAAGATATCTGTCACCTGTCTTCATAAGGATATGGCCAGGATGGAATGGGAGAGTGTATTTAAAGAGCCTCAGTGGTGCCTGGCCTCTGTAAGTGCACCTTGAGTGGGAGCTGCTATTATTGCCATTATATCATCCAAGAAAGAACAGGCTGCCCCTTCAGACTACATGCTCGCTGTATACCACCCCCAGAGGGAGACTTTTCTCAGAATCTCTTTATCCCCAGAATGAGTTGAATCTTGTCCAAGCTCTTTTGTTATGTGGAGGCATCTTATTTCTTTGAGGACCTGCTGCTGGGGTCACAGAGGAGAGAGGACAGTTGTCAAAGCAGCGTGTTCTCCGAGCCAGCCCCCTAGACAAATCCCAGTGGGGGTGCATAGGGAAGAACTCTTGATTGTTCCGGCAAGAAACCCCAAGCAGGCAGACCACTCCAGCGCCCAATAAAAACCCACCTTGCTTGGATGTTTCGTCTTCCAGATTAGCTCTGGGGATGTCATGGGTTTGATTCCTTGGCCAGGGACTGGAATTACTTTTGGTGGAGGAGGAGGGGATCATCAAATTCAGCACCATGTTGAAAAAAGAGCCCCAGTCTAGAAACAACCAGGCTAGCTGTATCAACCAGGAGTCTTTTGGTGAAACGCAAATCATCCTTATTTAAACAAGGAAAGGAATTCCCGGTCCATGTAATCGAAAAGTCTGCTGGGATCCAGAGAATTAAATTCAATTTCATTCTTTTCCTCTCTGGGCTTTGCCTCTGTTTGGGTCCTACTTTCAATAAACCCTCTCCAGTCTTCACAACCCAAGCAGAAGGAGGCTCTCTACTTGCCAAAAGTCTGCAAAAATTCTAAGTAGGCTTCTCATTGGACCAGACTGGATCACATGCCCAGGGCTGAGCCAATCCTTGTGGCCAAAGGGATGGGATGTGCTGATTGGCCGGGATGAGATGTGCCCCTTGTAACAAGGGGAAGGAGTAGGACCAGTCCCATCATAGATAAGGGCCCCACATCTTACCAGTGGGTGTGGCTTCTGGCCTGTCCCCTGCTTCCATTAACAGGCTGCTCTGAGATGAAATGAGATCACATAAGCAAAGCACCGAGCATAGATGCATGGTACATAGTAGGAGCTCAATTAATGTCTCCTCCTGCTCTAAGTCCCATTGCCTCCCTGAGCCTCAGGCTTCTCATCTGTAAAATGGAGCTAATCACGAGAGACTCATTTACTTACTTTGTACATACGTATTTCACTCCTAGCACTGGGCTAGATGGAGGGCATAGAACATGACGAGATAGGTGTGGTGCTTGCCCACACAGAGCTTAGAGTCTAGTGCAGGAGGCAGATAGTAAACACATGGACCAGTGAATAAATAAACATAAACTTGTTTCAAATAGCACTAGGTGTAGCAAAGGGAATGAAACAGGGTCACTGAGGAAGGGTGGTGGAGGCACCTGTCAATGGCGTGGTTGAAGGGCAATAAGAAGAACAGCTGGTGTTTACGGGACAGTCACTGCGTGCCACACACTGTCCTGAGTGCTTTGCATCTATCAACTCTCTTCATCTTCATGACAATCTCATGAGGCAGGAAATGTTATCATCCTTACTTTTTAAATCAGGAAACCAAAGCACGGAGAGGCTAATAAGTTATCAAAGTTTGCACAGTAACAGGTAGATCTGGATCTGAATCCAGGTGGTTCCTGCCCTGTGGGAATGATGCCACACAGAGTAGAATTCCAGTGTAATGTGGGTGTGCTAAGACCAAGGCCATGGCAGGCCAGAAGAGAGGTTCCTCGCCTATTTCTTGGATTCCCAGTGCCCCATCCTACACTGCCTCTTCCATCTGGGAATCAGAGATCTGAATTACAAGGAGGAAGGGCAGGAGCAGAGCTGAGCGGTAGGATTGAGGGCGGGGTGTTCCAGAGACAGCTAGAAGGCTGGTGTTTCTGGAGGCAGCACAGAAAATGCTTCTTACCCACACCTTGGGTCCTCCCTATGCCTTACTTTGGCCATGTCTCCTAAGAGCCAGGAAGGTGGTCAGGCTGATCATCCTACAGCTAAGCACACCAGATCTAGAGAGGTCAAACGCCTAGCCCAACACAGCACAGCAGTGGCAGAAGGCCACTGTCACTGAGGGCCAGAGGCCTGGCCTGCATGTCTTCTGAGGAGGTGGAGGTTGGAAAATCACAAGATTGGGTCTCTGGTCTCTCTGGGTACCCAGCTGTTGCAGTGGCGTGGAAAATTAAAACCAGCCCTCCCACAATGCCTGGTGCCGATTGCAAGAGAGGAGATGGTGGGGAGAGAAATAAAGGGATTGGGGACATAATGGGATTCAGAGGCGGCCTCAGTCCAGGAGGGAATGCTCAGTGTGATTCATGCATAGCTGTGCGGTAGGTGGGAAGGGAAGTGGGGGGCGCCCTCAGCATCTCAGGGCATAAATGCCTGGGCTTTAGGCTGCCTCTCAGGTGCTTGTTGAAAGTCAAGTACACACTTTAAACAAATAAAGAAACAGAAAATTCATATTCAATGTAATTCCACTTCTTGGGATCTACCCTGTGAGGTTTCTAAGAGGCTCACCTTAACCATTTTTGTAACAGTGGAGAACAAGATACAGCCTCGGGGCTCATGGGTGGAAATACGGCTAAGCGTCTGCATGTGGTACGTCTGTCCTTTGGAAGATTTTGTAGTCCGTAAAGAGAATATACTAATGTGTATAGAAGACCAAGAAATACTGTGGAATGAGAAAAGCACGTTGCAGAGTGTTATGGGCAAGATGCTGTGGATGGTCCAACACATTCTGTTTTCACATGTTGAGGTGTGCCCGGCTGTGCCCTTTAGAATTAGAGAAACAGGTAAATACATAGGAAAGTATATGGGAAAAAGACTGGAAGTATGTGTGTCCAAGCATTTACGAGAGGTTCGCTATGGGGAGGAGAGGACGAAGGAGGAGTTGAGGTGGGGGCTGCATGGGTCTTGTTTTCATTTCTTCTGAGAAGAATGCTGTCATGTCTGCTGTAACGCAAGCCCCAAGGAGGACTGCCCTAGTGGTTGGATTTCACCATGGTGTGGCTTGTGGAAGTAGGGGAACCCTGCCCACCTCTCCAGCTGCAAGAGCTAGGGCACGTGCGTCCTTCCAGATAGCCTGCCTCCGGGCCTTGGCACATGCTGTCCCCTCATTCAGGAACGCCTTCCCCCATGCCTTCTCATCTGACCTTAAAGCTGAGACCTCCTCCCCTTGCCCCGACAGCCCTTCCTAATTTCCAGCCTGGGTTAAACACCCGTTGCCTGCCATCCCTACACCCGTTTGTCAACCTCCTTTGCTGTTCCATCCCAGCTCTGAGACTTGATGGCTGTACCTTCCTGAGCAACTGACCTCAGTACTTTGAACCTCACTTTTCTCGTATGTGAAATGGGTATTAAAATTCTTACTTGGTAGAGCTCCAGGAGCTTGAGGGCAAGAAAGAAACAGTTATTCTCACATTTGGTGCTCATGACAGCTTGGCAAAGTCAGGGCCCATGGTCCAATGGACAGGGGAGGAAACAGAAACAGGCTTTTGGGAGGCGATGATATTTGCTTGGTAAGAGATGGTGTCAGGATTTGAACTTAGGTCTTTGCTTGTCGTAGAGTCCTGCTTTTTCCATATCACAACGATGCATCTTGGAGCCTTCTAAGGGAACGAAGATGCAGCCCCTGTTCTCAAAAAGACTGTGTTCTGGTCACCCCAGATTCTAGAACAAATATTGACAAAAACATAAAAATTGACTTCCTTACCACCCACAATGAGGACTGAATATCTCTGAGCCCTTCTTGGGGTCTCCAAGTCACCTTGACAAGGCTTGAACATAAAGACAGTGTGACATTTCCCCCTTTGGGAAATGGTTCCTGAGATTTCCTTCTTTTGTCCGTGCTTCTGATGTCTCTGCAGAAACTCTGTCTCTAGTTTCTTTAAGAGCACAACTATTACTTCGCTAACCACCCCGGGCCTTCCTGACCTCACTACTGTTGTGGAATTGGAAGCTTGGTTTTCCCATTGAGCAGTTCTTTGAAAAGTGTGATGATGGGAGAGTCACAATCATCTTTTCCTTGGCGTGAACATCTTTGCTTCTTTCTGGGTTTGCTCTTCCTTTTGCTGGCAACAAAGTTGTTTTTTTTTTTCCTCAACAAAGTATTTTTGAACTAAACGGTTTCTTGCCCTTGGGCACACATTGGCCCTTGATGAAAAAAGGCCTGTCAACATTTATTATTATTATTATTATTAATTCTATATAGTAATCTTAGCTGCCATCTGTTGAGCTCCTCCCGTAAACACTGGAGTAGATTGGAAGGTGTCACCCCCTATAAAAAAGATATATCCACGTCCTAACCCCTGGTACCTGGGGATGTGACCTTATTTGAAAAAAGTGTCCTTGCAGATGTCATTAAGTTTAGGATCTTGAGATGAGATCATCTTGGATTAACTGGGTGGGCCCTGCATTCTATGACAAGGGTCCTTGTAAGAAAAGGAGAATGAAGATGGGGGCAGAGACTGGGAATGACGCATCCTCGGGAGGCTGGAGGAGGCAGGGAAGGACTCTCCCCTGGAGCCTCTGGAGGGGAGTGGGGTCATGCGACATCTTGATTTTGGACTTATGTCCTCTGGGACTGTTGGATCATACATTCCTGTAGGAGACACCTGGTTTGTAGTAATTTGTGATGCAGCCCAAGGAAATGAATGCAATCACCTTATCCAAAGAAGTGCCCCCCACTCCCTGCCTACCCCGTTTTTCTGCATTGTCATGCTGACTTCCTTCATAACACATCACAGCCTGTGACTTTGTTTCCCTGCTCGTCTGTCTCCTGCCCTGGACCCTGGTCTCCAGGGGGAGCAGGGACCAAGTCTAGATCATAGAGTCCCCGGGCTCTATGGCAGAGCATGGCCCTCCTTAGGGGCCTATAGATACGTGTTTCCAAATGAGATGTGGTTGGAAATGGGTACGGAACTCAGAATCAATCCTCATGCCCCATGTCTGCGGCCCTGAAAATAACAAAGACCAAGGCACGTGTACGCACAGACACACACACACACGCACACACACACACACACACACACCACGAAAAGCTAAGCCAGACTTCAGCGGGAGATTTTACAACTCTCCCACAGGAAGCCTGTTCTTACCCAGATATTTAATTGAATGTGTACGTCAAGTCAGCTTGCAACAAGTCTGGGAACTCACACATGGCGCCGCCAGGGCTGAACCCGCTCCAGGAAACCTCATTAATTTCTAAATGACGAATGATTTCACTTCCCAGCCATGGTCTGGAGGCAACACCATACAGGGGGACAGATCTTCCAGGGCCAGGTTTTCATCCCAGCTGTTGTGCTTTCTGGCCCAAGATTTTTCCCAGGAAGAAAGGAAGGAAGGGAGAAAGGAAGGAAAGAAGGAAGGAAGGAAGGGAGTGAGGGAGGAAGGGACAGACGGACAAGCTTTGGGAGGGAGATTGCTCTTGTGTCCTTGACTCGCCGAGGTTGGTGGCCTTTACAGGGTTGAGGACAAAGTGATTTGATCACAGTGGAAGTCGGGCTGGATTCTTGTCTCCCGTCATCGTTATTCCTGGCAGGGTTATGATCTGTCTAGCACTTATTCTATGGGACGTGGTACCTACATTTACACTTTTCTGCGTTGCCCCATCATCTTCACGCACGCCGTCCTGATGGTAATCCTGTGAGCCACCTCTTATCGCCTCCTTTTCACAGATGTGGAAATGGAGTTCCTGCTGAATTAAGAGACACGCCCAGGGCCCCAGAGTCAGAGCCCAAATTCGAATGCGGAGTACCTGGCTCGAAAGTCTCTGTTTTGAACCCCTGTGAGGTCATCTCTCAAGCTTCTTGGTTTCTTTTTCATTTCTTAGAAACTGCCATATTTTCTTGGCTTAGAGAAACACCATCTAGCTCTTAATTAATTAATGAGGTCGACAAATACCCGTCGGGCACTCACCATCTCCTGAGCGCTCTACTGGAAACTCAGGGATACAATCATACAAGAGGAACCTGTTCAAGGAACCCATGGCTTAACAGGAGAGACAGAAGAGGGAGCTGCCCCCCATACTAGGTAACAGACACTAGAATAGGGAGACCGTGGGGAGCTGGGGGCACAGAGCAGACTGTGAACGTGGGTGTAAGGAAAGACTTCTGAGGGGCGCCTGGGTGGCTCAGTCAGTTAAGTGTCTGTCTTTGGCTCAGGTCATGATCCCAGGGTCCTGGGATCGAGCCCCACATCGGGCTCCTTGTTCAGCAGGGAGCCTGCTTCTCCCTCTCTTGGCCCCTCCCCCTGCTCTCTCTTTTCATCTCTCTCTCTCAAAATAAATAAAAATCTTAAAAAAAAAAAAGATTTGCGAGTAAAACTTAAAAGGCTTAAGAAAAACTAAGTATTTAAATACTCAATTTTAACAAGTTGAACATCATTCTAAATAAAAGCACAGTATTGTACACACAAAAACATCCCTCCTAGGGCGCCTGGGTGGCTCAGTCGTTAAGCGTCTGCCTTTGGCTCAGGTCATGATCCTAGGGTCCTGGGATTGAGCCCCGCATCGGGCTCCCTGCTTCGTGGGAAGCCTGCTTCTCCCTCTCCCACTCCCCCTGCTTGTGTTCCCTCTCTCACTATGTCTCTCTCTGTCAAATAAATAAATAACATCTAAAAAAAAAAAAGACTTCTGGAAGAAATGAGCTTAGCTTGCTCTCAAGAGCAAGAGTGAAGTATTTATTTTCATACCTATCTTGCTGCCAAAAGGACTGAAAGAGGCTTAGTGTCCAGCTCATGGTAAATGATCAATCAATATTTGGTAAACGAATGGCCAGTGAAAAAGAACTTTGCAATTCTTTCCCTTTTTGCTTTGGCTGCCGGGAAGCTCAGAGCCAAGATGGTGGCAAATGTTGAGATCTTGGGATCCTGAGATCCCAGATTTCTTCTGCCCCCCTCTCCCCCACCCCACCCCACTTGACATTCATGTAACTCCTTCTTTTCTACTTTCTGGTTTTGTAATTTAAGTTCTGATCATGCCTTGTTAATGTAATATGCTTCTGACTCACCAGCCACCTGCAATTTGGGGACAGGGAAGAGGGGTAGGGGATGTTCTTTCTCTGGCCTCCCCTCCTCTCACCTGTTCATCCCCTCCCCCCCACCCCACGCTCCCCTTGCCAATCACTGTTCTCATCAATGGAACTCAGAGCAAATGTTCCCCACGTGGTGATGAGTCACCATGAAGGGAGCTGGGCAGGAGCCGGGGAGGGAAGGCTAGAAGCCAGTGGGCTAGGCAGCCCGGGATGGGGAGCCAGGGCAGTCAGAGAGCACCAGAGGAAGAGGGGGGGACTGTATGTGGAGGAGGAAAGGCAGGGTCTTTAGGAAATACTTGGGTCTTGAGAACAGGGGCTGCTTTCAGTGTCAGGGGAGCTAGGGGCTGGCCTGATACAGCGGCGTTCCAGAACTTGAACTCCCTGTGGAATCCCTGGAACCTGTCCGGTCCCCACTCCCAGTCCAGCTCTGTAATACTGGTGCCCCCCTGATCCCCGAGGCTGGACCTGCCCAGCTCTGGGCCACAATAAGCCTCTGTCTCCGCTGCCTGTGCTCCGGTCCCTGACCGAGCCCCGAACCCAGCGCTTCCTCCCTCATCTTCCCACCTGTGCAGACGGCGGCACGTCCGTCCGGCACTCAGGCCCCAGATCTCACTGCTTGTCTTGTCCCTCTTGTTCTCACACCGTTGCCTTCAACACCGTTGCCTGTTTTATCTTCAGAATATACCTGGAATCCGACTCCTTCCCAGTGGCCCCGGGTCACCCTCATCTTTAACAGGGTGATTGCAGTAATGCCCCCATGGGCTTCCCGCTCCTTGTCTTTGTTTTCTCAGGCAGTCTGGGTGGCTTAAAACCCCAGAAGTGTGTTGCATCACAGTCCAGGAGGTCGGAAGTCTGAAATGCAGGGGTGCGCGGGGCTGGTCCTCCTGGAGGCTTCAAGGGAGAATCCGGTCCCTGCCTCCCCGGCTTCAGGTGGTGGCATCGATCCCCGGAAGCCCTTGGCATGGGGCCACGTCACTCAATCTCTTTCCCCCATCTTCACCTCATCTTCTCTGTGCTCTCGCCTGCCTCCTCCCAGGGCACTAGTCCTTGGATGTGGGGCCCCCTCGAATGCAGATGATCTCATGCAGAGACCCCTCACTTCATTCCATCTGCAAAGACTCTCGTCCCAGATCGGGTCACCTTCAGCGGTTCCGCGCGATGTGAGCTTGGGAGCCACCTGTCTGTCCCCTGCCCCCCTCTGCTGTCTACTCTCAGTATAGCAAGCAGAGCAGTCTTGAGAAACAGAAGTTAAGCTGTGGGATTCTCTTGTCCCAAGCTGCCCACCTGGTGGCCCCTTTCATTCGGACGGAAGTTCACAATCCTGTGCGTGCTCTGCTCTTGGCTCTCTGTCTTCATCTCCTGCATCCCCTCTCCCCCGTGCTCTCTTCACGCCGCCCCTGCCAGCTTCCCCGGGTGCCTCCATCCCACCAGGCACAATCCGTCCTGGGACTCTGCACCTGCTCCTCCCTTGTCCCCCCACCCCACCCTTCCTGACCTTCATTCTGCAGGCTGCCTCTCTCACCTCCTTCCCGGGGCTCTGCTTGAATGTCACCTCCTCCGTGAAGCCACTGCTCCAGCCCATTCTGTGCCGTGTTCACTGCCCTCCCCAGCCACTTGTCACCATCTCTCAACTCTGTCTTATTGATCTGTTCACTACTTGACTCTACTCACTACAGTACTCAGGAAACATGCTGAGTGAGTACGCGAATGGACACGGCAGTACCTGCCTCGCAGGGAGTGTGAGGACGCACGCTTGTGCGACCCGAAGCCTGGCATAGATTTTTCAAAAATTAGTTGATTTTATTCTTGAAGTTTTGTCGACACACAATGTTCTGTTAGTTTCAGGGGTAGGACACAGGGATTGGACAATTCTATACATTGCTCAGTGCTCACAGCAACAGGTATATTCACCATCCATCATCATGCAACGTTATTACAGTATTATTTATTATTTTTGCTACACTGTACTTTTCATCCCTGTGACTTATTTATTTTATACCAGAAAGTGTGTATGTCTTCACCCCCTTCATCTATGTCACTTATCTCCCCACTCTCTCCTCTCTGGCAAATGCCAGTTTATTCTCTGTATTTAAGAGTCTATTTTTTGTTTGCTTGTTTGTTTGTTTTGTTTTCTGGATTCCATGGATCAGTGAAATCATACAGTATGTGTCTTTATCTGTCTGACTTGTTTCACTTATGTAACGGAATATTACTCAGCCATGAAAAAGAGTGGATCTTGTGGTTTGTAACGTGTTGTTATATTATCATCATCATCATCAGACATGGTAGTAACAATGGTGTTAATTTTTTCTCCCAGCATCTGGGGGCTGGCCCATGGGTGGTGCTCAGTAAGTGTTTGTTAACTGACTGAAGGTTTTTGGTAACTCTCCTCTGCCTGTTGTCCTCCTCTCTCTTCTAAGCCATGCATGGGACATTTGTGATTCTGCTGCCGCTCAGCCTGATCCTGATGGTGTTCGGGGGGATGACGGGGTTTCTGAGCTTCCTCCTTCGAGTCTCCATCCTCCTCCTGCTCACAGGGACTCTCTTCCTCTTTGGAGGTAGGTGCCCCCCTTGCACGGAGTGTGGGGGCTCCAGAGGGGCTGCACATGAATCCTCAGCCAGGGAAGGGCGGGCGGGCATCCTCTCCGGGGCTCAGTTTCCCCATCTGTGACATCAGAGCTGGAAGGGATGAGTGGGTCCCAAGAGAGAAGCAGAGGGTGGGAGCAGGTCCTGAGGATTGTTTTCCTGGTTTCACAGATGACCCTGCAGCTTCTGCGTGAGGGCTGTGGGCTGGCAGGAGACCCTCGCTCTCTCATGTGCCTCTGCCCTTCTGACACATCTTGCTTTGATCGATCGATGGATTGATTGATTGATTAAAACCCGGGCAATGCCTGGGTTAATCCCGTTTGTTTGGCAGACCTGAGGCTTTCAAAGATGGGATCCAGCACATGGCTGGTGTCCTAAGGCCTCCCTCCTTCCTGTGGGCTTGAAATCGTCCCTGCTTAAACACCGAGCAGGAACAGAGGTGATGCACACACTTGGGATCCATGGAGGAAAAGGACCAAAAAGAATGTCTGGCGGTGAAAATAGTGTGAGGCTCAGATGTCCTCCGACCTCTACTATTATTGATATTGGCATTAAGAGGTTACCCAGGGACTAATTCTCGAAACCACTCTGCACACTTGGAGGGAAGTCTAATCCGCGCTGTGCCATGGGGGGAGCCTCGAGCCAGGCTGCGGAGTACTTGACGTGAGGCAGATGCCCAGGGAGGCCGAGACGTTCATTTACATTAATTTAATTTCAGTTGAAATAGCCCCCTGTGGCCGGCAGCTGTGGCGCTGAATGGGGCATCTGTCATTCCCGGTCTCTGGGGACCCACCGTGGGCCAGCCCCGTGCTGGGTGCCAGGGAATCCATGATGAGTCCCCTGGAGCTCACAGCCCATTGGGGGAGATGGCCATTAGCTAAGCGATCTCACAAACAAATGCAAAATTGCCGTTCTGACCTGGACAGTGACAGTGTGTGGTGCTGTGAAACTACAGGGTGGACTTGACCTACTCGGGGAGGTCCCGGAATCAGGTTAGGTGAGCTGAGATGTGGGGATGGACAGGAGTTTCTGGTGGTGGGAGGGAATGGGAAGGGAAGGGAGGGTGCACTGGGTAGGGGACCAGCATGGGCAAAGGCCCTGTGGTAGGAGGAGCATGGACAGCTGGAGAGGCGGGCTGGGCAAGGAGGAGGAGGAAGAGGAGCCTGGGCGTTTGATCTGCTCTCCTTTGCCTCTCCTGCAGCCTTGCTGACCCTGGCTGGAATCAGTGTCTACATCGTGTACTCGGCGGCCGCCTTCCGGGAGGCGCAGTGTCTCCTGGAGGAGAAGGCCCTCCTGGACCAGGTGGACATCCACTTCGGCTGGTCCCTGGCCCTGGGCTGGATGAGCTTCATTGCCGAGCTGCTCACTGGGGCGGCCTTTATGGGGGCGGCCCGCGTGCTCAGCCTGAGACAGAGGCAGGACCGGGCCATATGAGCCCGATGCCTGGTCTGGTGGGAGGCAGGGCCCTGGCCTCAAAGGCCACTGCTATGTGCTGAGCTCCGGGCCTGGCTGTCATGTCCGTGCCTGGTGTGGTGTGTCTGTGTGTTCGTGCACGTGTGTGTCCGTACGGGCTGGAGGAGGCCTCGGGAATGCAGAACCCACCTCACCTGAAACAACAAAATAGCCCCTTGATCATAACCAGAACTTTCCGGATTGCAGCCCCTGTGGGCCTCCTCTGGCTTCATTGCAGCGCTCACCCCCACTCATTGCATCAGCTCCCCTTCTTTGCTAAGGAATGGAAGATCAGAGAGGTTAGGTAAGCTGCACAAAAGCGCACAGTGAGCTGGTGGTCTATTCCTTGCTCCAAGAACAGTGCTCAGTCCCTTACCACAGTTTTCCTGAGTAGGTTCAATGGACTGGCTGCAGCATGATTGCTGTGTGGGGGGGTGCTGCACCCCAGACTCTGGGCCTCAGGCCTCAGAAGACCTGGAGCCCCCGCCTAGGGCGCAGTGTGAAACGGGGTGGTGAGAGCAGAAATCTGGGCTGCTCACCAACCAGGCGGTGCAAATGTCCCCCTCCCCCCCACCTCAGCGAGGTGCACGCTCGTCCCGTCCATAGTCCCAGAGCTCGACAGGCCGGGCTGACTCGGAGTGATGATTCTCAGTGACCAGGGGCTCCGTACTGCAACATAAAGTAGTCATCCCGGACATAGAAGCCCCTCCTAGCTTTCTGGTGGTCGGCGTGCTGGTCCCCTCATTGTGTCACTTCAGAGATCACAGGAAGAGCCAACCGCAAGCCCACCGCCAGCAGGAAGAGCAATCAGCAAGCTTGAGACTCATAAGAAGGAATCATTAGCAGATTCGCCTGAGGAGGGAAGAAGGATCAGTGGACTCACAACCAGTAGGGAAGAATATCCTCAAACACACAGTAGTCACTCCTGGACCCAAGTGCCACCTGTGAGCCCTCATCAACTCACTCACACCCGTCATAGAGTAGTTTCCCCATGAATGTGTTGACTGAGCCTGCTTCCCTAGCCTGAAGTCCGAGACTGGCAAGATTCAGACAACTGGAAAAGCAGGAGGAGGAGGGTCCTGTACCCCCTGAGGAAGACCGATTAGCAGATCCCAACCCTCAACGGAATTTAAAAAATGTGCAGGGGCCACCTCGGGCCAATGACATCATAGTCTCCCAGAGTGGGGTCTGAGCATGGCTAGCATTTGAACAAATCTTAAGATAGAGAGTGGCCTGGCATTTGGTTTACCCCAGCGCACCTCCGACTTTTATGGGGATCTTGTGAAAATGCAGGTTCTGATTCAGGAAGGAGGTGGAGGTGGGGCCTGCAGTTCTGCATTTCTAACAAGCCTCCGGTAAGGAGGTTTTGTAAAGTTGCTTGCACGCACACACACACACACAATGCACACACACATGCACAAGCACACACACATCGCACATGCACACACAGGGTCTTCTTTCCTTCATGGGGCAGGGTTTTTAGGTTGCTTCTGCACCAGCAAAGGAGGTGTGGAGTCCGTCATGGGCTGAGTCCTGGTGACACCATTAGCTGTGTGGCCTCAGTGGGTCTAGGTGGGGGACGGCGCCCACCTCCTTGGTCCTTTGGCATTGAGTGTTCTCCAGGGAAGCCTGGCTCCTTTTGGGCAAACATACGTCTGGGTGTGACGTGGGCTTTTCTCAGTATGCATGGTGGGGGTGGCTCTAGGATATGAAGTGAAAGATTCTCATGGAGCTTGCTGATGGGGTGATCTTCAGGGACTAATTGTAACCCCTGCTCCCTCCCCCCAAAAATTCCATCCCTCCTTTTGTCCTTGTGTTCTAGCCCACGGGAATGGAAGTGTGCAAAGTGGCTGCACATCCGAATCCTCTGGGGTGGTGCCTCTCACACTTCAGCGTGCTGAGACTCTTCGGGGTGTCCCAACCCTCCTGGCGGGGGGTGGTCCCCGGGGGCTCTCTGAGTCAGCAGGTCCAGGTGGGGCCCGAGATTTCACAGGTCTGACCAGCTCTCAGGTGATGTGGATGCTGCTGATCTGGGTCCCTGTCCTTTGTGACCCTGATCTGGGGCATTTGCTAAGTGACAGCTTGCTGCACATTAGAATCACCTGGGCATCTTTTAAAAACCCCAATGCCCGGCTGAATCCTTGCTCTGATTGTACCTCGGGGTGGAGTTGATAGTGTTTAAAGACCTCTCTGGATGATTCCAAGGTACAGCTGAGGTTTTCAACCTATTCCTGCAGGATCCAGAGTCATGAGATGTGGGGAAGGCCTGGGGAGCCTTAGGTTTAAGAAAATCCCTCGGGAAGTGCCATTGGCTTAGCAGGTTTGTGGACCATTGGTGTGGATCATAAGGTGAGTGACCATTAGCAACATCATGACGTCACTGTCCTCACCACGACACCGTCACCCTTACCATGACATCATGATGACCTCCTCCTCCTCACCATGGCTGATGCTCACTGAGTACTTATTACACATCTGCACTATTCTACATGCCATCAGTCACTCAGTCACTCAACAAACACTTGGGGAAGGTCATTGCATGCTAGGACCTAGCAAGCCCTTGCTCTCAGAGCCACCACATGATTGAGGACAGGCATGCAAAACATATGGTCGGTGGTGAGGACTATGGAGAGAAGCGAGGCAGGGTACAGATGAGGAAACTGAGGCACAGACAGGCTAAGTTAACTGGCCCGAGGAAAAGAGAGAAAGGGCTACAACTGGGATGCAAGTTCAGATCTGCCTGATTCCAGGATGGTTTCCTTTCCATTCCTGCCAGCCAGGCAGCTCTGTCCGCCAGTGGGTTCAGGACATTGCTGCCACTTCCTGTCCGTCTAGTCTGTAAAAGTGCAAACTGAGCGGATTGCTCACAAGGTCCCATGGGGAGGGGGGCGAGAGCAGAGTTACAAAATCAATTACACAAGTCAGGGAGAGAAATGAAAGTTTTCGCAAAGTGAGGGCAACCCTGCTAGTGAGAGAGAGAGAGAGAGAGAGAGAGAGAGAGAGAGAGAGAGAGAGAGTGGTCTCTGCTGCCACCTGCTGGTCATATGGTGGAACTGCATCAGAGGCAGGCCCTGGTACTCAAATGCGTCCGAGGACGTCCGTTTTCAGCCCTCAGGCTGTCCAGCTACAGGTCTGACCCTGCAGGGTAGCGGCTCTTAGCTGGGGCGATTCTCCATTCCCTCCCCACCTGGGACATTGACGATGTCTAGAGACGTTTTTGGTTGTCACAGCTGGGGGTGAGTGCTCCTGCATCCGGAGGGCAGAGGCCAGTGCATGGGATGGCCACCAGGATGGAGAATTTATCTAGTCCCACCTGTGAATCATGCCAAGCTTGAGAAACCCTGCTAGAGGCACAGAAACGAATTATAAAAGAGAGCACGTGTGTATTCAAGGAACTAATGACATAGTTGAAATAATTTCATTCATTTGATAAACATTTACCAAATACCTACCATGTGTCAGGGACTGTTCTAGGGTCTGGGGACCCATTAGTGCAGATGGATGACAAGATCCCTGCCCTTACTAGCTTCCATGGAAACGGGTGACACACACATGAACCAATGATACATATGAGAAATTCAGGGAGTATTAGGGCTATGAAGAAAACAAAACATGAGATGGAGGGTGGCCGGGAGATATGTTACTCCAGGAAGGACAGTCAGGAAGGACCCCCCTGGAGGAAGAAGCACTGTGCTGAGGGCCCCTTGAAGGAGATAGCATTCTGCTGAGACCCAAGTGAGGAACCTGCCACGTGGGGAAACAGCAGGCCAGGCAGGAGACAGTAAGTGCAAAGGCCCTGAGGTGGAAACAAGTTCATGTGTTTGAAGGGAAGACAGAAGGAGAGTGGAGGGAGTGTGGTAGCAGGTGACTAGAGATAGGAGGTAGGTAGGTGGAGGGGATGAGGAAGAGGGAGAGGAGGTGGCTGGGTTACCCGTGGTCCATGACGAGGAGGTGCTGATGATAAGTGGGATTTGGGATTCTGTGGTGTTCTGTTCTGTCCTAGTCTATCCTATTCTATTCCATTCTGATTCTATATTGAGGGCAAGGAGACATCTCTGGGTGAGGGGATGCATAGGCCCTAAGACTGTGGTTCTCCACCCCACCTTCATATTAGCATCATCTGGGGACTCAAAAAAGCCAAACTTCTAACATTTGGGCTTCGAACTTCTAACCCTGGGGAGCCTGGAGGCTTGCAGAGCAATCACCGTTAGCCCCATTTTGCAGGTGAGGGGCCTGAGGTGCACAGCAGGACTTGCTGGGTGGGGCAAGGGCCAGGTCCTTGCCCCCTTCCTCTCTCTGTCCCTCTGACATGGGGCTGCTCACCCCCCTCCTCCAGAGTCAATGCCCTGGATTTCACTTATAGCAAAAACGTCTTTGCTTCCCCTCAAGTGAATTTCCACCTGTCATTTCCCCAGCACGACTCCTGGGCCACTGGTATTAGGCCCCCGTGAAGGCTGGAGGCGGACTCAGCGCCTCTGCCTCTGTCCAACAGCAGGCTGGGCTTTGTCAAGTATTTATAGGTTAGGTCCCCTCTGGAGCACGTGGTGGATGGGGGGCAGGGGGGTGGGAGAGATGGAAACACACACACACACGTGCATGGAGACCCGGAGAAATGCATAATCGCAGTAAAAGAGACAGAGACAGAGAGAGGGGTGCGGGGAAGGCAGAGGAGGAAGAACGAGCTGGCAGAGAGAGACAGGGAGGAGAGAGAAAGCAGAGGAGAGCAGCATGGACTTGCAGCAGCAGGACGGAAGGACGGACAGAAGGAGGTGCAGGGAAGGAGGAAAGAAAGGGAGGGGACCCCAGGGAGACCCACACAGAGAAAGGAGAGGCAGGAAAAACAGAAGCGGACAGCAAGAAACCAGAGATGGAGACAAATCAGGGGTGGAAGACCCCTCGGAGCTAGAGAGGGTGGGGGACAGAGAGATGGTCCATGCGGACACTTCTGGGGCTGCAGGTGCTTCCCAGGGGGACCCTTCTGGGCACCGTGTAGGACAGGGGGAGTGGGGTCCCTCAGGACAGGGGATGGTCAGGCAAGGGACATTCCCTGGTGGGGGATGGCAACCCTGAGGCAGTGGCGGGTCGTCTTTCCAGGAACAGTATATCCCATGCAATAGCTGGGACATACTTATCCTAAACAATTATGTGTTGCTTCTCTGATATTCGAATTTAAACGGGCATCCTGGATTTTAATTTGGTAAATCTGGCAACCGTACCCCTCCTTTCTGGCGCCACTGTTCTCCCAGGTATTCACGCTGTTCCAGCCTCGTTGCTGTTCCTCGAACACGTTAGGCGTTTACTGTTCTCCTGCCTGGAATAGCTAAAACTGCAACCTTCACCAGACTCCCCGACTTCCCCTCCCCTTCCACGCTTTTTTGCTCTTAGGGCTCACCGTTCTGTGATATGCCCTGTGTTGTATACACCTTGCTTACTGTTTCCCTATGCTTATGTTTACCCTATGCTCCATGCTAACCCGGAGAGTTGTCTCTCTCGTTCTTGCTGATTCCTGAAACAGCATCGGGCACATTTAAGAACTACTTGTTGGATAAATGTGTAAACCCTAGACTCTATCCAGTGTCTTCTCTGAGCAAATTTCCCCCCACCCCCAGCCCACACCCTGGGGGCATTGGCCAGCTCATTGCTCTGTTGAAAATGCCAAGTATCAGGATTTTGGGGTGGTGTGGGGCGCCTTTGCTTTTTTTTTTTTTGCTATCCAGTGAAGTCACATGCATTCCTTCATTTCAGTGGGAATGTCTTCAGAGCCAACTGTGTGCCAGACACTCATGTATATAGGGGTGAAGGGAGCAAACTCCCCTGGGACCCCAGCCCAGAACAGTCTTCATGTGACGTAGGTGTGCGTTGATTATTTGAGAGAGGTGGGGAGGAAAGAAGGAAGGAAGGAAGGAAGGAAGGGAGCAATGCACGCACAGAAAGAGGGATCACAGTAAACATGAAATGGCTACTTATAATGAACACTGACTGCATCCAATTCCATCTTTAATTAATTTATTTTTAAAGTTTATTTAAATAATCTCTACACCCAACATGGGGCTCGAACTCATGACCCCAAGATCAAGAGCCGCACACTCTACGGACTAAGCCAGCCAGGTGCCCCTCCAATTCCATCTTTTAAGAGAGGAGGGGGTGGGCATGATTCCTACTGGTGGGGAAGTAGATGGGGACCCTGTTGGATCCAGCCAGGATTCATAGCTGCAAGCAACAGAGACAGACTTTGGCTGGTGTCAGCACAAAAGGAGAGAAAAGGATGCTGGTAGCTCTTAAAGTTTCTGTGAGGGTTGGGGAGTAGGTCTGGGGTCATGCACAAAGGGTGATGGCCCAAATCTTGCTGTCAGAGGGATCTGCAGAGGGTACCAGCACTCAACACCATGGCTGGCATTGGTGACTCGGTCTACTTGCTGTCCCCAGCACTGGACCCTGTTTCACTGGCTGTCATGGGTGTCCTGGTGTCTAGCCCCCCCAACCATGGCAGGTGGATCTACTTGGCTGAGCCTGGTCAGGTACCTGCAAAGGGAAGCTGGGAAATTGAGGATCTAGACTTTGAGCCACTCTGGTGAGATGCAGATGCTCCCTCCTCCATGAATCATAGCATGGGCATACCCTGGCCTAGGAAAGAGGGCCCATTTGGGGCAGCTGAAGGGAATGACAAGGGCCCCAGACAATGCCCCCCTGTCCTTGCAAAGCCTGTCTCAGACCTCAAGTAATGCCCATTGTGTAGCAGAGCTTGGTGGTGACTCCCTGGTGGCTGTGGAGAGAAAGATCCAGAGACGAGCTTGCATGCGGGGATCAATGGAGAGCTGAATGAATTACTCTTAAGGAAAAAAAAAGTGATTTTTCTTAAGTTTCTCGGGGGTGGAGGGGAGGTAGGCCATAGAAACCATAACAGTGAGGGTCTTTGTAAAACTTAGGGCAATCTCTTTCCAGGGGGGGAGCTGTTACCACCCACAAACCCGTTTGGCCCCCCACATCAGCGCCTCCTCTTTCCTTGTGGAAATGAAGAACAGATGGAGTTTCCTGCGGGTGGGGCTGCAGGGCTGGGGCAGAGAGAAAGGGCCGGCGTATTGGGAGTCCCTGGCAGGAGGGGAGTCCCCAGCATGGAGGTGATGGGGAGGGAAGCAGGAGGGGGGGTGCCCGTGCTAGGCAGGACCTCAGGGGGCGCATGAGGCCACGTCTGGGAGGGAGGGAATGTTGGAGGAAGGGAACAGGCCCAGAGCCCCATCCCGCAGTGCCCCCTGGTCTGCAAGCCCGGAAGGGCAGCTGACGGTGAGGGAGAAGCTTGGCTTTCTCAAACTCTGTGGATTCTGGAATTCCCTGGCACCCCTGGGTCCTTGGACCCTGCTGCCCACAGGGGATAGGGCTCTGCAGAAGCCGTGGTGGCTGAACTCAGCTGCTGCTCCCCCTCGTGCCTACAAGTGTGTTCACCAGCCGGCAGGCAACGTGTGGGCTCTGTTCTGCAGCGCCCAGCCTGGCTGTGACGTGGGCGCCGGGAGGAATCAGGGCGGAGAGGTCTGAGGAGGGCAGGGAACAGTGCATGCCCCTGAGCTTCTCCTCCTCGCTGTCCCAGCTCCGCAGTGTGGCTTTGGGGAGGTCCCTGTCTCCCTCTGGGCCTCAGTCTTCTTATCTGCAAAGCGGGCCCACCGTCCCCTGGGGTGGGTGGATGTGCGCCCCACCAAGCCTGTTCCAGATGATACAATCCCACAAATGTCTCCTGAGGGCCTGTCCTTGGCAAGTCCTCTGCCAGGTACTGGTCACACATCAGCGAACAAGTCAGGTTGTCGTGAGGTCCTGATGAAGAAGCAGTTGTGGACGCTGACTTTTGGGTCTAAAAGTCCCATTTAGGGGAATGGCATCCCCCATCCAGCTGTTCCCATCACCCTGGCCTGTATGCAGGAGCCCTGGCCGAAGGGATGACAAGGAAACCAGATTTTGTACATGTGTCTGCGGCTGGTGGGGAAGGAGGCAGGTGAGGACTGGCGACGGGCAGGCTGGAGACGCGGGAGACGTGTGCCTGGGGAGGATCCCTCCCTCTGAGCCCCCGTGTCCCACCTACGCAGGGGGTGTGTGCTTCCTACGGGGCTGACAGAGGGCAAGGGAGGAGTCCACGCAGACATCTGATGGGTGGGGTCCCTTCACCCATCAGATGTCCCTGATTGTCTCCAGGAGGCGTCTCCCTGTGCTCAGTCACTGTCATCTGCTCTGGCCTTTTCTGGATGCCCGCGCCCCCTGCCCCACCCCCCTTCCCGGGGACATGGTTTAGGATGAGTCACCCTGCACGGCACGTAAGCCTTTCTTCCCCGGGCTCTAGAGCACTCTAGAGTTTCTAAAGCATGCTGTAGGCTCTCATCCTGCTGGGAGAGCGTGTCCACTCTCGTCCCCACTGATGGATGGACGAGGCTGCCAAAGCTCAGCAGGGCCAGGACGTATCCAGAATCACTGGCCAGATCATCCCTCGAAACCAGGCCACGCGAGTCTGCCTCCCCATCCACCCCGGTGGCTCCTGACAGTGGTCCTGGTGCGGGCGCTGCTGGGCCTGGGGACGCCTGGTTTCACACTCACGCGGCGTGTTCATCAGCGAGTGTGCACATCTGTGAGCATGCACACAGTCCACAGTATTGCAGCCGCCGTGCGTGGGGGCCTTTCCCTGTGAGGACGGCGCCGGGACTCTGTCAGAACGTCGGCCTTTGTTCCAGATTCATTTCTAGTCCCTCAATTAGGAATGCTTAATTTAATGGAATACTCAGAGCCCCAGAGGAGGAACAACCATGTGATGACTAATAAAATATGCATGCATTGAGAGGGTCAACTCCCGTCTCCTTCCACCCTGTTCCTTTGTGCGGCTGGCTGCCCCTCCCCAGCACCCCCTGGACTCTTGGGTCCTTGCTTGGAAGCAGCAGACTCAGGGAGCCCGAGGGGGTGAGCTGTTGGCTCCCCTGGAATTCCCGGAGCCAGACGCGGGTTTTTCTCCCCACCTGGGACTTGAGCCCCATTCTGCACCATGGAACCAGCTCCGGTCAGACTTGGCTGGGATTATATGGCATCTGACCTGCACCTTTAACCACTGAGGCCCCGGAGGTGATGCACACACTCAGGGTGCTGTCGTCGCCTCCCTAAAAAGGGAACTGTTGTGGGTCCAAGCGTATACTCCAAAAGACACGTCGAAGTTATAATTCCCGTACCTGCAAATGTGACCTTATTTGGAAAAAAGGTCTTTGCAGAGGGTAATTCGTTCATTGAAGTCAGGTCACATTGGATTAGGGTGGGCCCTAAGCCCAGTGACTAGCGTCTTTATATAAGAAGGCCACATGAAGACACAGAGATTAACAGAAGAGGCCAGGTGACAGACAGGGGCAGAGACCGGAGGGACATGGCCACGAGCCACGGAACGCCTGGAGCTCCCAGAAACTAGAAGAGGCAGGCAGAGCCTTCCGAGGGAGCGTGGCCCTTCTAGACTGGGAGAGGGTAAATTTCCGCAGTTTTAAGCTGCCCACATTGTAGCAGTTCTTGGCGGTGGTCCTGGGAGATTCCTATAGGGAGATTAACAGGGTCATTTGAAAGATCAGAGTAGTAACAACCACAGTGCCTAACAAGGATACTTTCCTTCCCTGGTCTGGTCGAGTTCCCAACGAGGCAGGCGCTGCTGTGGTCTCTTCCACAGCGAGGACACTGAGGCTTTGGGAGGGGAAATAGTCCCCTGAGCGTGGCCGCTGGGACAGGTGGGACTGGGACGTGGACCGAGGCTGGCTGGCCAGCACCCACCTGCCTGTCTGCCTCGCGGCTGCAGAGCAAATCGCCCCAAATGTAGCAGCTAAAGCCGGCCCTGGTCAGTTAACAGATTGAACCAGATCAATTGATCTATCTATATTTATATATTATTCATTATTTTTCTTCTCCATGATAATATGTGTTCATTGTAGAAGATCCCATAGTTTAACCACTCAGGGATGATACCTGTTAATATTTTGGGGCATTTTTTTTCCTGGTCTTTATATCCACCTAGCTATTGTTGATAAAGATACACACACACAAACATAGTTAACGAACTAGGCAGTTTCCCCTAATTCTTCTGCATGTTCCCCTTCTGTCCTCAGGCACGTCTTTAAATTTCACTGAAGAATCTGTGTTTATAAACAAGGCCACCATCAGCCCATGTAGCACAGCTTATACGGTACCTTTGTGTAAATTAGCAAAAGTTGCCCCCTCCAGGTAGAGGCGCATGGCTTAGCAGGTGGAAGCAGAAAACGTCTTTTGCAAACCGGCCCGGCTCCCAGAGCACATAGTCTGGTGAGCAGGTGCAGTTTAGAATTCACCCTCACCTTGGCTGCTTGGAGGGGGGCCTTTGTGCAGTGCCCAACCTGCCCAACCATATGTGGTGGCCCTGTGCACAAAAGCATTCTTGAAGAATGCGGGCATTTCCAAAATAGGTGTTAATCAAAGAGTCATGCACAATTCATGCAAATTACAAAACTATAGTTGGGATAAATAGAGCCCAAACACTTTGGCTCTAGAGTTGTTCTTTAAATCTCTTTTCCAAGAGAATTGCCCATTTCTGTCTCCCTGGTATCTAGTAAGGTACTTTGCATAGAGGAAATGCTCTGACTTTATAAAACTGAAATGAAATGCATAGTGCAGTGGTTTTAAAATATATCTGCAGGTTCTTCAACATGCCCCTTGTGAAAAGGTGGGGTCTAATTCCTATTCTCTTGATGGTGGGCCTTTGTGAGTTGCCACTACCCCGTCGGTGCTGGAAGGATCGCTGCATGACCTCTGAGGCTAGGTCATAAAAGACATTACAGCTTCTGCCTGGTTGTCCCCACCCTTCCCCCACGTGCCCCTGGGACTCTGAGCCACCACGGCATGAGGAAACCCAAGCAGCCCCACGGATAGACCACGTATTGGTGTTCTAGCTCCAGTCCCTGCTGAGGCCCTGGCTGACCACCAACGTCACCTGCAGGACGTGGGTAGGTGAGCTTGCAGATGATTCCAGACCCTGCCTTCAGGTTGCATCAGCTGAGGCTGAATAGAACAGAGACTGGCCCTCTGCCCCAAGCCTCACCTACTTGGAGATTTGTGAGCAAAATAAATGCCACAGGGCCAAGTCACTCCGCATTGGGGTGGTTTAGGCTGCACTAGCTAAATGGAACAGGTCGGCTGTGGAATATTTATAGTCTGGCCCGCTCTTCTGGGCCGCACTGTTTCCCCTTCTGTGCCGATGGATTTTGCCGCAAGCATCCATGACCTGAGGATGTTCTCTGGCCTCGGGAGTCTGTTTAGCTGATACCTGCCACAGTAGGTGCTCCGGCTCCCTGGCCTCCAGGGGGGACCACCTTAGGTGTGCCTACTGACCGGTCACCTTGGTAGATTGGCGAGTGAAGCAATCCAACAAATGTTCTTGGAGGACAAAGAAGTTGAAACCGGGAGAATACCATTTAAGTTTTACTTGCAAGGTGCTGTCCGGCTTGCAAATCCCTTTCCTGCTCTTCTCTCAGCTACCTGGAGCACCCCTGTGGGTGAAGGATGGGGGTCTCCAGGAGAGGAAGAGAGACTTGATGGGGACTGCTGGCAGAACAGCTTGGACCCCCACCTCCTGGTCCTTTAAACTCCATGCCCTTTCACTCCCCTGAACGAGTATTCTGGCCACAGATATCCTCAGAAGGGACCACCTGTGGCGATTTTTCCCGAACTCCAATTTCAAAGGATTCTGAAATGAGGCCGATTGAATCACAGATCTTGGTTTGGAAGGCAGCATCACTGAGCAGATGCCCCGGGAGTCAGCTTAGCATCTTCAGACCGGAGAGAAGAAACAGCAACGGTCAGCACTCCTGCGCTCCCAGGGCCTCTGCCTCCTGGCCTCTCAGCTAAGGGAAGGGTCAACCACAAAGGAAATTGGATGAGAAGGCGGAAGAAAACCTGGTGGGAAGCAGGAACCTCAGCGGGATTAGCAAGTGACCAGAACTAAGTCATCAAAGGACCTGGATGAAAGGCTAGAGATCACTCAGGGAGAGTTTAAACACAGACCGCTTAAGTGGTAACAGACCCAAAGTGGGGGATCAAAGAGGACTTCAGAATCACAGCGCAGCCGGCCCTGGGAGCTGCTTAGGCTGTGAATTGGGCTGCAGGCGGGGCCCGGAGGGGGAGGGGCGTGCTGACACAGCAAGGCTTCACCTTCAAGCCCAGCCTCCTCTCCGGCTGCAGAACTCTGGGAGCAGGTAGGACCCTACAGAACAGCCATTGGCTCATTTTCCGTTTGTATTTGGGAATAATTATAGACCCATAGGAAATTGCAAAAAAAAAAAAAAAAAAAGGATGTGGGGTCCCGTGAACTCTTCTTTTTTTTTTTTTTTTAAAGATTTTATTTATTTATTTGACAGAGAGAGACATAGCGAGAGAGAGGGAACACAAGCAGGGGGAGTAGGAGAGGGAGAAGCAGGTTCCCCACTGAGCAGGGAGCCCGATGCGGGGCTCCATCCCAGGACCCTGGGATCACGACCTGAGCCGAAGGCAGACGCTTAACGACTGAGCCACCCAGGCGCCCCCACCCCCCGTGAACTCTTCTTGTAGCTTCTGCCAGGAGTGACATCCCAGCTAGCCCTACAGTATCAAAGTCTGAAGACAGACGTTGGTGCAACAGTGGGACCTATCGTGTGTGTGTGTGTGTGTGTGTGTGTGTGTGTGTGATGCAGTTTTCTCCTGCAGATAGATTCACGTACCCACCACGGTAACCGAGACACAGAACTTCTCCATCACCACGAAGGAGGCCCCTTCTGCTACCCAGTTACGGTTGCAAGCCCAGGGCCACCCCAGGGCTGGTTCCTGGCCACCAGGCATGTGTTCTCCATCTCAGAGTTTTGTCATTTTGAGAACAGTACACGGATGGGATCTTACAGCAGGTACCATCTTGAGATGGGCCTTTCTTCCCTCAGCAGAATGCCTTTGAGATCCACCCGCCCCGGCTGCTACAGGCACCAATATTGTTCCTCTCGGTTTGCAAGCAATGTTCCACAGCGTGGGGGTAGCACGGTTTGTTGATCCCACTGTGGACATTGGAGTGGTTTCCAGATTTTGGCAATCACAACAGTTATGCTCACTGAATGATACATGGATTTTAATGGGGGAGGGCCCCCAAAACATCCCTAAGGAACACATGATTAAACTTGATTCTGGGGTGTTGATTTAGATGCCTCCACAATGTCAGCTGTGCTATCCTCTACAAGAAGAATTTCTCTTGGGGACAGAAAGGCAGCGTTTCTCTTGAGCCTTTATCCAAGTAGATTTTTATCCAAGGACTGTGGGAATCTTGTCACTGATGGAGTTTCTCTCGTTGCTTTGGCTACTAGGAAGACCTTGGCTTTTTAATCTTTTTAAATTTTATTTTAATTTTTTTACTTCTACACATTCAGTATAACAACATGGAGGATTTTATCAGAATTCCAGGGAAGTCTCCCTTTGGAGAGAAAAATCTGCTAGTACTGGAGACCAGACCACATTTCTCAGGAGGTAAATTGTTGGTGCTCAGTGATGAGTGGGGAGCAGGAAGCTGGGAGAGATGGGTCACCTTTGTTGGACTTGGAGCTCCCCGGGTGTCAGAACTGTGCATTGTCCTCCTTTGTCCTTCCCACACCAAGCACAAGGCAAGGTGCCGACTAGCCATGCCCAGTAACGCCCAGCCCCTGGACAGAGCCTCCCTTTGGAGGACGGCAGCGGGCGTCCTATCCAGTGGATCCAGCAGGGACCACTGGGAGTTGGAGAGACCAAGAGCATGTGGGAATGTAAGGATGGGTGAGAGGCGAGCCTTCGGAGCCCCGAGGAGTGGTGTGCTAAGAGGGACCTGGATTTCTGATTTCCCTGAACAGAAAATACAATTCTAGGGGCCAAAGTTTGCTACCCACTTTTTCTCTTGCCGAGTAAGAACATCAGTTAAGGCACACACAAACCTATGTACAAAGAATAACCACTACCATCTCCTGCCCCAACACACACACACACACACACACACACAGGAAGGGCAATATTTTAGAATCAAAGGTTGAACCTTAAAATGAAGACATGAGGAATTTCTTGCTTTTTTCAGTTCATTCACTTGGAAACCATGCATTCTTCACATGAGCGAAAATTGGCTCATTTTAAAAATTAGGAGACACTTTATTTCTTTTAACACGAATTTCTCTAGTGACTATGCGAAATATAAATATATTACATTGTCGTGCCCATCAGTTAAACTCACCACAGTCCAAGTATGTGTGTGTATACACATACTTTTTATAGACATATATACACAGTGAATCTTCGGCTCACTTCCCAGTGGGCGGGACAAAGCATAAAAGATGCATATAAGATTTCATCTCTGCTGAGAAAATTGGCTCTTAGGGGTGAGAAGAATCTTGGCTCTTGCCTTGGTTCGTGGCTCTACAAAGGGCCCTAGTACAGAAGCAGATATATATATCTCTGCAGTGTCCATTCAAAATGTCATGAGTGGGGGCAGGAATTAGGAAGAAGAGTCTAAAAGACTCTCTACGAAGGTGACAGCAGATGAAAGGCCATGAAAGCACTGTTGTCGCTCTGCATGGACCTAAGGGGTCAGCATTTGGTCAAGGGCAAGCCTTGCCTGCAGGACACACTCTAAGTGCCTCCTGGAGCTTGAGGAGCATGTGTTAAAATTGCCAGGGTTTGCCATGGGTCAAGCATACTGCCAAGCCCTTCAAATGCATCTTTTTACACACGGCTGAGAGGCAGATGCTCACATTATGCCCTTTTTACACCCAGGGACACGGAGGGCGGAGAGTGTCGGCTACCTGCACGGTCCGGGTCCCACTGTTCCTAAGTGCTGGGGCTTGGCTCAGACTCGGGACATCTCACTGACTTATTTAAGATCAGGGTTTTCTGGCGGTCTTGCTTGTAGCAGCTCCAGGATGGTGGAGCTGGGATTTCCTTTTCCTCATGAAATTTAAAGAGTTTGGCCAAATGTTCTGGCCAGAGTCTCGTTCCTGGGATTTGTCTTACCCAGACCGGGAATCATTTGCATGGCTCCAGCAGGTCCAGATGCTGGAGGTCAGAAGAGCAAGCCACAGGCCCATCAAAGGAATGATGGGTCTCCCATGCCTGGCAATTAAGAGGGGATTCTCAGCTGTGAACGTGGCCCTTGGCTTCCTAATGGAAGTCTGTCATGCTAATTAAATAACCATGACTGTGGCCTGCTACTGCACACAGCTTCACCCCGAGGTCACGCAAGGACCTGCCTGTGAGGACAGTGATGCCACCATGCTTTGTGATCAGGAAGGAAAGCCCGGCTCTCCAAGGGCAATGGGAATGCACCTCAAGACAAGGAATGTCTCCGCCATGGGAGAGGATCTGATCTAGAGTTCTTGTTCAATCCACGTAAAGAAACCCTGGTTGACTGATTCTGCCTTTCCTTATTCCCCATCCTCCACACAGCTGCTGGGATGATGTGTTTAATGCACAGATCACAATTCGTCTCAGCTCAAACATTCCTAGAGGGCTCTCCCTGGGCCATGGCAGGAGTTGTCAACCACAAGGCCACATGGTCCTTTGACATAATTATGGAGAGGGACCTGAGAATATATACAGGCAGCAACCATTGTATGTGGACGGGATAAATGCCCTCATGGGTCTTGCTCATGTGACTCTTTTCATGAAAGCCTTACATCTCCCCAAGGTTCAGTTGGCCATGGCTTTCCTCTCGGTCTTTCAGCTATCTGGAAATAAACAAAGACCAACCAAATGAGAACAAGCAAAGGCTATTTATTCAAAGCTTGCCAAGACCCAGGTGGTGGGGGCTGACTCCCTTGCCTTTTGGCAGAAGCTCCAAGGTGGGCAGAGAAGGAAAGCTTTGTGGTAGAAACAAGAGAAGGTGAAGGTGTGCCCTCATCGCAGGCTGTTGGCGTGGGGAGGCTAGATGTGGGCCAATTGGAAGTAGAGACTTCTGTGATTGGTTACCCCTAACCACTGTTTGGCTTTCTCTGGTTGGCCCCCAGTTGGCAGAAGGGACAGAAGTTGGGGGGGGGCTCTCAGTGATTAATCAAGTCCTGCTCATTTGGAACCAACTGTTACAAAGGTTTGGCTTCCTGGACTGGTTGCTAGAGATAGTGGTCTCACTTCCTACAGTCTGACTTACAGATGGCAGCCTGGCTTCCTGGGCTGGTTAGTATAGACAGTGGGTTGGTCTCCTGGGCTGGTTGCTACAGATCGTGGGTCCGAATTCTATTTTTATATCTTGTCTGGCCATTGTCTGTTTGCATATTCAGTTTCTCATAATGAATACATATATATAGAAAGTCTTGGCTCTCACTTTATAAATATTTACATTTACTGACAGGCGACAGGTAGAGGTCATGCAGATCATATGCATTTATTTACTTACTAGTTTGAAATGAGTTGAGAGTGTGTGGTACCATCCATCTTAAACATCATGCAACGTGTGGAAAACGTGTTTATAGAGATCATGTGTATTTCTGGACATTTATGTCTTCCTCTAATTATTTGTATATATTTTGAGCATCTCTTTATGAAATCAAGGGTTGGAAAACTTTAAGAAAGGTAAAAATACATAAGAAATCCATAAAACCATAGGCAAACTGATACTAAAGCAGAAGAGAGATGATGTAAATCAGTGGTTCTCAAAGTGTGGTCCTTGGACCAGTTGCATCAGCGTTGTCCATGAATTTGTGAGAGTAGGGCCCAGCAATCTACTTTAACAAGCCCCCAGGGGTTGCTATTGAGAACCACCAAATGAGAGGGACACATCAGACGGTCACTTGCCAATAATAGATTATTGATAGAGAACATTGAAGACAGACAATCAGAAAAACAAGAGAGAGTGTACAGCACAGATCTAATTAAATAAAAGAGTAAAAGAGTAAAATAATAAAATAGTCCACAAGTTGGCGCCATGGTGGGAGTACGTAAGGCAGAGAGCCTACTGCATTGCTGAGCATCACAACTGAAGATGCTGGGGAGAAGAGTAACCTCACAGAATAGACGCAGTCATGTTTTATTTATAGCGTTGAGGAGTAGAGCGTATGTGTTGTTGGGTGCATCTATTTTTCAAATGTCTGCAGATTTGATTGGGCTGAACAAAGTACAAATTAATTTAAACGCATCGCTGAACTTACCATAACTTTTGCTGTGATGGGTTTTTTCAGACAATTTCAATTGAAACTATTGTCCTGAAATTTCTGAATGTTGAAATGGAGTCCCCATACGCAAAACAGTTATTATAGACCAGTGGTCGGCAGGATGAACTCTAAACTTACCTGCGAGGTCTGCCCCGGTATGTTTTATGATCTAGCCTTCCTCTTCTTAACATGCTGGGTGCCCACCAACCCCACATTCCATGTGTGGTCTTCCAGCCGTATCCAATCACCTGACATTCTTGAAGTTCAGCACATCTTCTTTGCTCCACTGGCGAACTCCTACATATCCATTAAGACCCTGCTCAAATATCACTCCCTCCAGGAACCCTCTCTCCAACTTCCCCTGGAAGCCTCATGCCTGTTTCCTTTCCCCCCGTGGCACCCAGAACACACCTCCATCATGACGGGTACCCACACTAGGCTGTAGTCATGTCTGGTTCCCAGTGGACAATGAGCTCCTTGAGTGAGGGCACCATGTTCTTTCCTTCTTTATATGCAGAGGACCTAGCTTAATGCCCATCTCATAGCTAAAGCTCAACAAATATTTGCTGTTTGTTTACTGCTCAGACAAATTATGCTTGTTATTTATTTAAAAGGTGTGCTTATCTGTTAAGTTGAACATAAAGCAAGTATTAGAGAGAATATCCTTTATGTATCTTTTGTGGCTAACCTGTGTGAAGTCATTTGCAATACTGATGATGGATAAAATGAGAAAATAGGGCCAGTAAATTGGAAATAGAAAACAGCAGCAACAATAAAATCACAGAGCAGAAAAGAGAAAATTAATGATGAGGAAGTATGACATTTAACTTTGAGCTTCCTGGCAGTTTAGGATAAAAGGGAAATAATAGGTTATATATGTTGGTTTGGACAGTGAATTGTAGTAGTTCATTGAGAGAGATGGGTGGTTTCAACCAGGAATTTACTGCGTAGGTTTCAGTTTGATGGTATGAGGAGGTGGGGTCTCTGGGAGATAATTAGGTCATTAGGGAATTAGTACCCTTATCAAAGGGACCCCACAGAGCTCCGTTGCTCTCTCTCTGCCATGCGGACAAATCAGCAGTCTGCAGACCAAAAGAGGGCTCTCACCAGAACAGGTGGGTGCCCTGATCTTGGACTTCCAGCCTCCAGAACCTGTAAGAATAAATTTCTGTTTTTTTTTAAAATTTTTTATTATTATGTTAGTCACCATACATCATTAGTTTTTGATGTAGTGTTTCATGATTCATTGTTTGTGCATAACACCCAGTACTCCATGCAGAACGTGCCCTCTTTAATACCAATCACCAGGCTAACCCATCCTCCCACACCCCTCCCCTCTAGAACCCTCAGTTTGTTTTTCAGAGTCCATTGTCTCTCATGGTTCGTCTCCCCCTCTGATTTCCCCCCCTTCATTCTTCCCCTCCTGCTATCTTCTTCTTTTTTTTTTTTCTTAACATATATTGCATTATTTGTTTCAGAGGTGCAGATCTGTGATTCAACAGTCTTGCACAATTCACAGCACTCACCATAGCACATACCCTCCCCAATGTCCATCACCCAGCCACCCCATCCCTCCCACCCCACCCCCCACTCCAGCAACCCTCAGTTTGTTTCCTGAGATTAAGAATTCCTCATATCAGTGAGGTCATATGATACATGTCTTTCTCTGATTGACTTATTTTGCTCAGCATAACACCCTCCAGTTCCATCCACGTCGTTGCAAATGGCAAGATCTCATTCCTTTTGATGGCTGCATAATATTCCATTGTATATATATACCACACCTTCTTTATCCATTCATCTGTCGATGGACATCTTGGCTCTTTCCACAGTTTGGCTATTGTGGACGTTGCTGCTATAAACATCGGGGTGCACGTACCCCTTCGGATCCCTACATTTGTATCTTTGGGGTAAATACCCAGTAGTGCAATTGCTGGATCGTATGGTAGCTCTATTTTCAACTTTTTGAGGAACCTCCATACTGTTTTCCAGAGTGGTTGCACCAGCTTGCATTCCCACCAACAGTGTAGGAGGGTTCCCCTTTCTCCGCATCCCCGCCAACATCTGTCGTTTCCTGACTTGTTAATTTTAGCCATTCTGACTGGTATGAGGTGGTATCTCACTGAGGTTTTGATTTGGATTTCCCTGATGCCGAGCGATGTTGAGCACTTTTTCATGTGTCTGTTGGCCATTTGGATGTCTTCTTTGGAAAAATGTCTGTTCATGTCTTCTGCCCATTTCTTGATTAGATCATTTGTTCTTTGGGTGTTGAGTTTGATAAGTTCTTTATAGATTTTGGATACTAGCCCTTTATATGATATGTCATTTGCAAATATCTTCTCCCATTCTGTCAGTTGTCTTTTGGTTTTATTGACTGTTTCTTTTGCTGTGCAAAAGCTTTTTATCTTGATGAAGTCCCAATAGTTCATTTTGGCCCTTGCTTCCCTTGCCTTTGGCGATGTTTCTAGGAAGAAGTTGCTGCGGCTGAGGTCGAAGAGGTTGCTGCCAGTGTTCTCCTTTAGGATTCTGATGGACTCCTGTCTCACATTTAGGTCTTTCAACCATTTTGAGTCTATTTTTGTGTGTGGTGTAAGGAAATGGTCCAGTTTCATTCTTCTGCATGTGGCTGTCCAATTTTCCCAACACCATTTGTTGAAGAGATGTCTTTTTTCCATTGGACATTCTTTCCTGCTTTGTCAAAATTAGTTGACCATAGAGTTGAGGGTCCATTTCTGGGCTCTCTGTTCTGTTCCACTGATCTATGTGTCTGTTTTTGTGCCAGTACCATACTGTCTTGATAATGACAGCTTTGTAATAGAGCTGGAAGTCCGGAATTGTGATGCCGCCCGCTTTGCTTTTCTTTTTCAACATTCCTCTGGCTATTCGGGGTCTTTTCTGGTTCCATACAAATTTTAGGATTATTTGTTCCATTTCTTTGAAAAAAGTGGCTGGTATTTTGATGGGGATTGCATTGAATGTGCAGATTGCTCTGGGTAGCATTGACATCTTCACAATATTTGTTCTTCCAATCCATGAGTATGGAACGTTTTTCCATTTATTTGTGTCTTCCTCGATTTCTTTCATGAGTATTTTATAGTTTTCTGAGTACAGATCCTTTGCCTCTTTGGTTAGATTTATTCCTAGGTATCTTATGGTTTTGGGTGCAATTGTAAATGGGATCGACTCCTTAATTTCTCTTTCTTCTGTCTTGTTGTTGGTGTACAGGAATGTCACTGATTTCTGTGCATTGATTTTATATCCTGCCACTTTACTGAATTCCTGTATGAGTTCTAGCAGTTTTGGGGTGGAGTCTGTGGGGTTTTCCACATAAAGTATCCTATCATCTGCAAAGAGTGAGAGTTTGACTTCTCCTTTGCCGATTTGGATGCCTTTTATTTCTTTTTGTTGTCTGATTGCTGTGGCTAGGACTTCTAATACTGTGTTGAATAGCAGTGGTGATAGTGGACATCCCTGCCGTGTTCCTGACCTTAGGGGGAAAGCTCTCAGTTTTTCCCCATTGAGAATGATATTCGCTGTGGGTTTTTCATAGATGGCTTTTATGATATTGAGGTATGTACCCTCTATCCCTATACTCTGAAGAGTTTTGATCAAGAAAGGATGCTGTACTTTGTCAAATGCTTTTTCTGCATCTATTGAGAGGATCATATGATTCTTGTTCTTTCTTTTGTTAAAGTATTGTATCACGTTGATTGATGTGTGGATGTTGAACCAACCTTGCAGCCTAGGGATAAATCCCACTTGGTCGTGGTGAATAATCCTTTTAATGTACTGTTGGATCCTATTGGCTAGTATTTTGGTGAGAATTTTTGCATCCATGTTCATCAAGGATATTGGTCTGTAATTCTCCTTTTTGATGGGGTCTTTGTCTGGTTTTGGGATCAAGGTAATGGTGGCCTCATAAAACGAGTTTGGAAGTTTTCCTTCCATTTCTATTTTTTGGAACAGTTTCAGAAGAATAGGTATTAATTCTTCTTTAAATGTTTGGTAGAATTCCCCTGGGAAGCCATCTGGCCCTGGGCTTTTGTTTGGGAGATTTTTGATGACTGCTTCAATTTCCTTAGTGGTTATAGGTCTGTTCAGGTTTTCTATTTCTTCCTGGTTCAGTTTTGGTAGTTGATACATCTCTAGGAATGCATCCATTTCTTCCAGGTTAGCTAACTTGCTGGCATAGAGTTGCTCATAATATGTTCTTATAATTGTTTGTATTTCTTTGGTGTTGGCTGTGATCTCTCCTCTTTCATTCATGATTTTGTTGATTTGGGTCATTTCTCTTTTCTTTTTGATAAGTCTGGCCAGGGGTTTATCAATCTTGTTAATTCTTTCAAAGAACCAGCTCCTAGTTTCGTTGATCTGTTCTACTGTTCTTCTGGTTTCTATTTCATTGATTTCTGCTCTGATTTTTATGATTTCTCTTCTCCTGCTGGGGTTAGGCTTTATTTGCTGTTCTTTCTCCAGCTCCTTTAGGTGTAGGGTTAGGTTGTGTACTTGAGACCTTTCTTGTTTCTTGAGAAAGGCTTGTATTGCTATTTACTTTCCTTTTAGGACTGCCTTTGCTGCATCCCAAAGATTTTGAACAGTTGTGTTTTCATTTTCATTGGTTTCCATGAATTTTTTAAATTCTTCTTTAATTTCCTGGTTGATCCATTCATTCTTTAGTAGGATGCTCTTTAGCCTCCATGTATTTGAGTTCTTTCCAACTTTCCTCTTGTGATTGAGTTCTAGTTTCAAAGCCTTGTGGTCTGAAAATGGGCAGGGAATGATCCTAATCTTTTGGTACCAATTGAGACCTGATTTGTGACCTAGGATGTGATCTATTCTGGAGAATATTCCATGGGCACTAGAGAAGAATGTGTATTCTGTTGCTTTGGGATGGAATGTTCTGAATATGTCTGTGAAGTCCATTTGGTCCAGTGTGTCATTTAAAGTCTCTATTTCCTTGTTGATCTTTTGCTTAGATGATCTGTCCATTTCAGTGAGGGGGGTGTTAAAGTCCCCCACTATTATTGTATTGTTGTCAATGTGTTTCTTTGCTTTTGTTATTAATTGCCTTATATAATTGGCTGCTCCCATGTTAGGGGCATAAATATTTACAATTGTTAGATCTTCTTGTTGGATAGACCCTTTAAGTAAGATATAGCGTCCTTCCTCATCTCTTATTACAATCTTTGGTTTAAAATCTAATTTGTCTGATATAAGGATTGCCATCCCAGCTTTCTTTTGGGGTCCATTAGCATGGTAAATGGTTTTCCACCCCCTCACTTTCAATCTGGGGGTGTCTTTGGGTCTAAAATGAGTCTCTTGCAGACAGCATATCGATGGGTCTTGTTTTTTAATCCAATCTGATAGCCTGTGTCTTT
>NW_022589769.1:1522600-1875278 GCF_004348235.1 Phoca vitulina | reverse complement strand
TTAATGTACTGTTGGATCCTATTGGCTAGTATTTTGGTGAGAATTTTGCATCTATGTTCATCAAGGATATTGGTCTGTAATTCTTTTTGATGGGGTCTTTGTCTGGTTTTGGGATTAAGGTAATGGTGTCCACAGCCCTTTCTGTTAGCTATCTGATGGACACTATTTCCGAGTGTCCCACAGACTATTCAACTGTGTGTGACGTTGATCATTTTGCTGGTTTTTCCACTGACTACTTCGCTGAAAATTGCATGTCTAACTTCCAGTAGGGATTTGAGTCTCAGATCAGTGGGTGGTTCCTGAGATCGGGAAGGTTAAAAAAACGTGCTTGAGAGGCCCTTCTAGCTCTGTTATCTTGACTGTGCTAGAATCCTTCAGTACCCACTCCTTAAGGAGAAACAGATTGGCTTCCCCTTGCCATGGCTCTCGAGCCATTCCAAGCTTGGCCATAAAAAGCAGTCCTTGACTTCCTGGCTGAAACACTTCCTTTCCCGGTGTCCTAAGGAGGGAGTTGGAATGGGATAAGTTATGTGTTGTGGTTTTAGGCATTAATGAATATGAGAAACTAAATTATTGAATTTTGCAATGCAAATTATATTTTGAACACAAATTCTTCATTTCTGAATGCTAAGGACTCATAAAGAATGTCAATGGTTTATGAATTAGGCCATTAGCATGCAATTTGTGATTCAAACAGCACACCAGCACCATGTAATAAGTAACTATATAAAGAGTAGTGTTGTCTAAATTTTCAAAATATTTTGCTTGATGCATTAGAAAGTTTTCAAAAGCCTCCAATGACCTGTCTTCCTTCCCTCCATCTTCCCTCCCTCCCTCCCTTCCTGCCTCCCCCATCCTATTCCTCTCTCTCTCACTCATGTCCTCCCTCTCTTGTTTGACTGTGTTCTTCTTTCTTCCTCATCTCCCTCTCTCTCTCTCTCTCTTCTCCTTCCACTAACTGACTATAGTAGCTGTTACTCCTATCTGTCTCCATCTTTTCACAGATTAGACTGTAATAGCCAGACAAGTCCTAAGAACTAACCTAGACCAACCCTCCCTCATTTTCGAGATGGGAATTCAGAGACCCAGAGTGAAAGGGTCTTGTCCAAGGTCCTCAGAGGTAGAGCCAAGTGGAGTCAGTCTCTGACATTCATACTCATAGCCTCAGTTGGCTCCTTCATACTCATGTGCAACAGACTCATTGCAGACACCTTCTTGAGTGTGGGTTTTCATGGTGGGAGAGAGATGAGGGCACTGGCTTCCAGGTGGGAATGGGAGTGGAGGGCAAAGAGGCGAGTGCACTGGAGAAGAAAGGATGATGCAGACATCATCCACTCCACACGTTTGTCCATCGGGACAACCTGATCTCCAGGCAGCTAGGACAATAAGTAGAATTGGTATGTAGTGAAATCCCAGTTCAGTTGGAGGAATAAGGTCTCTCCATTAGAGCCATCAGTCCAGGAATGAAATATCTGGTGAAGTGGTGAGCATTCCATCACTTACAGAAGTTCAAGTTGAGTGCAGATACTAATTCATAGAAATCCAAGAGCCTAATGTTCCTCTAGCTCAGTGGTTGGTGGTCAGACTTGGTTGCACCCCAGAATCACCTGGGAAGCTTTTCAAGCTCTCCATGCCATACCTCTCCTTGATTAAATCAGGATTTCTGGGGTGGGTTTTTACAGATTCCCTTTACAAATTCTGATGTTCAGATAGGGTTCGGAGAAATCTCTAGCACAGCCCAGCAGGTCTGAAATTTTAGTGTGCATGAGAACCACCACGGAAGTTAATTATAAGTGCAGGCTCCTGTGTTCCCCTTCACAGATACTCTGATTCAGCTCATCAGGAAGGGCAGCTCTGGTCCATCTCTTTAGTTGAATGTGATATTCAATTGTCTTCAACCAATATCCCAGTCTCTGTCCACCCACCACCTCTCCTCTGGTGATGGGGAGGAACCACATCCAAAGATGGATAAACTTCCATGCAATAGAGCTCTGACCAAGGCCCACAGTCCCAGGTGGCTTTGGGGAATCCTGACCAGAATCCTTTGGGGACGGCAGTACTCAACATTTAGCTCCAGGGATGGGAGCTTGATCCTAGCCTTGAGTAGAAAGTTAGCAATAGGGAGGAGAAACCTTCTTCTGAACGTAGTATTTTTTTTCCTTTCCAAATTGATGGAGTCCTGGGTTGTCCTCGCCTCTCACTTGTGCCAGCTGCAATTTCTTCCAGGTAGCAAAGATGCTGGGGTGCGGCTGTCCCCCTGGCCCCCCCGCCCCCCCTGAACCCGCAGGTTCTCCTTTGCCCTTCAGACGTGCCCACCCAGGAAAGCCTTAAAGTCAGTGGTCTCCCGTTCAGTTCTAATGAAGTCAGACCACACGTCCCCTGTTGCCTGCAGCAACCATTTTCTCGGAAGATGGTGAACAAAAGCACTATTTGACCAGAGGCAAAATAACCCGCAAAATCCGCCCCCACCCAAGAATGCCCTGCAAGTGTGGTGACGGAGGGTCTCAGAGGCTAGCGTACCTCGTGCCCCCCTCTCTGGCTCCTTGAGTGATGGCCACAAGGCACACAGCTCACCTTGTGTGATAAAATATTTGGAAGTTAACTTAGCACCCCCATGCTTCATAAAGAAGAAGGTTCATGCATTTTAAAATTATTTTGTAAATCACATTGAAGCCTGACAATGCAGGTTTACCACTGTGGCTGCGATTTAAATACCAGGTTATCCCCTCATTATGTTAACAGTGTGAAGAGTGGCAGAGTCATTCCCTCTGATTTGCCAGAAGCCTGTGGTGCTCCCCCTGATGGCTGCATCACCCCCCAGCTTCAGCTTCTGAGAGGTGCGCCCCCATGGTGTGAGAGGTTGGGGGAGGCGGTGACTGGCTGTGTTTGGGGGAGCAGGTCCAAAGGGGCGGCGGGGAATCCATGCTTATTAACTAGAACAGCATGGGGGCATCTGCGGGGGAGGAGGGACAGCGGGTTGAAGCGAGATGCATCTTCCTCTTTTAAAGAACTTATGGATTAATTCAAAAGAGAAAGTGTGTGTGTGTGTGTGTGTATGTGTGTGCGCGCGTTTTGGGTAAACAAATCCGTATCAGAAAGTGTCAGGAAATAAGAGATTTGGCTTGGCAGAGATCATAGATGGGGAAGGCAATTAATGACTTGCTAAAAATAGTCCACAGACCCCACCCCTTATTGGGAAGAGACAGGGTAAGGTGGTCAGATCCTGTTTATTAGCTGTTTATAGCTGTGTGACTTTAGGCAAGTTACTTAACCTTTCTGGGCATAGTTTCCTTTTCTGTAAAGTGGGGCAAAAACATTACCTCCCTTAATGGTCTCAGGTGAAGATCAAAAGACAACACAAGAACGAGGGGTTTAGTTAAAGAGCTCAATGTAAATTGGCTAAAGAAACACACAGAAATCCAATGATTTTTTAAATTTTGTCATCTTAACCACAAACCAGAATTTTTGTTTGGGCTTCACCTACTTTATCTCATTTTGTGCTCACAGTGAACCCATGGGGAAGTGTCCATGTCATGCCCATTTCACAGAGAAGGGGACTGAGGCTTAGAAAAGTATTGAGCCCCAAATTATACAGGCACTAATAGGCAGAGTTTGCCTTCAGGTCCTCCTGACATCAAAGCTGGGGCATTTCTTCTTTCCCTTGCTGCCTCACTCAGCAAGCACAGACTAGCCAATGCTCATTAATTCATTAGGCAGATGGCCTTGACTCTATGCCTGGCTGTGGGGATACAGACAGAGAAGATATTTGCTTCCCTGGAGGACCTCCTTGCTTCCTGGGTTTGGAAGCTGCAAGGGCCCATGAGGTGAACAGTGAATGATGAACACTTACTAAGCACTTTTATGCACCTGCTAGGAGTTAAACAATGCTGGCTACAAGGATAGGTTGTTCCCCATTCTTTTTTGCATTGCGCAATTAAATTGTGCATGGTGAACTAGCTCTGGCCCAGGGCCTTTGCACTTGCTGGCATGCTCTTTCCCACCAGATGGGCACCCCAGTTCTTTCTCATCTTTCAGACCTCACCTTCTACCATCACCCCCTCAGAGAGGTCACCCTAGCAAAAGCAGGGGTCCTGCCTTGCCACTCTGTTGTGCCACCCTCTCTCCTTCCCCGTAGTTAGCACAATCTGTAACCATCACGTCTAGTGATTTATCTCTTGCCAATGTCTCTCTTCCTCCAGGAGAAGGTAAACTACTCTGTCTTTTCCCAGCTGTATCCAGAGCCCTGGAGATGTCATCTGGCATGAGGCAGGTGCTCAGTGAATATTGTTGAATGGATGGGTGAAGCAATCAATGACGCTCTCTCATCTTCCCGAGCCCAGTTTCTTGCTCCACAGAATGGGGGCAGCTGTACCTGCACCACAGGGTTGATCTGGGGTAGCTGCACCCCATGGTCCTGCACACTAAGGCACCTTACACGGTGGGCACTCAGGAAGCACTGCTACCTTCTTCTCTTCCCGCCTCGGGGCTGGTTTGCCTTGGGAGAGGGAGAGGACAGACACTCCGTGTTCCTGCTCTGCCGGGGCAGCTGGGAGACCAGGAAACACAAGCCCACGTGGAAAGGTTGGGGTGCTGGTTGGTGAGGTGGATGCTGAGCACTTCATTCAAGCAGGGGGTGGGAAGAAAACAGTACTGGCTGCAGATTCTGGGCTAGGGCCACCCTGATCTCTCCTGCAGGCAGATGGCCTGTTTCCTCCCTCCCAGCAAGCTTCTTCCCCAGACCTTCCCTGCACTGAGAGAGAACCCCAGCCTCTTCCTCCACGGCCCTCCCTCCCCTCCTGCTCTCCCACACCTCAACCTGCCTCTCTGAACGTAGGACCCACGGAAAGAGAAATCACGGTAGCTCCTTTGAGATGACGAAATTCTCATCTCCGTGGGGACCCAAAACCGATCTCGGATCTGCCAGGACCAGCGGCTTGTCTTACTTGCGTCAGGCACGACACGGTGGGCACCACCCCCCAGGTCAGTTTGTTGGGCGGCATAATCAGCGGTCACCAAGGCGAAGAAAGCACCGTTAGTAGACCAGACGACTTCATCAAACAAAATCTCACGAATAATAGATTGCTGTTTGTCATCAAGACACTTAATACACCAGGGGTTGCTCCCAAAGCGCCCATAATCAATTTCTGCTAATTTGCCAATTCTCTGGCTCTGTGAGGGTGCGGGTAATTTCATATTTTACACACCCACAGAGGTTACGGTAATTGATTCAGTTCTGGAAAGTGTTGTAATGACTTTGAATGAACTTGAAAGGTTTTGCATTTGTTTTCAGAGGCTGTTAGAGGGAGTGATTCAAACTCTGCCACGCGGGCATAATTTGTAAAGGTTGGACATGAAAACGACGGATTAGCTTTTCTGGGAGACAGCTATCTTCTTGTTATAACCTCCCTGCTTGCAAGACAGGCTGGGCTCGGCACTGAAACACTCCACTTCCTTTTTATCTGTATCTCGATGGTGGCGGAAATCATCTCTGAACATCTGAAGGGAAAAAAGGCAATTATTGAAAAATCCTCCTAGAATGACTTGGCTTTCTGAATGCTATTTTTTTTTTTTTTTTTAAACAAACACCCAAAAAAGTAAGGTTGGCAAAGATGAGAAGTTGTGGAAATTTTCTTCTTGACTTTGGCACTTCTGAAACGAAATATATACACAGTCCACTTTATTTTGGTCCTGAGCTCACGTCCTGCCAGTAATGTCTCCAAGAAGCGGGGCTGGTGTGACCGCGAAGGAAAGTGTTAATACTCTCGCAGCGGACCAGGGTCATGGCTATTGTGATATGACCCTAAGAGAGGGTTTCCTCTGTGCCTGGCACTGTGCTGAGCACTTTGTACAGTGAGAACATTTAATCTGAATGAATCCTTTTAAGGTGACCCAACCCTCCTTACAGATGACGAAATTGAGGCTCAGCAAGGTTCAATGACTTCCTCGACTCTTCTCTCTCTGGTTGCAACACCTGTGCTTTTAATTTCTCACCACTCTGCCAGGCTACCACTGGTGTGCTGGTCCACGTTGCCGAACCAGCTTTCTGGAAACAAAACCCAAAACTGAACAAAACTCTTGGTTTGTTGAGTTTGTCGATTACTGCCGTGTGAATACCCCCACTGTGGCTGATTTCAAGCTAAGGATGTGATGTCATGAAACAAGGAAGGGAAGCGCATGGTCAGCCCTCATGCTGGTATGATGCACCCCTCCTACACTTCTTTTTTTTTTTTTTTTTTTTTAAAGATTTTATTTATTTATTTGAGAGAGAGAGAATGAGAGACAGAGAGCATGAGAGGGAGGAGGGTCAGAGGGAGAAGCAGACTCCCTGCCGAGCAGGGAGCCTGATGCGGGACTCGATCCCGGGACTCCAGGATCATGACCTGAGCCGAAGGCAGTCGCTTAACCAACTGAGCCACCCAGGCGTCCCGACCCCTCCTACACTTCTCCCTGACCCATTCACCGAACCCACCGTGGACTCTGCTTTCTGATTTGTTCCCCACGTGCAGGCTCCCGCTGTTTTATTTGTGGTCTCACTGGTTCTCAGACTAACTGCTGGGGTACTAGCAACATTGGCCCCGGGCTGCTGATTTCATCACGATTTGTATTTACTTCTAGGGCAAACGCCTTGCTCACCTCTTACCTGGCAACGCCTGCTGAGGTTACCTTCACGCAGAAGCCTGAACATGCACAGAACCCATTTTCCAGAAATACAACAATGTCTCAGGGTGAAGGTGTGTGTGTGTGTGTGGACATCGGAAATCATCGGGTGTTCTGCTTGGTTGGGAAGTGAGCGGCAAACCCACTCAGACATGCTCACCTTGGACCCCATGTGGATGGGTTGAGAAAACACAAGGGGACCTTGAATAAACAATCTGGAAGGGCTGCCTGACTTCCAGGGTGGGGAAGGAGTCTCTCTCTCTCTCTGGACTCAATGGGGGCGGGGGCTTTGGGGAAAACTTTGGAATTTCTCCTTGTGGGGGAGGAGCAGGGTAGGGATGAGGCTCCCTAGAGCACAATTAGGCCATATTGAAAACATTCTAATCTTTGTCTTCGAGGGGCCTCTGGGACCGCTCTTGGGAGAGGTGGCAGCAATGAATGTAATCACGAGGAAATGAGCCAGTGGGGAAGCATGAGACCTGAATCTCAGGGGAGCCTCATGAGTTTGGTGGGAGATGGATGGCAGCTAGGGCTGGGTGTGGGTGGTGCCTTGGGACGCCAGAGGATGGGCAGGGCCACTGGGGGCGGGGACAGGGACAAGGAGGAAACAGTTCTGGCTGTTCCAAGGGTGAGGACACATCTCTGAACCCATTGCTGGATGGAAGGCAAATGAAGCAGTGGGATAGAGAGAAAGATGCCCAAGATTTACTGAATGTCCTGCTTTAGGCTGCATGCTTTACTGGCGGTGTTTTACTTTATCTTCATGAGAACCTTTAATGACAGTAAAACAGAGCTGGTGTCATTGAGCTCCCGGTCACAGAGCTGGTGTGATCAGGGGTCAATGCCAGGACTTTCTGCTCCCCGCTCACTGTCCTGTCCCCCACACCCTCCGATTCTTTCCGATTCTTTCACTGCTGTCCAGGTCCTCTTACCGGAGCTCCTGGCTTTGGAAGCTACTATTTCTTGAGCTCTTATTAAGCATTAGCACCCAGCTAAAGGCTTTACACCCATGGTTGCATTAAATACTCACAACAGTGCAGTGAGATGGGTGTTTCTCACCACCCTTTTTCCAAATGAGAACACTCCTCCTCCAAGGGGTAAAAATACTGGCCCAAGGTCACTTGTGAGTAAGTGGCAGAGCTGGCTCCATCCTGGCTGCGGCTGATAGCCAAGCTGTGTTCTCCACAGTTCTGCCGTCTTGCCTCCTGTCCCCCTGGTGCACTTAGGACCCGCACATCTCAAGATCTGGGGCAGGAAACAGCATTCATGCAAGAGCACAGAATGTGCTTTGGTGGACCGCCTACAAAGCTCTTCTTTTTCTCCTGGGCTCTTCCCTGCTGACCCCAGAAACCGTGTCTTCACCTGACATCTCAACACCTTCCCCCTTCAGCAAAAATGTGACAAGTATCAGGAAAAATAACCGATGGTTGTGAATTCTTCCATCCCAGACCCAAGGGTGAATGATTTAATTCCAGGTAAAACTGAAGCTTCAATATCAAGTTTGTATCCAGCAATGAGGTCTGAGGATAAGTGGATCTTTGTCCCCTCCGGGAGGGGTTGTGTGAATGGTAAAAGGCTGTGTTGCCGTGCTGGGCCCATCTCCCTCACCTGCCTGCCCCTCAGGTTCAAGACCACAATCGAGGTGAGTTTATGTTTTACTTATCTTTTCATAACTCTTGGTATGGACTCAGTTACTTTATTCTGCAGGGCCTTGACTTTTTCATCTGTGAAATGGGTCTGATAGAGAAGAGAGAGAATAATTCCTCCTTCTCTGGGTTATTATAAACCTTGTATGTGAAAATAAGATGTGAGCATGTGCAGAGTGCATGGCAGGTGGGTGCTGTCATCTGGGCACATTTAGTGGCGGCCAGGATCTGAAGTCTGACTATCCAGGTGTTTTAAGTTGAGCTCTATTGTTTAGCAACTGGGCAAATCTGGGGAGGTGTTTTGGCCTTTTTGAGCATCTTTCCTTGTCTCTAAAATGGGTGTATTAATGGCACTCGTCTCATGGGGCAGATATGAGGGTGATGGGGATAATGGGTGGAAAATGCCCAACACAGTGCCTGGTGCATTGTTAACAATAAACATGAGCTGTTGTTCTGACAGGGGCCTGGTTGATAATCCTTTGGGCGGTCTCAGTGGGAACCGGGAGGTAACGTGGAGGGTGGAGAGGAGGCGTGGTGTTGGAGCCCCCGGGGGCAGGCGGCCCACCCTCGCTGGAGGGACCCAGGGAGAATCTACAGTTCACATGCTTTGAATTGGGTGCCATGGCGAACAAGGCATTTCACAGGTAGCTCCCTCCAACACAGGGGATGGAAAGAACAGCATTTATTGGACATGCCAGGGACCCTTCTAGACACCTTCACACACATCACCTCCCTTCACCCTTGAACAAACGCAGCATTCTCTCCATTTTTCATGTAAGAAAGCAGAGGTTCATGAAAGTGACTGGCTCAAGCAGCAGAGTGAGGAGTGATCCTGCGTCTCTTGGGAGCTTCATGAAAGGTCCTGCTCTGTCCTCCACACCCCAACGAGGCCACTGGAAAAGCAGTCTGGGAAAACAGGGCTCCTGCAAGAAGGAACCAGAGAGGAGAATGTGGCTCCTCAAAGTGCTGGTGCTCAGTCCCCCCGACCCCAGGGGATCTGAGGCAGCCCCGGGCCCCAGCGGAGTTTCTGATGACCACGCCACCCCCTGCTTGGCTCATTTTGTAGCTCCGCACGCCCCAGCCCGGCAAGACACCGGCGGCCTTCAATAATGTTCCCAAACAGCCCATTCCCTGAGACCCAGACAACAGCCCAATTATCTCTGGCCAATCGCGGGCCTGCTCCCTGCTTGGGGCCCACATCTAGAGGCGATTTCTCTTTTTCAGGAGAGTCAGCCAGGGACCTGAGAGCCGCTGTGAAGGTAATTAGGAAAGTCTGGCCAAGGAAACCTATCTCCTCTCCTCCGGTGGAGGGAAGGGAGGGGCCGTCAGAGGCATGGGGATGGTTTGCCTAGGAAGCTGGCGGCACTGGGCCTCTGGGAGTCACAGCCCCCCATCGGATCAGGAGAGAGAGGAGAGCAGGAGTCTGTGTGGATGTAGAGCTCTGGGCCACAAAATGATTTTTCATGCATCTTCCAAGCCGCTGTGAGACCTGCCTCCCTCGCCTCCTCCAGCTTCTCTCCTTCATTCCTAGCTCTCCCCAGCAACTGGTCATCAGTAGTAATTAAGACATGAATATGGCTCCTTCTCCATTCAGCACACCCAGAAGCCATCTTTGCTTCCTCTCTCTCCCTCCCGTAGGCACACCGGATTAGATAATTTCCCCCCATCTCTGCCTTAGTCCAATCATGCCACCTTCTGCCCAGACCGCCATGACAGTCTCTTAATTCTGGAGGATCCATTGGAAATGCAAATCAGGTTACTTGTCACGGCCCTGTTTCAACCTGCCCATGACTTCCCTTTGCTTCTACAACAAAACGCCAACTCCTCTCTGTGAGCTGACCCACGTCTGCCTCTCTGAGGTCATACCCTCATGCCTCCCCAGGGCTCACTCCATCCTGGTCACCTTGGGCTTCATCACGCTCCTTGAAAATACCGAGTGTCCAAGCCTATTCGCTTCCTGTTTCCCAGTCTGGGCTCCTCTCCCCAAGGCCATTGCTTGTCTGGCTCCCTTGGGTCTGAAGATCAGCCCTCTGAAGTACAGCATGCCCCTCTCCCTGGTAAACTATCTCCCAAGCCTGCTTAGATTTTCTTCATAGCATTTATCACTATCTAGTGATAAATTTATTTCGCTCATCTATTTTTTGCTGCTTTGTGGGCTGCGTGTCACCACTAGAATGTGAGTTCCATGGCATTTGGAACCTTTCCCATCACATTGCCCCATCACCAAGAAAAGGTGCTGAGAAACATCTGTGGGATGCATGCATGAATGCCAGATGTGGTGTCGAGTGATTTTTTTTTTAAAGATTTTGTTTATTTATTTATTTGACAGAGAGAGACACAGCTAGAGAGGGAACACAAGCAGGGGGAGTGGAAGAGGGAGAAGCAGGCTTCCTGCGGAGCAGGGAGCCCAATGTGGGCTCGATCCCAGGACCCTGGGATCATGACCTGAGCCGAAGGCAGACGCTTAATGACTGAGCCACCCAGGCGCCCCTCGAGTGGTTTTTATATCATGTCTTATTACTATTTTCCCTAAATCCTATGAGTTGGGGACTATTTTCAGCCCCATTTGACCATCAAGGACACTTGAGAGGCTGAATATCCAAATGGACAATGGCCAGACCATATACGGCAATAGAAGTCTGACGTGCAGCGTCCAGCTACCAGTCTGAGCCACAGCCCCTGTAGCAATCAGCCCCAGTCAGGATTTGGCCAATAACAGCCAGCTTCCCCAATTTTTGCTCCTGCTTCCAACTTAGGACCAATCAGAGAAAGCCAAATATACTCCCCTAACCAATCACATAGGACACCTCCCCCTCCTTCTAGGTGGTCCTAGACCTAGACCTTCCCAGAGGAAGCTCCAGCCTCCGGGGGCCAACAGGCCTCTGAGATCAAGCACACCTGAAATGGGCCCTCTTTCCCACCATGAAGCTTTTGCGCTCCTCTACCCACCTTTGAGTCTCTGCCAAACGCCAAGTGATGGTGGCTGACTCCCTTGGCGGAGCACACTCTGGATAAGTAGCTTTCACTTGTTTGTATCTTGGTGGCCTTTGTTATTTCCACAGACCTGAGGCGGCTTGGAAGGACTGGTGACTTCTCAAGGTCACACAGCTAAGGGGGTCCCAGGTATTTGACCCCACAGTCCTCTCTTCCACCGTGCCATGCCTTTGTTCAAAGACATTTCTCCCTTTCTCTACCCCAAACTAAGGAACCAATGGTGTGGGCACAGAAGCGAGGGGGGCTGGGGGGACAGGGACAGGCAGAAGGGTGGCATCTCAGAGGGCAGTGGGGAGGAGGGAGGGTGGAGCAGAGGGTCCCAGGAGGGGGGCAGGCCGAGTGGCACAGGCACCTGCATTGGGAAATTTCAGCCTCATTGTCCTGTTCCTTATCCATTTAACAAAACGAGTGTTAAATGTCCAGAGTCCATCATTTGTCCTGAGGTTGTTCTTTGTCTGGAGATAAGTATGACTATGGAGAGATTCGTGGGAAAGGAGCAATTAGCAGCCTCATCCATCTCAATGAAAGATAATAATAATATTAATTAATAGCCATACCAGGGTGCGGCGGAAATTCTTAAAGTCTAGGAGCGAGGGATCTTCGAGGGCCACGTCTTTTCTTTTCTTTTTTTTTTTTTAATTTTATTTATTCATTTGAGACACAGAGATACAGAGAGAGAGAGAGAGCATGAGCAGTGGGAGAGGCAGAGGGAGAGGGAGAAGCAGACTCCCGGCTGAGCCAGGACCCCGATGTGGGGCTCGATCCCAGGACCCTGGGATCATGACCTGAGCCGAAGGCAGACGCTTAACCATCTGAGCCACCCAGGCGCCCCGGCCACGTCTTTTCTTAAGTGCCTCTCTGACAGGTGCCCATTTGTTACGGAAACAAGCGGGGACTGTCTGCCTGCTCCCTCACCGGTCTCTGGATCCTGATTCCTCATCCTGTCATCCTGGGTGTGGACAGGTTTCAGGGACAGGATGTGGAACCCTAGGCAGCTGGTGCGAAAGACTGAGGAGGGGGTTGGGGGGTTCTGGATGAAGTCGTGATCCCCAGAAGCAGTGGGGTGACCCAGCTGGATTTAGGAATGGAGACAGACCTCTGAAAGGAGCATCTTGTGGGGCTAACATTGATCCTCACTGTCTTCTGAGGACAGCGAGTCATTTTCCTTGGGGAATTACCCCTGCCTGGCTCCTAGTCTCGGCGGTTGGGTTAGGACTGGGCCAGTCTCCCCCTCTTCACCCCCAGGAATGAAACACGATCCAGGCAGGTATGAGGTGATATCTCATTGTGGCTTTAATTTGCATTTCCCTGATGATGAATGATGCTGAGCATCTTTTCATATACCTGTTGGCCATCTGTATGTCTTCTTTGGAAAATGTCTACTCAGGTCCTTTGCTCAGTTTCTAATCAGTTTTTTTCTTTTCTATTGAGTCGTATGAGTTCCTTACATATTTTGGATATTAATCCCTTATCAGGCATATGGTACTCTAGATCCTAGTGGAATGAGTGCCTGGAGGTTGGTTGGTACCTCCTAGGCATCAAGCCTGCAGATCAGGTAGCTGTCATCATATGGATGGTGGTACCTATTCATGGTTTTTTCACTCCAGTGGTTAAAATAACCCAGGTGTGGCTAATTGAATGGAAAGAGACCACACCTGGGAAAATTTCTTACTTCTGCTATTTGTTGAAAGGTAAGCTATCAAAATGACAGTATTTAGTAGTGATCGCACAAAACTGAGTAAGAGATGGAGTGGACATAAAGATGGAGCAAAATGTCAAGAACTATGGCAGCTTCTCCTTCCCACCCCCTACCGCACACCCCAACCTCAGGTGGACGTTATCATAGATCAAAGTTTAAAAGTTACCTTGACTCCGTTTCTAGAGCGACATTTCTCAAAGTGTGGTCCACGGACCACCTGCGTTAGACAGACTGACCCAGAATCTCTGGGGTGGGCCCAGAACCTATATTTTAAACAAAGTCCTAGGTGAGCTGATGCCCATGAATGTTTGAGAATAAATGTCCTGGATTCACAGGCATTATGGGGACATGTTTCTTATGGGTCGTATGCATCTGGACTCAGCAGTGGCTCTGCATTCATTATCAAGCTGAAAAGGCGGAGGAGAAATCCTCGGACATAATGAGCCTCAGAGCTGTGCTCATAAAGCAGAGTGCAAGGGGAAGGCATGGAAAGTGGGGTGAACTCTCCCTCAAAGCAGTCAAGTGGGTATTAAAGAGAGGTGGGTTTGGGCGCCTGGGTGGCTCAGTTGGTTAAGCGACTGCCTTCGGCTCAGGTCATGATCCTGGAGTCCTTGGATCGAGAACTGCATCAGGCTCCCTGCTCGGCAGGGAGCCTGCTTCTCCCTCTGACCCTCCCCCCTCTCATGTGCTCTCTCTCTCTCTCTCATTCTCTGTGTCTCAAAAAAAAAAAAAAAAAAAAAATCTTTAAAGAGAGGTGGGTTTATGGTGAGATTTGCAGGGTGTTGTGGCCACATGGCAGAAGAGCGGAGTCCCCAAAGGAACGAGAAAGGGAGGGCAGGCATATGTCTTCTTGGGCGAAAAAGTAATATAGCTACCATAGTCCTTTCCACAGGCTGGCAAATAGTTTGACTTAGAGGTGGTGATAAAAGCAAACACAGAGTATGTCTTAGGAAAGTGACCCGAGGCAGGAGCATTGAAAATAGGGAAAATAGGGGGGAAAAAGCTGGAATTGTGGATGGAAACAGTGAAGAACTTAAATATTATGCTGGTAATACAAATATATATAATCATATATTATATAATTATGTGTTTATATATAATTTTATTTATTATAATTATATACTATATATAATATAGAAATAATATAAAATAATTACAATAAAATTATATACTTGTATATAATATATAAATATACTATATAATATATAACTAATATTTTATATATTATACATAATTATATAATAATTTATATATAATTATAATATATGTATATAAATATACAACATATATTTATGGTATATTATTATACTACATATTATAATATGTTATTATCATATATTACACATTATGTATATTATATATTATATTATGTATACTATATATTTACAATAATACTTATATATAATAAATATATAATAAATTTTACTTTTTAGCCACTTTAAAGTGTACAGTTCAGTGGCATTAAGAATTCACACTGTCATGCAACCATCACCACCATCCATCTCTAGAACTTTCTCATCATCCCAAACTGAAACTCTATCCCCATGACACACTAAGTCCCCATTCCCTCCTCCCCCCAGGCCCTGGTAACCAGCATTCTACTCTCTATCTCAATGAATCTGAGGACTCTCGGTCCCTCATACAAGTGGAATCCTACAATATCTGCCCTTCTGTGTCTGGCTATTTCACTGAGCGTCATGTCCTCAACGTTCATCCATGTTGTAGCAGGTGTCAGAATGCCCTTCCTTCTTAAGGCTGAAGAATAGTCTATTGTGGGGATGGACCACATTGTGTTTCTCTGATTTGTCTGCCGATGGGTACTTCAATTGTCATTTTTAAGTTTTTCGAATGGGGGACTGTTAGGTGTGGACACTGGTGGAGGAATGTGGTTGCAGAGTTGAGAGACGGGTGGGCGTTTAGAACGGAGGGGCACTGGTGCTCTTTGTGTCCAGACAGGGAGCGTGGGGTCTGGCCAAGCAGGAAAGATGCATAGATTGGATGCTGCTACCTACTGGGGGTGAGGACATGGCTGCTGTGTTGATGGGGGCGGGGTGGGGGGGAGAAGAATCTGGGATGGATTAGCTGTGTCTTTCATGCTCCCTGCAGGAGGGAGGAGTGAAGTGGATTTACATTTTACACTCCTGATCTAAATTGTTTGGCTAGTTTTATAGGCCCCCCCCCCGACCCTGGGAGGGAACCATGAACCAAACCATGACCCTTGAGACTTTATACCTGCACATAGCGAAAGTAGGGAACTTTCTTTTAGATCAGGGGTTGATAAGTGCTTTCTATAAAGATCCGGCTCGGCCAGATTTTCTCTGTTGCAATCACTCAGCTCTGCCGTTGTAGTGAAAAGTGTAGTGTCATAGACAGTATGTAAATGGATGGGTGTGACTGTGTTTTGATAAAACTTTATTTATAAAAACAGGCAGGGGGCCACATTCAGTCCCTGTTTTATTTATTTATTTATTTTTAAGGATTTTTATTTATTTATTTAACAGAGATAGAGAGAGAGCACAAGTAGGCAGAGCGGCAGACAGAGGGAGAGGGAGAAGCAGGCTCTCCGCCGAGCAGGGAGCCCGATGCGGGGCTCGATCCCAGGACCCTGGGATCATGACCTGAGCTGAAGGCAGCCACTTAACCAACTGAGCCACTCAGGCGCCCCTCAGTCCCTGTTTTAAATGAAAACATTGAAATATAGGAATATAGGACTATAGGACCCACCTTGTGAAAAGAGTCACCTTAAAACCGACTCAGAGGAAAGCAGAAGTGAAAGTGGAAGAGGATGAGCTCTGACAACAGCCACTGAGCCCTGGATGTAGCCATGCCTGAAGGCGGCAGTCCATTGGATGGCCAGTTATGTAATCCGATTATTACACTTTATTGCTTGAGGCAATTTGCTATGGGTTTTTGTCATCAAAGAGAGTCCTGGCTCATGTGGACCCTCTCGAGCAGTTTGCTCTTAGAGCCCCCAAATTATGTATTGGAAAGACCCATCAACAATCTGGAAAGCAGGAATAGGGAAGGGGCTTTTTAAAATTGTAGCTCAGAGGCCTCGGTCAAACCTTACCACTAGCCAGAAGTGGGGAGGCTAAGCCCATCCATCCACAGCTCCCCAAGCCCCTCCACATTCTTTCCACTATTTGTTGCATTGTACAGTATAGGTAAAGTGTGTATGTGCTGTGGGCATCCTTACCATGACCTGAGAGATGCAGTCATTATTCCTGTTTTGCCCTTAAGGAATTAACAGCAGAACTCAGAACGGTGAAATGAGTTGCCCACAGTAACCAAGATAGGGGAAGAAGTTAGGATGTGATCCCAGTTCAGGGAGGCTCCAGAGCACATGTTTTCCCCAATCGCACTGCTATCTTCTTTAACAAGAGGCCAAGAGTAGGGCCCTTGTCCCTGTCACAGAAGCAGCCTATTTATAACAAGCCTGCATATTCCACGGATGAAGACTGGAACGAAGGGAAGACAGTGACATCTGTCACCCATTCCCTGGGAGCTTTATAAGCAAACGTGGGCCTGTTAGCTGTAAATACAGACTCCAGCTATTCTTTCAAGTAAATTGGTGGTGTTGTATTAGAAAATTTCTCTCTGCAAAATGCTAACAATGCAGTGGTGCTTAAATTTTATGTGTGCAAGATTATGAGTAGATACATAAAACGGAGGGGGAAAAAAAATCCGCACTGACAAGAGCCGCGTACACGATGATGAGTTTCGTTTTCTTGCAGCCTCTTTCCTGAGCGGTTCTGGAGTAGAAGTTTCCTTAAGGAGAAAGTTAACCATGAAACTGCTGATGGCACTGGGCTGCAGGGCACTCACCCAGGGATGTTGAGAAGCTGGTGGTCTCTGCTCTTCTGGAGAAAAATCAAAGGCCATCCCTGGGGACATCGCAGCCTACTTAAAAATGGTGACGGCACTACCAAATCCGCTGGTGTTTGGGATGGGGAAGGGCAGCTCTGGTTCTTGTGTGCTTGGGGCTGATGGGGCTGCTGGAGTCCTCACTGCAGGGCTGGTGTGGGCAGAGCCTGGGGGCGTGAGCTCAGACCCTGGTCCTGGGGGAAGGAGAAGAAAGGGAGAGTCAGGTCTCTCTAGCAGAGAGGCGGGAACAGGGAGAGTGTAAAGAGAAACGTATAACACAGAAAGAGAGCAGCCTTTCTTGGCGACTTGATCTGTGACATTCAACCTGAGAAAAGAGGGAGAGATAAGTCCATTTTTGAGTCTTTTAAAACTTAGGATGCTCCCAGAGCTGGAGCGAGTGCAAGGACGTTTGGACACCCCCGAGAGTCCGCCCACAGCCTGACGATGCTCTTCAGAGCTCATGACACCTGCGCCGGCACCTGTCCTCGTGCCAAGTGTCTGAACCCGCTGTCTTGGCCCCCGATCCCTCCCGCTGTCGCCAAGAGTGCTGGTGACCCTGAAAGGCAGACACCCCAGTAGTACACCAGGAGTCTGTAGGAACCCACTCATGGCCCCTGGCAGCCTGGTTTGCCCAGCACTGCTGGCCCCTTGGGGACACATCCACACCCCACGGCTCCATCCTGGCACGCCAGCTTCTCGTGCTTTCTTTGAGCCAACATCCTGGTGGGTGGACCCGGGCCCGCGGTCACGCTTTGGCCACATGGGGTAGCCTGTGCAGGCCCCGACCTTGGAATGTATATTGTTACTCCAACAGAGAGGGTGTCTGCGTGGGTATGGAAAGTTTGTGTTGCCCTTTTTTTCCTAGGGAGGAACTGTCTTGGAGATGTTTTCCATATTTGTTCATAGAAATCAATATCACCGTTGCTAACTGGTGAAGCACGTCCATCGTTCCGAGAAGTAGTTTCGACTTTTCTTTTTGTGACTGCAACAGTGCCCTAGCACATGTCCGCGTGCTTGTCTCCATGCACACACAAGTGAGTGCTTGTCTCCGTGCACACACAAGTGAGTGTTTCTCTAGGTAGTGGCAGGTGAGCTTACGGCACTGAGGGGTGGCCCAGACATCGCCCAGGTAATTCCTGAGTCTTTCTCTTGGCTCCAGTCCCCTTGCTGATCCTGGCAGCAGCAGGACAGGGGCATACAACGTCTTATTAAGAATTTAATAATGACAGGCAGAGAAGCGAGTCCCCCCCGCAGATGTCCATGTCCTAATCCCCGGAACATGTGAACATGCTAGTTACATGGCAAAGGGGTTGCCCGTCAGCTGGCCCTGAGACAGGAGAGGAGCCTGGATTCTCCAGGCAGGCCTACTGTAATCACCGGGGTCCTTAGAAGTGGCAGAAGGGCCCAGAAGAGAGAGTCAGAGAGACGGAGGCATGAGAAGAACGTGGCCCAATGTTGTTGGCTTTGAAGGTGGTGGAAGGGCTGCAAGCCAAGGAGTCTGGTGACCTCCAGAAGTCAGAAAGAGCAAGGGCATGAGTTTTCCTCTAGAGCTTCCAGAAAGGAATGCAATCTTGCCAACGTCTTGATTTCAGCCCGATAAGGCCAGTTTTGGACTCCAGAGCTGTAAATTGTGTTGTGTTGTGTTGGGGCTGATGGGGCTGCTGGAGTCCTCACTGCAGGGCTGGTGTGGGCAGAGCCTGGGGGCGTGAGCTCAGACCCTGGTCCTGGGGGAAGGAGAAGAAAGGGAGAGTCAGGTGTGTTGTGTTAAGCCTCTACATCTGTGGTGTTCTGTTACAGTTGCAACAGGAAATGAATAGAACCCTTATCCACGCCTCGCACAGAGCAAAGATGAACCTGTCTCTGGAAGCAGTTTTTAGGGAACTCCTGGGGTGGGAGGCTGGGGGAGGCTGAGCCCTCAGGGGAGGCTACCTGGGCCACCAGATCAGCAGAGACCATCTCAGTATTTGCTGCTGAGAGCCTCACATTTTGACACCAGCCTCGTCATGCTGGGATCGCGTGGTACTTGCTATCAAAGCCACGTGTTCCCACCCCAAAGATGCCACTTATGGACACGCAGGGTGGGGCACTTGGCTTTCATAGGCCACTCGGGTGACAAGAAGTGATGGGGAAGGTAAGGCATTCTTCCCTGACCAAGTCCACGGTGGAGCCCATCAGGATATGTCTTGGGCTCCTTGATGAGCGAGGCATCCTTGTTTACAAGGTCACCTTGCTCAAGTCCTCGTTGTCAGGGGCAACCCCCAGCGTCCTGTGCAATCGGGTACCGAGTGGGGGCAGGAGCACCATGGTGTCTGTTTTCTGTGGATGGCTGCTTTATAGAAGCAGTTTCATCTGGCCTGCCCTTCTCTTTCCTTACCTCTCTGCCTTCCCCTCTGTTCTGTGCATCCAGACTCTCTCACTTGCTCTCAAAATGAAAAGGGACTAGCAAATGCCCAGGCAGCCCCGACATGCTCTCGTGGCATCAAACACTCGGGTTGGTCTGGGGCTGCTCCTGCCAGGGGCAATCAGTGCTGCAAGTTCAGATGGTTGTGTGACAGGGAGCGTCATACCTCGCTGGCTGTGGGCTGGGGCGCCGCCGATGAGAATAACATCAGGCAGCATGCATCATCTTCAGCTTTTGCAGAAAAAGAAAATGCGATAAGCATATTTCTGTTTGGAGAAATAAAAAGACATTGGTGAAGGGTTGTGAACTGTTGAAGGGACTGAGTGGATCCAACAGGAAGATTTTCTCTTGCGGTAACTGAGGGTAGAGATTAATAAGCGTGTTAGCTCTGGGAGGGGCTCCGTATCCCAGCTCTGCCAGCGTGAGGCTCTTCCTTCAACTCGGAGACTTGTTTTCCCCATCTATGAAATGGGATACTCAGTCTCTACCCCATGTTGGCAAGTAAGCATCAATCAAAGAGAACCCTCCGCATCCCACAGGGTTCAGTGGAAGCTCTAGGTTTGTGACATCAGGCAGGTCCCGTGAATATCTCTGTACTTCTGGTTCCTTGAATGGAAAATGGGAGCACCCCGGGTACCTACCTCACAGAGCTGTGTGATTTGGAGCACTTAGATCAGTGCCTGGCAGTATCGCACATGTCCTATACACATTAGATGTGGCAAGGAAGTTGTCATCAGGACTCTTGTTTGCAAATAACGGAAATCCATCTTAACCGAACGATCCAGGGCAGAGGTGGTGGTGGGTTATGGACTCGAGTAGCCAAACAATGGACGGGATAAGAATAAAGCCAGGGAGAGAGGGTCTCTTTCTTCCCCCAGTGCTCGCCTTTGGCCTCTACACCTGCCAAACTTTTTTATGTTGGTTGGTCTTGTCTTTCTGGGAATGGCTTTCATCTACCTCCATGGCCACCAATAGGAAAAAGTTATGTTTTTCTAGCTTCTCCCTCAGGGAGGGTGCGACTCTACCTTGAGCTCCAAGTAGAAGTATCCGGGGAAGGAGGGTGATTGGTTTGGCTTTCATCAGCATCCCGCCCCTTGGACCAATCACTGTGGCAATGGTGGTGAGGTCTGTGATTGGCTCGGCTTTCATCACGGGACTATTCTTGGTCTCTTCTGTGTGGCATAATAGGAGTTTATTTCCTCCAAAGAAGGGAGGTACATCACAGACAGAAGTGGTAGTAGATTTCTGCTATAGTGGAAAAAAAAAAATCCTAGCATATTTTCTGGCACAGAAATAGGTCCTCAGACAATGATCCTCCAGCCATTAGTCTTTTTTTTTTTTTTAATATTTTATTTATTTATTTGACAGAGAGAGAGAGTGTGTGTACAAGCAGGGGGAGCGGCAGGGAGAGGGAGAAGCAGACTCCCTGCTGAGCAGAGAGCCCGACGTGGGGCTCGATCCCAGGACCCTGGGATCATGACCTGAGCCGAAGGCAGACGCTTAACCGACTGAGCCACCCAAGCGCCCCCTCCAGCCATTATTCTTAACCTCCAAGACCCTAATCTATAAAATGGGGCTCTCATAATACTAGCAGTGATGATTGAGTAACCCATTTTAGAACCAAAGAGTGCAGACACATAGTAGGGTTTTATAAATTCCTTTGCCCTGCCTCTGTCCTTAGCCAGAGATGTGGGAAGACCACCACATAAATAATAGAAAGCTTTCCGAGCGAATCCACTGGAGAGCTGCCTGCCCCCCAGGACCCCAGAAACTCTAAAGCAAATGTAACTTGAGAAACCCCTGCTCCTAGCACTTAGTAATTAGGCCGTGATTGTTGTTTATCTGTGCGCTGTACTGTAACTCCCTCTGCCCGAGGCTGGTGCTAGAGCTGGGGAAATACAATTTTCTCCAAACTAATTTAGTTTTAAGAGGAAAATGAAAGTTTAAAGTAGTTTAATGTTTCGGCAAAACCATAATGGCTGGGGAAGATTGGACGATGTGAACCAATAAAGTGTCCTAATTCTGATAATAACTCAAGGCTTAACTCTTCCACACATCAAAACCCATCTTGACGCTGACATTCTGCACAGGCCAATACGGGATCCAGTGGATGGTCAGAGAATCATTCTTCTTTATTTTACTTTACTTCCTTTTTTTTTTTTTTTTTTAAATAGCTTCACTTTTGACTTTCGTAGAGCCCTAAGGACACAGGCATTTAGTTATACCCTAGGAGACACCCCCAGGGGTTAGGCATTTCTGGTCCATTCATGTGTTTCCCGCAGACTTGGAATCCTCGGGGTAGGAGTCCCATTCTTGGGTTGAATCGCTGTTGGCAAAGCCTGACATCTAGCTCTAAAATGTGAAACCTCAGGGAGCCTCAGTTTCCCATTTGTAAACTAGCATGAGAAAGACTTGTAGGGTTGTTGTAAGAATTCCATAGACAGTGACTGGCACCTGGCCAGCAAGAGAGAGAGAGAGCCAAGAAAACAGCACCCATTCATTGGCCACATTGCTTGAGAATGGTATCACTCTAGGGTCGAAGGATTCATAAATCCCTAAGACACGGGGATCGGTCTTAGCACCGAGATGACATTTGTCACTTTGCGACTTGACTTGACATATTCTGTTTCAGCCAATTAATTTCGTAAAAATTTTTAACCAAATTCCAGCAAAAATTTTCTTTTTCTTTTTTTTTAAAGATTTTATTTATTTATTTATTTTTTTGAGAGAGAGTGAGCGAGAGAGAGAGCACAAGCCGGGGGAACAGCAGGTAGAGGGAGAAGCTGACTCCCCACTGAGCGTTCTTTTTTTTTTTTTTAAGATTTTATTTATTTATTTTAGAGAGAGAAAGAGAGAGCACGTGTGAGCAGGGTGGGGTGCAGAGGGAGAGGGAGAGAATCTCAAGCAGATGTGGGGCTCGATTCCAGGACCCTGAGATCATGGCCTGAGTTGAAATCAAGAGTCAGATGCTTAACCGACTGAGCCGCCTAGGTGCCCCTCCTTCATTTCTTCAAAAATAGAGCTTATCGAGTGTCTGCAGGGAGCTAGTCTCTGTGCTGGTTGCTGGGGATATAATGATAAACTAAAAATCCACTTTCTGTGGCTTCATGGTACTTACAGTCCAGTGGTGGAAAAGATATTAATCCAAAAATCACAGGGATTCATGTGACCTGACAGTGGCAGTGCGTCCCACGAAGTTAAGCAGACACTGGCCCAGTAACGTGGGACCGGCCATGCCTGGGGGAACTTCCTGGAGAATGTGAAGTCTGAGCTGCGTAGGAGCCAAATATATAAATATCAGTAAAATCTGAGAAAGGTGGGGAAGAATTTTACGGGCAGAGGGAGCTTGGTCTTACAGAAGGAAGAAACTTGGTATGCCAAAACACACAAACATGTGAAAAAAGCAACCAAAAAAACGTAATGGATGCCAGTAGCTGGAGTCTGAATGAGGTGGGGCACAGTTGGAGGGGACACCAGAAACATTGGTAAGACTCAGGTCCTGCAGAGCCTTGGAGATCATTCTTCTGGCTGTCTTTACAGTGTAAAAATGTTCTCCCGGCGAAAGTGTCATTGTCTAAAGCTTGGGTGTGGGGCCGAGAGCTGTCTGTTGTCCACACCAAGCCCCCAGAAGCCTAACACTTAGAGGGAGGCCTGGTCTAGGGACAGTGCTGCAAATACACAGAACTGGCTAGTGCTGTTAGCGCACCCCTGCCCCAGCATCCCTCACGGGTGATGCCACGCGGTTGCCCTCCCTGAGCCATCTCTGGCTCTCCTCCGCTCCCCCCAGCCTGCCTCTTTCCATTACAAGTTTACTTGGAGGGGGCTGGCTGCAGGAGGTGGTGGGCGTTTTGGAAAATATAACCTTCCTGAGCCATGATAAGATTTTGGTCATTAGTCTAAGATAGTTGGGACATCACAGAAAGTTTTAACATGGAAAGACATGGTTCGGAAAGATCGTTCCGGTTGCAGGAGAGAGGATGGAAGGGATAGCAAGAGGGCAAGCAGGTGGCAATGTGGGGGCTCCTGGTCATCCAGTCGAGACGTGCTGGTGATTTGGGGGAGCGGGGTGATACAGAAGAGAGCACTGGTTCTGAATGTTCCATGAGCTGAAGTTGTAAGGACGTTAGGGTGGGTTGGATAGAGAGGCATGGTCTTGATCGAGGGTCAAAAGAAAGAGGTCGAGGATGGAGCTTTGCAGGAAAGGAAGAGAAGCTTGTTGAGAAAGAAGGGAGTGACTGCCAGAGACAGTGGGAGGGCAGGGATGGGGTAGGGGTGGGGCAGGGTCAAGAAAGCCGAGGTACAGGGGGCTCTCGGTGGGAGGAACCGGTGACATAAAATGTCATGGAAGTTTCAGATACAAGAAGTGGTTGTCATACCCGGCAACCAGGACATCCCTGATGATCTCGGGCTGATCTTATTTCTACCCCCGTAGAAGCCGAGGAAGGTCCAAATTCTCCCAAATACACGTTAGCTTTTTTATTACCCGTGCTTTCAACTCTTCACGGCCTGTATAATGGTGTTTTCCCTCTTGAGTGGAGTAAAAGCTGGGCACTATTGGTAAAAATATCCCCACCAGTCACGAATAGTCTAAATCCTACCCCTTTCCTCCAAACCAGTGCTTTTCCACTCTAGATGCACATGTAACTCACCCAAGGGGGTCTAAAAAGCACCCAAGCTAGGGCTCTATTTTTGTCCGAATTAAGGCAGAATATCTGGGGAAGGAGCCCCAGTTGTGTTTTGTTTTGTTTTATACTGCTTTTTAGGAGGATCAACTAGGGTTGAGAAATCACTGTGCTCAACTCTTCCTGTCTATTGACAGGCACAGGAATATTTATTTTGGAACTATGCACTAGTTTTCTATTGCGGTGTGACAAAGAACCACACATTTAATGGCTTACATTTGACATTTATTATCTCATGGTTTCTGTAAGTCAGAAGTGCGAACGTGGCTGAGCCGGGTTCTCTGCTCAAAGTCTTGTAAGGTGTTGGCTGTGCTGTGTTCCTTTCCAGATCTCAGAGTTTTCCTCCAAGCTCATTCAGGTTTGTTGACTGAACTCAGTTCCTGGTGGCTTTAGGACCGAGGCCCTCATCTCTTAGAGGCTGTCTTATTCCATAGGCACTTTCCAACATGGTTTTTTCCTACTGCAAAGCCAGCAGGAGAGTGTCTGCTGTTGTTTCTTGTCTCCTACTCTAGACACTTAAAGAAGACAAAACAAAACAAACGACTGCACCTGATTAGGCCAGGCCCACCCAGGGTCGTATCCTTTTTTTAGTAACACAGAGTTAACTGATTAGTGACCTTAATTGTATTTGCAAAATCTCTTTACCTTTGTTATACAATGTAACCTAATGGACTGAATGAACTGAACGTTTATGTCCCCCCACCCGACATTCATATGTTGAAACCCTAATCCCAATGTGTTGGTATTTGAAGGGGGAGGCTTTGAGGGGTGATGAGGTCATGAGAGTGGAGCCCTCATGAATGGGATTAATGCCCTTATAAGAAGAGGCCGGAGAGGGGCGCCTGGGTAGCTCAGTCGTTAGGCGTCTGCCTTCAGCTCAGGTCATGATCTCAGGGTCCTGGGATCGAGCCCCACATTGGGCTCCCTGCTCCGTGGGGAGCGTGCTTCTCCCTCTCCCACTCTCCCTGCTGGTGTTCCCTCTCTCGCTGTGTCTCTCTCTGTCAAATAAATAAATCTTAAAAAAAAAAAAAAAGGCCAGAGAATTATCAGTCTTTCCATCATGTGAGGGCACAATGGGGAAAGAGCTCTCTGCAAACCAGGAAGAGCCCCTCGCTGGACACTGGATCGGCCAGCACCTTGATCTTGGACTCCCCAGCCTCCAGAACTATGAGGAACAGATGTTTGTTGTTTAAGCTGCCCAGTCTATGGTAATTTGTTATAGTAGCCTGAGAGGTCTAAGATAACATCCTGTCATTTATAGGTCCTACTCACATTTAAGATGAGGGGACGATACAGGGTGTCTGCAGCAGGTGCCTGGAATCTTGGGAGCCGTCTTAGAATTCTGCCTACCACAAATTAGTACAACGGTTCTCAACCCTGGGCAATTTTTCTCCCCAGGGGACATTTGACAGTGGTTGCCATAAATGGGAGTGTGTGCTCTTGGAATCTAGTGGGACACTGCTAAATATCTCACAATGCACAGGACATCTTCCCAAAGGCAGAATTAACTGGCTCCAACTGTCAGTAGTGCTGAAATAGAAGAAGGAGGAATTTGGGGAAGAGGTCCATGAAGAAGTGAAGGATGGTTAGCTGCGTGGATTCTATTCCTCATCTGGCTCTATCATCTACCTTTCATTAGAGAGGAGATGATCGGAAGCTTAAGAAACATTTCTTTAGAGCATTTTCAGTGTCTGCAGAGCTGGGTTTGGCTCCAGAATTGGAGAAATGTGATTCTCTGCCTCCTAATGAAATGGAGCAGAGTGCTCTGTCCCCTGCCCCCTGAACCCGGCAGTATTGCAAGCCATGGGGGCTGCTGGAGAGGAGATTCTTGGCCTGGACATTTGTAGTGGATGCAGTGAAGTCTTTCCACATGGGTTTGTTGGCAGTGGGCATGGACCAGCGTGATCTGAAGAAGGAGAGGAGGAAAAGGCACGTTCGGCTGGGTAACTGGCTGATGTGCTGGTTTGTGGGCTCAGGTGGCACTACGAGAAGTTCATAACTAGAGGTCACTTCACGTGGGGTTAATTTCCCACAATCAGGCTGGAGGGAACACACATACCATGATTGGGTCACTGAAAGGACATGCGCTAGTCATTAGGGAAAAACAAATCAAAACCAATGGGACACCACGCCACACTCACTAGGATGGCTATAGTTCAAAAAGATACAATAGCAAGTGTTGGCAAGACGTTGAGGACTTGGAACCCTCGCACACAGCTGGTGGACGTGTGAATAGCACAGCTGCTTTGGAAACCAGTCTGGCCACTCCTTGGAAGGTGGAGCATGGAGTCATCGTATGACCCATCAATTGCACTCCTAAGTATATGCCCCGGAGAACAGAAACACATGTCCACACAAACACATGTACATGAATGTCCACGGCAGCGTTATTAATAATAGCCAAAAGGTGGAAACATCCCAAATGTCCATTAATTGGTGAATGAATAAACAAAGCGTGGTCTATACATAGGATGGAGTGTTATTCATCCATAAAAAGGAATGAAGCCCTAACACCTGCCACAATGTGGAGAAGCCTTGAAAGCATGAGAGAAGCTAGACACAGAAGGCCACATGTGGTATGGTTCTATTTGTAAAAAAAGTCCATAATAGACCCATAGAGACAGGAAGCAGATTAGTGGTTGCCAAGGGTTGGAAGAAGGAGGGAATGGACAGTGACTGCTTCTTTTTTGGGGTGATGCAGAATGTTCTGGAGCTAGATAGCGAGGATGGTTGCACAATTCTGTGAATCTAATAAAAACCAGGGAACTGTAAACTTTGAAAAGGGTACTTTTTACAACACGTGAATTATATCTTAACAAAAAATAATTTTCAAAAAGTAAATGTGATCTTTTTTTTTAAATTTTATTATGTTATGTTAGTCACCATACAATACATCATTAGTTTTTGATGTAGTGATCCACGATCCATTGTTTTCGTATAACACCCAGTGCTCCATGCAGTATGTGCCCTCCTTAATACCCATCACCGGGCTAACCAATCCCCCCTCCCCCCTCCCCTCTAAAACCCTGTTTGTTTCTCAGGTCCATAGTCTCTCATGGTTCATCTCTCCCTCCAATTCCCCCCGCCCATTTTTCCCTTCCTTCTCTTAATGTCCTCCATGTTATTCCTTATGTTCCACAAATAAGTGAAACCATATGATAATTGACTTTCTCTGCTTGACTTATTTCACTTAGCATAATCTCCTCCAGTCCCATCCATGTTGATGTAAAAGTTGGGTATTCATCCTTTCTGATGGCTAAGTAATATTCCATGGTATATAAGGACCATATCTTCTTTATCCATTCATCTGTTGAAGGGCATCTCGGCTCTTTCCACAATTTGGCTATTGCGGACATTGCTGCTATGAACATTGGGGTGCATATGGCCCTTCTTTTCACTACATCTGTGTCTTTGGGGTAAATACCCAGTAGTGCAATTGCTGGGTCATAGGGTAGCTCTATTTTTAAATTTTTGAGGAACCTCCACACTGTTTTCCAAAGTGGCTGTACCAACTTGCATTCCCACCAACAGTGTAAGAGGGTTCCCCTTTCTCCACAACCTCTCCAACATTTGTTGTTTCTTTCCCTGTCCATTTTTGCCATTCTAACTGGTGTAAGGTGGTATCTCAGTGTGGTTTTGATTTGGATTTCCCTGATGGCTAATGATGATGAACATTTTTTCATGTGTCTGTTAGCCATTTGTATGTCTTCTTCAGAGAAGTGTCTTTTCATATCTTCTGCCCTTTTTGACTTGATTATTTGTTTTTTGGGTGTTGAGTTTGAGAAGTTCTTTATAGATTTTGGATACCAGCCCTTTATCTGTAGTGTCATTTGCAAATATCTTCTCCCATTGTGTGGGTTGCCTCTTTGTTTTGTTGACTGTTTCCTTTGCTGTGCAGAAGCTTTTTATCTTGATGAAGTCCCAAAAGTTCATTTTTGCTTTTGTTTCACTAGCTTTTGGAGATGTATCTTGAAAGAAGTTGCTGTGGGCGATGTCAAAGAGGTTACTGCCTATGTTCTCCTCTAGGATTTGGATGGATTCCTGTCTCACACTGAGGTCTTTCATCCACTTTGAGTTTATCTTTGTGAATGGTGTTAGAGAATGGTCGAGTTTCATTCTTCTGCATGTGGCTGTCCAATTTTCCCAGCACCATTTATTGAAGAGACTGTCTTTTTTCCATTGCATGTTTTTTCCTGCTTTGTCAAAGATTATTTGACCATAGAGTTGAGGGTCCATATCTGGGTTCTCTATTCTGTTCCATTGGTCTGTATGTCTGTTTTTGTGCCAGTACCATGCTGTCTTGGTGATCACTGCTTTGTAATATAGCTTGAAACCGGGCAACGTGATGCCCCCAGCTTTGTTTTTCTTTTTCAACATCTCCTTGGTGATTCGGGGTCTTTTCTGATTCCATACAAATTTTAGGATTGTTTGTTCCAGCACTTTGAAAAATGTCATTGGAATTTTGATCGGGATGGCATTGAAGGTATAGATTGCTCTGGGTAGCCTAGACATTTTAACAATGTTTATTCTTCCGATCCATGAGCATGGAATATTTTTCCATCTTTTTGTGTCTTCTTCAATTTCTTTCATGAGTGTTTTTAGTTCCTAGAGTATAGATCCTTTACCTCTTTGGTTAGGTTTATTCCGAGGTATCTTATGGTTTTCGGTGCTATTGTAAATGGAATCGTTTCTTTAATTTCTCTTTCAACAGTTGCGTTGTTAGTGTATAAGAAAGCAACTGATTTCTGTGCATTGATTTTGTATCCTGCCACATTACTGAATTGCTGGATGAGTTCTAGTAATTTGGGGGTGGAGTCTTTTGGGTTTTCCACATAAAGTATCATGTCATCTGCGAAAAGAGAGAGTTTGACTTCTTCTTTGCCAACTTGAATACCTTTTATTTCTTTTTGTTGTCTGATTGCTGTTGCTAGGACTTCTAGTACTATGTTGAACAACAGTGGTGAGAGTGGGCACCCTTGACGTGTTCCTGATCTTAAGGGAAAGGCTCTCAGCTTTTCCCCATTGAGGATGATATTCGCTGTGGGTTTTTCATAGATGGATTTTATGAGCTTGAGGAATGTTCCCTCTATCCCTATACTCTGAAGAGTTTTAATCAGGAAAGGATGTTGTATTTTGTCAAATGCTTTTTCTGCATCAATTGAGAGGACCATATGGTTCTTCTCCCTCCTCTTATTAATGTGTTCTATCACATTGATTGATTTGCGAATGTTGAACCACCTTTGCATCCCGGGGATAAATCCCACTTGGTCCTGGTGGATGATCCTTTTAATGTATTGTTGGATCCTATTAGCTAGGATTTTGTTGAGGATTTTGGAATCCATATTCATCAGGGATATCGGTCTGAAATTCTCCTTTTTGATGGGGTCTTTGCCTGGTTTGGGGATTAAGGTAATGCTGGCCTCATAGAATGAGTTTGGAAGTTTTCCTTCTGTTTCTATTTGTTGAAACAGCTTCAGTAGAATAGGTATTATTTCTTCTTTGAATGTTTGGTAGAATTCCCCAGGGAATCCATCAGGCCCTGGACTCTTGTTTTTTGGGAGGTTTTTGCTCACTGCTTCAATCTCGTTACTGGTTATTGGCCTATTCAGGCTGTCAATTTCTTCCTGTTTCAGTCTTGGCAGCTTATAGGTTTCCAGGAAGGCCTCCATTTCATCCAGATTGCTCAGTTTATTGGCATATAGTTGTTGATAATAATTTCTAATAATTGTTTCTATTTCCTTGGTGTTGGTCATGATCTCTCCCCTTTCATTCATAATTTTATTAATTTGGGTCCTTTCTCTCTTCTTTTGGATAAGTCTGGCCAGTGGTTTATCGGTCTTATTAATTCTTTCAAAGAACCAACTTCTAGTTTCATTGATCTGATCTACTGTGTTTCTGGTTTCTAATTCATTGATTTCTGCTCTAATTTTAATTATTTCTCTTCTAATGCGTGGCTTAGGCGTCGTTTGTTGCTTTTTCTCTAGTTCTTTAAGGTGCAGAGTTAGTTGGTGAATTTGGGATTTTTCTATTTTTTTGAGTGAGGCTTGGATGGCTATGTATTTCCCCCTTAGGACCGCCTTTGCAGTATCCCATAGGTTTTGGACCGATGTGTTTTCGTTCTCATTGATTTCCATGAATTGTTTAAGTTCTTCTTTGATTTCCTGGTTGACCCAAACATTCTTGAGCAGAGTGGTCTTTAGCTTCCAAGTGTTTGAATTTCTGCCAAATTTTTTCTTGTGATTGAGTTCCAGTTTTAGAGCATTGTGGTCTGAGAATATGCAGGGAATAATCTCAATCTTTTGGTATCGGTTGAGACCTGATTTGTGACCCAGTATATGGTCTATTCTGGAGAAAGTTCCATGTGCGCTCGAGAAGAATGAGTATTCTGTTGTTTTAGGGTGGAATGTTCTGTAAATATCTATGAGGTCCATCTGGTCCAATGTATCATTCAAAGCTCTTGTTTCCTTGTTGATTTTCTGCTTAGATGATCTGTCCATTGCTGAGAGTGGAGTATTGAGGTCTCCTACAATTAACATATTGTTATCAATATGACTCTTTATTTTGGTTAACAGTTGGCTTATGTATATGGATGCTCCCATGTTGGGGGCATAGATATTTACAATTGTTAGATCTTCTTGTTGGATAGACTCTTTAAGAATGATATAGTGTCCTTCTGTGTCTCTTATTACAGACTTTAGTTTAAAATCTAATTTGTCTGATGTAAGAATTGCTACCCCAGCTTTCTTTTGAGGTCCGCTGGCATGGAAGATAGATCTCCATCCCTTCACTTTCAGTCTGGATGTATCTTTAGGTTCAAAATGAGTCTCTTGTAGACAGCATATGGATGGGTCCTGTCGTTTTATCCAATCTGCAACCCTGTGCCGTTTTTTGGGAGCGTTTAGGCCATTCACGTTGAGAATGATTATTGAAAGATATGAATTAATTGTCATCATGTTGCCTGTGAAGACGTTGTTTTTATAGATTGTCCCTGTAAATTTCTGTTGTAGATCACTCTTGGGGTCTTTCTCCTTTTATAGAACCCCCCTTAATATTTCTTGCAGGGCCGGCTTAGTGGTCACATATTCTTTCAACTTCTGCCGGTCGTGGAAGCTCTGCATCTCTCCATCCATTCTAAATGAAAGCCTTGCCGGATATAGTATTCTTGGCTGCATGTTCTTCTCATTTAGTACCCTGAATATGTCTTGCCAGGCCTTCTGGCTTGCCAGGTCTCTGTGGATAGGTCTGACGTTATTCTGATGTTCCTCCCTCTGTACATAAGGAATCTCTTCCCCCTAACTGCCCTTAAGATGGTTTCCTTAGTTCTAAGATTTGCAAGTTTTCCTATTACATGCCGGGGTGTTGGCCTGTTTTCCTTGATCTTAGGAGGGGTCCTCTCTGCCTCTAGGACTCGAATGTTTGTTTCATTCCCCAGATTAGGGAAGTTCTCAGCTACGATTTGCTCAAGTACATCTTCTAGCCCTCTCACTCTCTCCACTCCCTCCGGGATTCCAATGATTCTGACATTGGAACCCCTCATGGTGTCACTTATTTCTCTGATTCTATTTTCATGGATTCTGAGTTGTTTTTCCCTGGCCTCCTCTTTTCCCTTTTTATCTATTATACTGTCTTCCAGATCGCTTATTCTCTCTTCTCTCTCAGTTACCCTAGCTGTTAGATTATCTAGATTGGATTGGATCTCATTGATAGCATTTTTAAGTTCTGTCAATTCCCCTTTTATTTCTGCCCTTAGAGACTCTATGTTGCCATTAATTGATTTCTCCATTCTAGCCATTGTCTTCACAATTGCTAGCCTGAATTCCATCTCCGACATCTTGGTTATATCTGCATCCATTTGTAAATCTGCGGCATAAGTCATAATCTCTGAGTCTTTTCTGTTTTGGGGGCTCCTCCTCCTAGTCATTCTGTTGATGGGTGTTTGAGGGAATGTATAGAGTCCAAATTATTGACCAGAACCCAAGCAAGATGCACCTGTTTTCTTGGGACCTTAGGGTTGCTGGCCTCTTCTTTTCCCAGCCTGTCTTCTGCGGGAGGGGCCTGCCGCTCTGTTAGTCAGGCAACCCTGTTTGGGCGGAGTTGCCCTGCGCCCCTGTGGCGGGGGATGGGCTCAGTGGGAATCAGTCTTTGGGGCTTTTGTTCTCTGGCGCCTTTCCCTGGCGGCTTTCCGCGTCTCTTCCGCGTCTCTTCCGTGAGTCAGAGCAGAAGAGACCGTTTCCAACCCTCTGCCTCAGAGCAGAGAGACCTCAGTCTGTTCTTCAGTGAGCTCTCCAGGCCACACCGTCTCCGTTTCTGTCCGTGCTGCTATAAACTGCAGCGTCCTGGGTTGTGCGCCCCTCCGCAGCGCCCCCAGTCCTGCCTCCAGGTCGGGTCACGTCTCTGCCCTTTGTGCTTCTAAAACCACCAGCTGCTCCCAGTTTGCGCGCGCGCGCACCACTCCACCCCTTGGGGTCCTGTCCCGGGGACTGCAGTTCGCGTGCACGTGACTCCACCGCTCGGGGTTTCCACCCCAGAGGTTGCAGTTCACCGGCGGGACCCCGGCGCACCGGATTTCCATCTTGGAGGCTGCAGTTCGTGTGCGCACGACCCCACCGGTCTGGTCCTCCACCCCGGGGGGCTGCCCTAAAGTCCTTTCCCGACGCTACTGGTCTGCGAGTCTGTGCCTCTCCGCAGTGCGCGAGGCTGTCACTCAACGGCGGTGTAGGATCCCCATGTCCAGGCACTCTCCCGCTGCCGTTTATCCTCCGATATCTGCCCGCAGAATCACGGCTCTCCGCTTCGTACCTCAAAACCAACCGCCTGCGATATTCTGTTTGTAGAGATCCAGATCTTCTTACATCTCAGGCTGGTTTCGTGGGTGCTCAGACTGGTCTGGTAGATATCCAGCTCAATTCCGGGGACCAGTTGAAATAGGGTCCCCTACTCCTCCGCCATCTTTCCCCGTAAATGTGATCTTATGTTGTGGCCCGCGATGCTGAAGTCTGAGACAGCTCCACTGCATATGGGAAGTCATGACTTCCAGGAGGGCTCTTGACCCTTCCCATAACAACCTGGTTAGAAGCTTGGACGTACTCCAGCATGTATTCCTGGATCCCACTGTTCCTTTCTTATGAGTGCCTGCTTTCCTGATTCATGCTTCTTATCCAAATCCTCCTATTATGTCAAGGCAGAGTGTGATCACTCTGTACTGGGGAGTCTGTAATATTCCCTCCACATGTTTCTGAACTTGGTATGTCTAGATAGATAGATAGATGGATAGATAGATAGATAGATAGATAGATGGTGTGTGTGTGTGTATTTACTTATGGCACCTCTTTAATATTTTGCATTATAAACAAATTACCTTGCTGGACTGTAAGATCCTCAAGGGCAGGGTATCCGTTAAGATTCTTTCTGTTGCAAATGATACAAAACCAGTTTTGCAGTCATTAGAGAAAAAGAAAGTCTAGAGACTTGGCCCCACCTCAGGCTGAGTTCTCTTTCCACGCATTGGCTCTCTTTTCTCAATCTTCTCTGGAGACTGATCTCCATTCTTTCAGGTTCAACTCCAGCAGTGAGTGAAAGCATGGCCCCCTCTCCTCAGGGTCTAGTTCAGCTCCAGGGTTTAGCTCTGGATGGCTCTTCCCTGAGGGCATCTTCGTGGGTGAGAGGATGGGGGAGGCGCCAATGGCTGGGATTAGATCCCACCTCCATCCCTGGTGCTGAGGGGGATTCAGATTGGCCCCAGGGGCCATGGCTGAGGGATAGGAAAGTGGGTGGTTTTCAGATGGAAACTGGAGTGGTCTTGTCTAGAGAATGGGAGATGGATATTGAATGGCAACATTTAGCAGGTGTCCATCATGGTTCATGTCTGTATTGTTGGTACTCGGGACAGGACAGGCATGTGGCAAACATCTATTGAATGAAATACAACCCTGATACACCAGCTCCCCAACCACCATCTGTGGGAAAGAATGACGTGCTTTGCAAGTTGTGCTGGCCAGGGAAGACATATGATATCAAGCCCTCAGAGTGCTTGGGATTAATCCCCAAAAGCCCATGCTCTGATTGGTATTGTGGACATTTCTTTTAAATCAGTGAATGTATGCCAGATATTCTGAAAGTCCATATCGGTGGGTCCCAATCTTTTTAGTGACATAGCTATGGCCACTCTTCTCACATTCAGAGGAAGCCGTAGATGTTTTTCTTAGAAAATTTTACATTGTACGGTAATTTACCTGGGATTTGGGGAGTTTCTGGACCTTCAGGAGTCCCAACTTAAGCGACTTCGTTGTGAATAATTACTGGCGCCGGATTTTGTATATTTCACGATTCCCTATTGTTTTCAAAATGTTTCCTCTTGGAACTACCCTGACTCAGGACTAGAGGGCATTGTGTACCTAGAAACCACATCAGACACAGTGCGAGAACGCCTTAGATTTTCACACAAAGAGGCTTGTTCACTGCTCAGTTAACAAGTAAGCCCTTCCCTGCTCCCAGGAGGGAACGAAGTCAGCCCCCTGTGAAGAAAGGGATGGGGAGAAGGAAAGAAGAGCTGCCTAAATGTTTCCCTCATCTGTATGTTGATGAAATGTTGGCAGTCTCCCCAGAGTTCAAGTGCCTGGTTTGGATTGATTTCCCAGCAAGGATCCTGGTGTGTTGGGATGTGCAGCTTATTGGGAGCACAAGGGGCTCAAAGTTCCAGCCTTGCCTCTGGCTTCCTGTGGGATCTCAGGAAGGCCCCTTCCCTTCTCTGTGCCTCTGTGCTCTTATTTGCACAAGGAAAGGGTTGGATCAGCTGCTCCCAGGCAATTATGGGTTGCAATGCCTCCCAGGTTTGAATGTTTCAGGAGTGGGGCAGAGATGCACGGAGAAAACTTGCAACCAAGGAAGAGCATGGCTAGACTTGGAAATGAATGTATCAGGCGATTCCCGGAGAACTGGGGCAAACCAGATCCTGTGAATGGATGTGGAGGGCTGGGGCAGGCCCCTGCACAGTGGTGAATGGCTTGTGTATGAATGCAGTCTGCTTATCCAAAAGGACAGTATCACAGTAGGCAGCCTCCAAGATCACCCCGGTGATCCCCACCTCCTTGTGTAAGCCCCTCCCCCTGAGTGTGATCAATCTGGTGGCTTATTTCTAATGAACGGAATAAGGGAAAAGCGCTGGGATTCACTTTGGAGACGAGGTTACTAGGAAATGCTAAATCCATCTTGGGCACTCTTTTTCTCTAGCTTTTTGTTCTGATTAATCCAACTGCCATGTTGAGAGCTGTCCCCTAGAGAGACCCTGGTGGGCAAGGAGCTAAGGAAGGTGGCTGGCCAATAGTCACTGAGGATCTGATGCTCTCGGTCCAACAGCTCACATGGAACTGAGTCCCACCAATAACCACATGAATGAGCTTGGAAGTGGGTGTTCCCCCAGTTGAACCTTCAGAGCAGACTTCAGCCCTGCCTCACGGCTTGATTACAGACTCCAGGATACCTAAAGGCAGAGGGACCCATAGCTGATGTGGGGGCACACTCCTTTCCAAGAGTCAGAAGCACAATGCAGGCTGGGGGACTGGAGCACTTTCCAGGAAAGCCAGAAAAACAGCTGATCAATCCCCATGGGGCATCCCGGGATTCTGCTCAGCTCACCTGCCAAAGGAGAGGCACCTGGGGCAAGGTCAAGAAGAGCAGAATCTTCTTTCCCTCCTTGGTCTCAGCCAGTGCTGTGGTTTCATGGTCCCCCACACCCCACCCCAACACTGATCCCTCCCCAATGTGTGGGTCCAGCCAAGAAGGAGCCTGACCTGTACAAATTGAGCTAATAAATGTTTGTTGTCTTAAGCTGCTAAATTTTGGGGTAATTTGCTATATAGCAATAGGTAACTAAGGCAAGTATTAAAGCAGTGACTTTTGAACTGCTCTCCTTGCTTGTGGTGAGACTTTGAGTAAGTCTCTTCACTTCTCTAAGCCTTGCTTTTGTCGTCTGTAAATGGCACCCACCTCAGAAGATCGTCGTGAGATCTAAATGAGGAGATGTATGCAAAGTGCTTGCACAGTGTTTGGTCCATGCGCAATAAATGGCAAGAATCGTCCTCATTGTCAGTGTCATCATCATCATCACCAAGGGAATCCCATAGCAGAGGGGTGGAAGCTAGTAGCTGTTAAAAAAAGTTGATACAAAGATCTTTCCTTTTCCTCCAGGAACAAACACTACAATTGTGTGCAAGTGACCGGCCAATCAGAAGTCTGCATCCTCGGGCGACAATGATTGATCCGAGGGGGCGATGTTGACCTAAAAGAGCACTTAAGAGTCTTTTTCTGAGATTGACACAGAGATTGTGGGAGAAGGCTTCCAGAAGGGGGCAGATATCTTAGCGGCTCGAGCCTGTTCTCCCAAACCGAGGCCATCAGTAATTTCCAGCAAAGCTCTTTGATATTTATTTTATTTCCATTAGAGTTAAATTCCAGTGATTAATGAAGCTGTAAAAAAAAAAAAAAAATCCCCAAAGAAGCAAACACAATAACAGAAAGGGAACCCTACGAAAGCCCTTCTCCAAAGTCTTTCTGCAAATAATCTCTCATGGTTTAATTGGCCCTTTTAGGTAAAACCTCTCACTGCTGCAACAGAAATTGGTTCTTTTTACTTCAGAGAGTGCTCAGGGCTGATTACCTCTGAGGGCTGAGACCCGAGGGCAGATTGTACAGCGAGCCCTTTTATCTCTCCCTGTCCCGGAAAGCTGGAGATGGGCAGGAAATCCCAGGATGGGCGGGTAAGAAAGCCTCTTGAAGCCCACATTCCCCAGGAGTCTCCTAGAAGCCTTAGTGATACTCCCAGCCTTGAGGCACCACATGCGTCCCTCCTGGGTGGCCAGGATGGGGGATGGCGGATTGCCAGGAAATGCACCGATTTATAGAATAATCCAGTGATAAATTCCCTCCTTGGAAATTAGAAATGACCTATTTGTGTGTGTGTGTTTGTGTGTGTGTGCGTGTGCATGTGTGTGTGTGTCTTAAAGAGGTAAAGCAAGAGTTTGGTTTTGGACATGTTGAACTTGGGATACCTCAAAGACATCCAAAGAGCAACATCAGATTGCAGTTGGCTGGGTTGAGTCTATAGGTCAAGGGAGATTCTGGCTGGATGTACACATTTGGGAGTGATCGGTGTTGTGGGGTGGGGGGCACATGAAGACACAGCACTAGCTGAGACCAGGGAGGGAAGGAAAATTCTGCTCCTCCTGACCTTGCCCCAGGGGCCTCTCCTTTGACAGGTGAGCTGAGCAGAATTCCAGGATGCCCCATGGGGATTGATCAGCTGCTTTTCTGGCTTTCCTAGAAAGTGCTCCAGTCCCCCAGCCTGCATTGTGCTTCTAACTCTTGGAAGGGAGTGTGTGTCCCAATGTCAGGAACTGTGCAGGAAGGAGATAAAGCTCATCGCTGGCTGTGATGGTTAATTTTATGTGTCAACTTGACTGGGCTCAGGGATGCCCAAATAGCTGGTCAAACATTGTTTCTGGGTGTGTCTGTGGGGGTGTTTCTGGAAGAGAATTGCATTTGATTTAGTAAATTCCACTTCCCAGCTCAGGCGCCACAGACAAGACCTGGGAGCTCCTGGGTATGCCCTGAGGGAGAGCCTTATCTCCTGCAGCTACAGGGCTGACATTCCTGAAAAATCAAGTGCAGGGTGTCCTCTTGTAATTGGCTGAATCACAAAGCGAGTTTAACTTCCAACAGTATCTACTGTTAAAGTGAGAGCATCACTTGGGAAAGAATGGGATCCTCTGAGCTGGGAGGGGGTCACACGGGAAGGCCCTGATGAAGCTGGGGACACCGAGCCCCTGAATTCTGATGGGTCTCCCTCAGTGCAAGTGGTCTCCCCACCCCCAGCGACAGAGCCTCTCTCTCTACAGCAGGTTTCAGCCTTTCTGCCTCCAAGCTGAGGGGATTAACTCTACCATGAAGACATGGTAATGGTTTCCCCTCCCCAGATGCTCGGCAAGACCATGCCGATTCTCCTCAGGACCCACCCCACCACCCCTCTGCCTCTAGACTTTGTAACTAGACTCTTAACCCAATAGGCCCCTAAAGATGAGGCTCAGAGTGTGACCCATGGCGAGATCTGTCACCCTCTCAAAGAACTGCTTGGGTTTTCTCATTTGTATAAGCCAACATCTTTATGTATGTGTGGGAATGGATATTAAGGGACAATGGTGGAAGATACAGTTGGATCAGGCTGAATTTATTGATATGGGCCCAAGGTCTGCATTTAATGTTGGAGCTTAGAGAGTTAGAAAGGGCCCTAACAGTGTGGTTGGTTGGTTGGCTAAAAGATGCATAGGAGATTGGGACATTAGAGTAGATTTGTCATTTAAGACCTGCTCACCCACCCCAGGAAGTCCCAGAAGACACACACACTTTATCAGTATTTTGAGAAATGAATTTGTGGGGGAGCCCTAGCATCCTTAGGGAGTTTTGGGATTGCTCTTTTCTGTAGGCTGGGCCCTACGGAGGGAACTATAGCCACTCAACTGGAGAACCTAAATGCATTGGGGATAATAGGATCTTGGGGTGGCAGGGGCTGAATGGCAGCCCTCAGCCACCAGAGGCCAGGTGGGCATGGTGACGTAGTGGACAGTGGCGTCAAAGAAGCCTTCAGAGTAGTCAGACTGACACAGACCTCCGGCGTTGGCAAGTTCATCACGGTGTTCCCAGGAGTAAAGTAGATAGGAAGCCCATGAAATTCTTATTGATCTGTATAAGCAGAAAAGTTCTGGGTCAAGTGAACAAAAGACTAACTCAGGTCATAAAACAGAGATACAGTCCCTCAACCAAGTCCCAGGCTTGAGCCAGTTTATACACCCAGAGCTGCTCAAGCGTAGGGAGGCCGGGCCCTCTCGAGGGAAGACCCAGTACTGAAAATCTACAGGGTCAGTCTTTCTTCCAGCCTTCCCCAAGGGACCTAGAGCCTTTTGCCAGGGTCACTGCGCACTGGGGAAAAGGAAACAATCAGACCTTTTGGGAATGACTGGACACTGGCTCTGTAATGACATTGATTCTAGGAGAACCAGACATCACTGTGGTCCTTCCAGTCCAAGGAAAGGCCTTGGAGGTCAAGTGGGCCTTTTAGCTCAGACCTGTCTCACAGTGGGTCCAGTGGGTCCCCAAACCCATCCTGGGGTTATTCCCTAGTTCCAGAATGCACGAGTAGGATAGTCATACCCAGCAGCTGGTGGGATCCTCACAGTGGTTCCCTGGCCTGTAGAGTGAGGGCTGTTATGTGGGAAAGGTCACCTGGGGCAGGTCACTGTCTCCCGGAGCTTCAGTTTTCAATGACCTGGGACCAGGTGATTCCTGAAACCGGGATAGTCATTCTCTATCAATTCCAGCCGGTTAAAAACCAGCACGTTGCTGCATGCGCTTGACAGCTATGGCTGAATCCTACAAAAATTATGGCATGTACCATCTGGTCCCAATCTTCAGAAGCTCTGCAGAGGCTTCTAGAGGCCCCCCTTTGCCTTCTCTCTGTACCCAGGAGGGAGGCAGGCACTGAATTCAATGCTCCCCACTCACCAACCCACTGTGGTTGATCATCAGGATGGATTTGCCATAAATTAAGAAAGAGAGGGGCCTGCGTTCAGACATTAACAGGATCCTGCATTAGCAACTGGAATATTTTATGTCAGGTGATATAATGTGAGGGCTTCTGAAGGCGAGGGGTTTTTGAGAGAAGACTGATCCCCTTGGAGATGTTTGATCCAACCCTCTTATTTAGCTGCCCTGGGTCATGGAGGAAAGGATGGCCTATTCAACAAACCTTTAGTGAGCACCTACTATGTCCCAAGTACTGTCTTTATGACACCACACATCTCAGACAAGAAGATCATTCTGCAGAAGACTCAGTCCCCAAACCCAATTCTGTCACTTGGTGGATGGGTGGGAATATGGGGCAAGTTTCTTAAACTCTGAAACCCTGTTTGCAGATCGGTAATGTGGGGATACTCTCATTGTCTCCCTCTTAGGGGTGCGAGGAGGTCTAGGGAAGGAAGTGCTGGTAGAGGGACCAGCACAATATCCAATGCAGAAAGTTCTCCGTAACTGGTTGTTCCTATTGTTACCACGAGTCAGGCAATGTCCGATGCTTTGCTTCTGTTGCTACGTGGTGCTTACTTACATCATGTCAAGGTCATCTGATCTAGCTCCGTGGTTTGACAGATGAGAGACGGGTCTTGCTCAAGGGCATACCATGCATGATATTTGGCCATAGAAATTAATGGATGCCAAACTCAGGTAGGCCGTTGGGGCCACCTATAAGTCTTTTTTTGTTTGCTTTCCTATGGATTATCTCATTTGCTCCACGCTCCGTTGCAAACCTAAGCGGTAGTGTTACTACTCTTGCCTTTACATGGATGAGGGATAGTACAGAGAAGGCACTGAAAGGCCCTCTGGCCCTGCCCTCCCCTCTAGCAACTCCACATCCTCTCCCAGGTCCTGCCACAGGTTATGTTTCCATTGTGCAGCCCGGGGAAACTGAGGCTCAGAGAGATTAAGCAAATTGCCTCGAGTTTTGAGGAGACTACAAGGCAGAGATAGGATTCAGAGCATAGTTCTAATTCCCAAGCCCATGGCCTTTCCCGCTTAGGGACAAAGAGTTCCAGTCCTGGAAATGGATGCCTGTGTTCTCACCTATCGGCAGTGAGAACCGCCAGCCCCGTAGTACCCTTCCCATTCCCTGCCTCCGTTCCCTGTCAGCGGCTCGGCATTATTTTCCTCCTAAACACGCCTCACCTTCCTACAGCTTGCCTGTGGTATTATTTATGTTCTGAATCGTCTTCATCCTCTCAACTCGAATATCAGCTTTGTGAATGCAGGTTTGTTTTTTTTTTTCCTCCCTGTTTTCTCCCTTCCTGTATTCCCACTGCTGGAATGTGCCTGGCCCAAGATACACATAGCCATAATAATTCCATCCGTGAATCATCTCTGCTCCACCACTTTGTAGCTGCCAGCTTGCTCTGGTGAGTTACATCCTCTCTCTGCACTTGGGTTTCCTCAAGAGCAAAATGGAGGAAATGCTGATGCCCTCCCCCCCCCCCATGGCGGGTGTGGGGGTTAACGCATATAAGGGGCTTAAAATGGGGTCAGGAACACAGTAGGTACTCAAAAATGATTCACTATTACCCGGTTCATTGTATGCCGGTATTGTAATGACACCAACTATCCCTTCATGATGGTCTACTATGTCAATATTTGTTTGATGCATATTATCCTATTGACACTTGGAACAACCATTATCCTCACTTCATAGATGAGGAAGTGGAAGGATTATAGGATGGTGCATTTGCCATCATGTTCTTAATCAGCATCCAGAGAAGGCGTCTTCATGGTACCCAACAAAGCCAACCCCTTCGGTTTTCCTCCTATGGAAGCTGGTCTCACGGCCATGCTGGCTTTTCAAGTTCCCATTCATTAAACTCAAAAGCTTTACGGAATCAGTGTTGGTTTGCAAAATGCCTCATCGACATCCTCCCTTAATTAATGCCAGTCTTAATGTAAAGCCACATTAATAGGACCATTGTATCTCAAGGTCCGGGGCAATGCAATGCCTGGGACAATCTATTTATAGCCAAAGTATTTAAAAGTTTCCCTACAACCACCCTACCCTCTCCCCCCTGCCCCAAAATTATCAGTTTATACTAAACCCTGTTGCAAAATCAGATTTATCACCCAAGGGATTAAGAAAAACAAAGGACCAATTTAATGACAAGATTTAGTTCTTTATTTATCTTCTAGCATGTAAATTATAGATTGTCATAAATTTTTCATTCTTTGGGTGCCCACTACCTAATTCGCGCAGGAAAAAAAAAAAAAGCAGAAGCCTGCGTTACAAAGAGCAAGAGTCTCTTCTCTGGGCACAGGAGCCATCTCCTCTGCCTTCTGACGGACGATAATCTGTCAAAATGAAAAATTAATGGCCGCTCCCTTAATTCATCATTGCCTGCCTCTGTTCTATTAATGCCTTCCCCCCCTTCTTCCTCCCTTGGCCTCCCACTCTCCCCTCCGCCTCCATCCACCCCCATGGCGTGACTCCATTCACCAGCAGTGAATTGAGGCAGAGAGCCAGCCAGTCTAGTGGTGGGAAGAGAAAAGAGCAAATCAAATCCATTGACCTCGGGCCCCACACTGTATCTGTGAAGGTGGGAGAGGAAGAGATCTGCCTTGCTCATGAGATTCAGCAGGGCCCCATGACCTAAATGCAGACACAGCGTGTGGGCACCATCGAAGACACCTTGGACGGTCTACTCCCCTGCAAGACCTGCAGTGGGAGTGTGATGTTTTCATATCATTAGATTCCCTGTCCAAATGATGAGTCTGGACCATGGTAGGGAAATGTATAAGCCATGTGATCCCATGCTCCTGTTTTATGGATGAGAAGGCAGAGCTTTCAAGAGGAGAGGGAGCTTACTGAAGGTCACATGACCAGCGAGATGCTAACCACTACAAAGCATGGGTGTCTAAGCCAGTTGGGCTACTGAGGCACCTGTCCATCCTTTCATTTCTTTTAGATGCTCACCTCTCTTTTCTAATTCCCTTAAAGAGCTGACTCGTCCGGATTTCTCTTCAATTTCCCAGATTTGCTGTAGTAACCACATCTCACTGGGATTACTTCACCGAAATAACCATTTATGCCACTTTCTGGCCAAATGCTGGGGTTGCATGTCTCCACGGACTCTGAAGTTAGACTTGCCTGTGTAGCTTGCTTGGCCAGTTGAAATGTGAGCAGTAGCTTGAAAAACAGATGCAGAGGGGTGTCTGGCTGGCTTGGTTGGTGGAGCGTGCGACTCTTGATCTCAGGGTCATGAGTTCAAGCCCCACGTTGGGTGTGGAGCCTACTTAAAAAAGAATAAAAATAAAAATGGATGCAGAATTCATCCATTTCCTTTTCTACTGTGGAGGCAACCATATGGGCTCAGTGGAGTCTTGCCACCATCAACCTGAGTCCTTGAGTGTCTACACTGGGAACACTGGGGCTGACGCTGTCACTGTATATGGCGTGAGTCAGGGATGTTGGTCATGTGAAGCTACTGAGATACTGGGGTCATTTCCCACCCCTGCAGGTAATTTAGCTTATTCTGACTCAAAATCTTTGATAAAATTGAGATCAGCAGGCTCTTCCTTCCCCAGCTTCCTGCAGATATATTCACATCAGTATCTGTCATCACCCCAAGTCCTCCGGGCTGAGGAAATGAGGGATCTCTTTTATAAGACACATCATCTTCTCTTCAGTCATCAGGCCTGTCCCCCCAGTGATTCCCTCTGTGATGCTCAGGGACATCATCTCCTTTGTGAGATCCAGTTTGTTTGCCATGCTGAGCTGGCACCTTGGTGCTGAGTCTGATACTGTTGATTTCATCTCCTCCCTGAAATACCGTGACCTTTGGCTTCCATGACGTCACCTTCTCTTGGATCTGTGCATGCCTCTTGGCCAGTGGCCTCCTATCTCCTTCTCCGATGCTTTTTCCTTCAGCCTCTGTGTGTTTCTTGGCGTTCTATCCTCCTCACGTGTTCTCTCTTGCTCTGCATTTCAACCTTCTCCTAGTGTGAACTCTTTATAGCTCCTAGATCATGTCTCCAGCCTGTGTGTTTTCCTAAAGCCTTAGACATACATTGCCACCTACCTACTGGTCACCAGCAGCTCATGTCTGTACATTTGTCAACCTCAGCATGCCCCAAATGGCACTCATCATATTCTCCCAGAACTTAGTTTTCCTTTTTTTTTTTTTTCCCCCTCTAGTTGGTGACATCATCATTTTTCTAAACACTGGATCCAACCCCTCTTCTTTTTCAGGATCTCAATATATTTCTCATATATTCTCTTCTTCCCCAGAGGACAAAAGGGACAGAGGGGGTCAGAGATGAACTCCAGTTGTCCAGCATATCAAGCTGCTTTTATTTCGTTTTTGAAAGATAAGAAACGAGTTATTGATCAAGGGAAGAGAACCTGTCCCGAGAAAGGGCAGGGGTGTGTGTGGGGGGGCTGTGGGGGGGGGGGTTGTGTGTGTTCAGCTGTGATTTCTGAGGCTGCAAACTTTGCTGGGTGACTTTGGAGGAAATCCCCACACCCATCCAGACCTTTCTCCATTGATGATTGAATGAACTGGATCCAGGGAGCTCCCTGGGCTTTTTCTGCTCTGGGGCCTTCTTTTATTTATTTTATTTTATTTTTTAAGATTTTATTTATTTATTTGACAGAGAGAGACACAGTGCGAGAGGGAACACAAGCAGGGGGAATGGGAGAGGGAGAAGCAGGCCTCCCGCTGAGCAGGTAGCCTGACGCAGGGCTCGATCCCAGGACCCTGGGATCATGACCTGAGCCGAAGGCAGACGCTTAAGGACTGAGCCACCCAGGCACCCCTTCTTAGGTTTTTCTAAGTGTTAAGTGAAATCAGATGCATGTTTTGGGCTTCATTCATCTGTGGGTCCCGAGTGAAATCACGTTGAAGGAAAATCTGAGTTCTTGGCTGTGGGCATACCGACCCTCTCCAAATAATCTCATGAATCCTCATGGTATCCATGCGTGTCCCTCAATCAGATTTGCTTTCCCTCTGTGCTGGCCCACATAGAGTGTGACAGCATGGCCTGTGTTCTTAAGTATTGTTTTCTACCATCTTGGTTTCAGAAGAGATGGAGCCCTGTCACTTCTGCAAGTGGCGGAGCCCCAAAATGCCAATTCTGTATCCTGATGCCAAAGGTCCTAGTCCTAACTCTTGAAAAGTGAGAGCATCGTCTGATGCTCCTCCTGTGCTGTGTTCAGTTAGGTGGTTCCCCAGTGTGGTTGCTTGAGCCCCAGGTGTCACAAGGTTGGTGATAAAATGTTTCCAGTCTCTTCCATGCCTCCCTAGGCCAGCAATCCATCCACTGGTTTGGTCCCAAGAGCTCACTGAGGGGCGTCACGGAGGCTGGGGCTCAGGCGTGGGGGTGCAAGAGCCCAGTGTTGGTGGATCGTAAGTTCCAGCGTGTGTCTCCCTCCCAGAGACTGAGATGGCATCCCGTGAAATGTCACAAATGCTCCTTTTGTGTTATGTTGGGTTTGGGTGTCCCGCTACTCAGTTGCTCGAGACTCAAAGTAGGACAGCATTTAGCGATGCATTGTTTCAAGTCACCCTCTTGAAATGCAGAGATGGCACACCTTCTTTCCCCCGTAGCTAGAATTCTCCTTCCTTCTGCTGTTCTGGCCTTGCTCTTGGGTCTGCCTTGCAATGCCAGACTCCCTTTTCTGTTAGCGCTCTCTCACGAGTCCCCTGTTTCCTGCTCTAACCCAACCTCTCATGGGGCACCTTACGAATCTGCTGTGCCTGAAATATGCCCGCATCCCTATATTGGCCAGGGTCTGGGCCCCTTTCCCCAGTTACTCCTCACCCTCTAGGAAGTTGCAAATGTGTTGGACATTCCTCCACCTCCACCCACCTGGGCTGAGGCCCCTGCCACAAGGCCCGGAGCACGGCGCCTGCAGGTGCTCCCGCTGACTCTTCTCGCCTGCCTCGTTCAATCACAACCTTGAAGACGGGACTCGGAACGTCAGGACCTGCCAATGTGGTGTTCTTTCTCATCTCCCTCCATCTCGCCGGCAAATATTCCCCTCTCGCTCGAATAAACCAACGTCAAATAGGCCGGCTGATTTCCCCATAAATTGCCATTGCACGCGTGCCTGTTACTTGGCATTGCTGGAATATTCTGGGGGAATTAATGATACCGTTGAGTGGCTACTATGAAGATTTATGTGAGGATCCAGGGAGGTTTGCTTTCTTTCTTTCTTTCTTTTTTTCCCCCCCTTAAAGTAATAATAAAGATTACAAAAGAGAAATAAGCAGGGAAAGTTAATTTGAACTGAATCTTTAATCAGGTTTCATCTGTTCGAAGCGAACGTCTCCTTTGTTTGAGCGAGGCTGCAGTGGTGGAGCCCGGAGACACCATTTTGTAGATGTATCTGCAAAGTCAAAGCCATTCTGACAGAAATCAAATGAGAAATAATTTCTCCCTGAAGGAATTCTGTTGTAGCTTAATGACGGCTTGAGTGTTCCTGTTGAAATGGCATAATGGGGGTTTTTAATTACGATTCATACTGTCCGGTTAAATGGAGAGACTTTTACTTATTTATTTATTTATTTTCCCTGAGCCTCAGAAGCTCATTTGTTGAGTGTGTACTGCCAAATGGAGCGTTTACCCCAAGGTGAAGAAGGGAATTAAGTATTCAAAGCTGACCCATGCCCAAATTTCCCCTTAATGGAACTGGAGAGGGAGACTGACCTGGCCGATGGGACTCCACAGGGTCAAGCTGGAGCTGGGAGTTTATTTCTCAAGACCGCTGGAGAGGCACTAATTAGAAGAACAAGCTGAGCTAATAGAATAAGAGATCTAAGATCAAGAATCCAAAAATGAATCGAAAACAGCCATAAGGACCATGGTTTACGCCAGGCACCTAACCATTTGAACAGTCAAGAACTCACTGGTGTTGGGTGGTGGAGAAAGCACCTGCCAGTCCTCTAGGTGGAATTGTGTTTGAGCTCTATGCAACACTGGAGTCGTTAGCCTCCCTGAACTGTGGCCTCTGATGCCTCAGACGGAGAGAGAAACCTGGCATCAATTTCCTCAATTTCCCTGCCACGACCTGAGAACCACAGCGGGGGTGGGGTGGGGGTGGGGTGGGGGTTAGGAACCAATGCCACCTTGACTTTGATCTGTGTCATAGATGCTCCATTAAGTATATATTGGATGGAAAGGGAATCTATCCGCCAAAACAATGCTGTGGACCTGGTGGGCATTCAACAGATAGTCAACATCAAAGTTCTATAGCTTTGGATGATCTGATTAACTTGGCCCAACTGTTTATAGCGTCTCTTCCATTTTAGGTTTTATGAATTTATAACCTGTTAATTAGAGTTCATAATTTTCTATTCTATGAGTTAGGTGTATTCATGGTGAGTCTCTTCTGGGATGAGGCAGAGGAAATGTAGAAAGAAAGAGCAAGAACGTTTAAGTATTTTGCATACCATGGAGCAGTATCTAAGAAGGGAATGGACTTGGCCATATGATCATCCATCACCAAAGAAATTGTTGCAAAGAAATGACTGCCTCACCCTCCATGGCATCGAAGACGTCACAGACGTGGGATCTAGGCATTTTGGTGTTCACCTCTCATCTTGGGGGCGGTGGCTCACAGCCGTTTTGCAAGTGTCTGAGTTTAGGTGATAATTTGGATACCTGGAGCATCAGGAATTTACATCTCTGATTCAAACAGAAGCAACTCCTCCAAAATTCTTGGAAAAGACACAGAGACTATCCCAAGTCACTTCTACCACCCCTAGGGCAGCCTGGTTGTATTAATGCATTTTAGAATCATTGAGATATAGTCTCTGATTTACATTATAACAGTGATATAACCCTTGACCATCTTAAATGTTACTGCGTGCCTATTGTTTTTTTTTTTTTTCCTGTTTACTCTTTTCAAGTAACAAGTTGGTCTTCCCCGTTTATATCTGCTGGGAGGGGAGCATACACAGGTACACAACTATGCGCTGCTGGTCTGAGTTTCTGGAACAAGGGCTATCCCATCCCATCTACTTAATGGTTATCCTTAGTCCTTTTCTCCCAAGTCATGCCTGGAACTCTTTTGAATTAGAGTCTTTGTGCAAGAGTTGTTGCTTAACTATCAGTTCCGTTCCTTCCTGGTGGTGTGGCTTTGGGTGACTCAGTTTACCTCGATGAGTCCTAGTTTCCTCATCTGCAATCCTTGTTTGGAGATCAGAATCCTTGTTTCTTCCACCTCACCAGGTTTCTGGGAGAATTGTATGAGCTAGTGCAACCCAATTAAACATTTTACAGTTCAATAACTATATGAATTAAAATATAATTGATGGTACTGAGTTAATGAAGCTACCCTCTCATAGGACCAAAGTCCTCCCCGTGAAACTACTTGTAATTATAAACTTACTCTGTATGATAATTTAACACATATCTTTTTTTAAATATATACACCTTGAGGACTGGGTCTGTGTATGTTTGGGGGCCTCACACATGGTATTGTACTATGTGGAGATGAGTGAAAGTGATTAATTTATGTGTCACTTTGACTGGGCCACAGGTGGCCAGATATTTGGTCAAACATTATTCTGGATGTGTCTTTGGAGGGTGTTTCTGGATGAGAGTAACATGTGACTTAATAGACCGAGTAGGTCACCCCGCCCCCACACGGGTGGGCCTTACTCAATCAGTTGAAGGCCCGAATAGAATTAAAAAGTTGAATAAGAAAGAATTCTCTCTCTCTCTCTGCTTGATTATCTTCGAGCTGGGACATTGGTCTTCTCCTGCCTTTGGACTCAGACTTAAGAGCTCTCTTGGCTCTTCAGCTTGCCAACTGTAGGTCTTGGACTTCTTAGCCTCCAGAATTGTGTAAGTCAGTTCCTTATAGTAAATTTCTTTATGTATATCTTTCTTTTTATATTTATCTATCCATATCTTTACATATATAATATATAGTAATATTTACTATAATGAATATGTATATATTCTCTCTCTATATATATATATGTACATATATATATCTCATCTCCTATGTTTCTCTGGAGAATCTAGACGAATACAGCAGGTATTGGTGGTTTCTACCAGCATGATAGGCATGGAGATGGCAAGAAATAGATTCTAGATGTATGTGAAGGTAAAGCCTATAGGATTTCTAGCATACTGGATATGCGGTATGAAAGACAAAGAGCCATCAATGAAGATTCCATGGCTTTTGTCCTTAGCAAGAAAGTTTGAGTTTTGTTAACTGAGATGGGAAAGTCTGTGGAAGGAGCAAGTTTTGGAAGGAAGATTAAAATTTTAGTTCTGAACTTAATACTAAAATGTAATTATAGAATAGGTTCCAGCAGTCCAAAAGGTCTATAGACCAAATGGTCTCAATAAGTGGCCATCTAGTCTCTGCTTAAATACCACCAGTGATGAGGAGCTCACTACCTTGTGAAGAAGTTTATTTTATTGTTAGGCAGCTCTGGGTGCTAGGACATTGAAATCTATCTCCCTGTAACTTTTCCTCCATAAGAAGCCTGGCTCTCTTCTCCCAGTCATTTACATATTTGAAATTGTTGACTATGCATCACTGAGTTATCTCTTCTCCATGAGATGCACACCCAGTTCCTCTGGCCATTCTTCACATGGTCTGGGTATCAGTCATTCACACTTTAGTGTGAAAGTCACTTCTCTCAGGGGATTTGCACTGAGAACTGGCCTGGTATAGCACATATCTGATCCAAGGACACCTGATTATGGCTAGCGATATGACCAGATGTTAACCAACCCTGCGGGATGAGATGATAGAAGAGTATATGCTGGCCATGGCAACTGGGAAGGCTAGAATTTAGGTGTCAAGTATGGTGAGAAGGTAGAACAATCATGGTGGGGATTTTGGTCTGTCTTGCATGAGGCCTTGTCTGCAGTGCTTGTTGAATGGCTGAGTGGGCCAATGGGCGTATGTGGTGGTAGCAAACAAATCATGCAGTGCCTTCCCAGCTCAAAGAGCCCTTCCTTAGGCAAGGCTTCCCTGCCTCCAACCACAGGTCGTCCCTCTTTTTATAAGTCCTCATTGTGCCGCCTGTGTTCCCTTGGAAGTATTTTTCATAGTTGTGATCTTATAATTCATCATGTGGTTCTTTGCTTTCCCTTCCCATTAACCATGGGCCCCATGAGGCAGAGGCCATCCTTGTTTTTGCTCTGCAGTGAATCTCCAGTATGTGCACAGAGACTGGCATATAGGAGGCGCCCAAAAACATCCATTAAATTAATCCTGGACCTCAAGGATTAATTCTGAGCAATTGTTGACCTTGGGTCTCGTTTGCACAGGAGATACACTCCCCACAAAAGAGCTAGGGCCCATCCTATCCTTCAAATTAGGGGACCTGGGTCTCATCAGCCAAACTCCTCCTTGTCTGAGAGGGACATTGTCCATGCGCAGCATTCACCAAAGCTCTAAAAATTCAAAAGTTAGCTACATCTGATTTTAACTGCTTCTGCTCCTTCCCTGCTCACCTTTCTATGTGACCTTGGCAAGTCTCATCTCTGGACCTCAGTTTCCTCGTCTGTGCTACGAAGGGGCTGGAAGAGATGTTCTAGCAGGGACCTTCCTGCCTTAGCAGCCCGTGATCCTATGCCCTCCATGAATTTTAATTTTTACTGCACTATGCTGGGTGGCTGACGGACTCACAAAACAATCTTCAAAGAAGTCCTTCAAAGTTGTGTGAACTCCACTTGGTTTCCACAAGGCAGTGATAAAGAGATATCAACAGAGTGCTGAGCCTTGGGGGACAGCCACGCTAGAACAGAGAGATCGATCGGCACCTGCTGCTGCTGCGGGCTGCCAAAATATAGGTGGCAGCAGAGATGTAGGGTTCTGTGTGAGATGACAGGCCCTGCATCTTTGTCATCAGCCGGGAGGAAGCAGCTACGGAGCAGATCTATGGGTGGGAGCTGGGGAAGACAGTATAAGCAGAGATTGGCATCTTGCAGAGAGGTTCGCTTGAGCCAGAGTGCTGGATAGGAAGACACGCTAATCCAGTCCTCCCTTCGGTTAGCACTGGGCCTCTGGTTGATAATGGCTCACTTGGTTTTCCTAAGAGCTGGGGGGAGAAGGGGTTCTTCCTTGTAGATGGAGAAGCTGAAATACACGGAGGTTAAGATCGCAGCGAGCAGGATTGCCTGCAGTAGGCTGAGCTGGTGTATCAGAGAGATCTCCCGATTCAGAACCCAGAATTAGTTACATTTTAAAATTACTTAAAGAACAAGGAAGTTTACTTCTCTCTGCTGAGAGAAGAGTCTAGGGTGACTCTCCCAGGCCAGTGGGTAGCTCTGCTCCATGGGGTCATTTGTGGTCTCAAGTTCTTCATGCTTATTAGTGGCTGTTCCATCCCCTGGGGCCATAGTGTCATTCCTGGGAAGTAGTGAATCGCACATACAGGAAGGGTACACACACATGCAAAGTTTTATGGACCCGGATGGAAGATGCATGAGTGTGCATGCACACACACACATGCACACACACACTACTTACATGCTTTTGGCAGGATCCTTCACTTATTTTCAGGAAGGGCTAGCAATGTTGCCTGTGAGTCCCAGGCTGGGCAGCCGTATTGCTGATACGGGTCTATTGCGACTGCAAATGTGGGTGGACACCTTGTCATTGTCACCAAATAAACACCATGTACAAAGGGAGTGGGTAACTGGGGTCCACAGCCAGACCCAGAGTCCAAAGCCATGTGCTTTCTTCCCTCAGCTCTACCTTAGCTGTGGAGTCTCTCCACCTGCTGTCCCGACAGTCCACGGAGAACCCCTCAAACATCCTGGCATCTGGGCCTCCACATGCTGTCCCCTCATCCTCCTTACATTGTCCTTTCCCTGGCCTTGGAATGACCAGCCCCTTCCTACCCTTTGGTCCCCGTTCGCATGTCACCTCCCAGAGCTGGGGCTGCTCTAGGCATGGGCTCCACCTGGAGTTTCCCGTCTTGCAGCTCAGCCATGTAGGACTCATCAGTCGAGACCAGGGGACTTCCTGAGATGGTTTTCTGGTTTGATTTCCTCCCTGGGCTTGGCGAGGCCCTGGAGAGGAGAGGGGAAAAGAGTGCGACCAACCCCCTTGCAAATATCGTTAGAGAAGGGAAGGAAAAGCAAGGGGCCCCTGGCTGGGAGCAGCACTACCGCCATCGATTGGGTAATTGGAAGCCCTCGGGTGTGAATCCTCATTAAGGCCAAGTGATATGAATCATTTTCTAATGACACCTCTTCGATCCCAGTGGCTCAGCGTGCAACCTGCCTCCACGGCTGGGCTGAGAGTCAGGAGAGCCGGCGGGGTCTGCAGCCAGGCTGCCTGCCATATGTTGTTTCTTACAATTAGCAGGTGCGGGGGTGGGGGCTGGGCATCCAGAGGGTGAGGTGGCTGCCTATGCCGGGGACGGTCTCCAGAGCTGTACCCAGACCTCCGGAAGAGAAAGAAGGTGGCTGGGTGTGATGTGTAGAATGTGGTGGTCGGGAGGAAGACCTTCGTCTACAGATAGTTTTATTTCAATAGTTTTATTGTATTTGTGAGTTGCTACTGCGAATTGATGGATTTTCGTTACTGGAATTGTCGTGCTTCTGGTAGGTCTACAGATGAAGATATTTGGGAATAGACCTTTTGATGTCTATTATTATCACACCGTAACAAGAACTATAAACATATTAGCCCTTTTCTGAGGAATTGGTCATTAATGGTATTGGTCATATTACTTTTTTCCCCCAATTTTTGTTTGCCGATTGTTCTTTCGATGAAAAATTTGCAAACAGTGAAATAAGGCAAATCTTAAATGTGCATTAGGCAGATTTTGACAGATATACACACCTATCTATGAGTAACTCAAGCCTTAATCACAATGCAGAACATTCTCACGACTCCAGAGAGCTTCCTCAAGCTCCTTTCCAGTAGGTTCCCCTCCTCAGCCCCCAGACGCAAACACGGTTCTGATTTTAACAACATAGGATAATTCTTTCCGTTCTGAAATTTCACATGGATGGAATCACGCCCAGCATACTGTTTTGTCTATGCCTGCGTCCCTCTGCGTAACGTTTGGAAGATGCGTCTATGCTGTTCCTCATGCCAGCAGGTTATTCCTTTTCTTGCTGGCTACAGTCTGCTTCTATCTTCTTCTGCTGAGAGACACCTGGCTTTTATTTCTAGTTATCAGCTATGATGAATAGAGCTGCTATAGACATTTTCTGTACAAGTCCTTTTGTGAATATACGTTATCCTGGGTAAACGTTTGAGATGGAATGGTCAGATCATAAGGCAAGTATGTGTTTACTTTTATAAGAAACAGCTGGGTACCCCCCTCCCACCCCCACGCAGGAGTGGTATGAATGATGTATTTCCAAAGCAACATATAAGAGTTCCAGTTGCTCCACAATTTCACCAAGATGTGGTATTGTCAGCGTGTTTTGTTTTAAATTTAGCTATTCTGGCAGGGGTGAAGTGACGTTCTGTTTGAATATGCATTTCCCTGGTGACTTTTGATCTTGAGCGCTTTTCCTACACTTGTTGGCTTTGTGGATAATGTTTTTTAAAATCATTGGGCCGTTTTTTTTTCCCCCCATGGAGCTTGGAAATTTACAGGGTCTGCTAAATGTTTGTTGAAACAAAATGAGTGGAAACTGCCTCCAAGAGTCCTTCCCAAAGCTTTTGTGCTGATCCAAAAAGACTTTGTTGGGGGAGGTCATGGAGAGGGCATGACCCCAGCTGACCAGAGCTGGAATGTTCCCTCTGCCCCCGCCATCCCCACAGCTGGAGCCACTAAAAGGAAGCCGCCTGGAGAGTGAGGTGTGGTGGAGACCATCCTGGCTTGTAGATATGGCAGAGCCCCGCTAGGGTCCTTCTGGAAACTCTTAGGATTCCCGTGGTAGGTGCAGAGATTCACGGGTCTTGCAGCACCCAGGACAAGCCCCGAGAGTAAGTGCCCTGGCTTATTAACCCCTCCGCCTGCCCGTCTGGAGGGGCCCCGAACTCTCTCTGTCCTCCCTGTGTGCACTGGGCCAGTTTGGGAACCAACACATGTCCAGACTTTGGAGGTTTCAAATATTTCCAATGCATTGCCTTCTATCGTCACCCCTAGTTGATAGATTAGGAAGCTGAGGCTCAGAGAAGTGAAGTGATTTGCCCGAGATCACACAGCGCCTCGGCAGCACAGCCCAGGTCTGTCCCCAGATTCTGGTCTAATTCTCCGCCTAATTCAGGACTCCCTGGACCACCTTGCCTCTCGTGGCTCTGAACCCCAAGCCTCAGTTGCTCCACCTGCAATGCGAAGGGGCCGATGAAGGTCAATGTCGGAGCCCCTCTTGCGTCTGGATTTGTTTGTCTGGAAGTGGATGGGTTTCGCGGGCAGCTCTTCATCCAAGGCCGGGGAGGAGGGTGAGGGGAAGGGGGTGTGCCCCAAATCCCAAAGGACCAAATCCAGCCTAGGACAGAGTGTCTTTTATGCTCGTTTGGTTGGAAGTAGTGGGATCTGCCATTGACCCAGTGCCTGAGATCTAGTAATCCGTTCATCCATCTCTTCAGCTTATTTTTTGCATGCCACTACATGCCAGGTGTGCAAGGAGAAGGAAAGGGCCTGATATCACGAAGCATCCCTCCTAGGGGGCAGCGAGTGGGTCTAACGGCAGGAAAGCTGCGGCCTCGCGACTCCAGGGCTGCCGGCCCCTCCCCCAAAGCAGGGACACTTGATGACAAAGTAGCAGTTAGAGTTGCCCTTTCCTGAGCCGACAGTTCTGAGGAGGAGAGGTATAAGGTGACATCTCCGTGGCATCTGGGTTGCATCTGCTCAGGGGCAATGATATCCTTTTGCACTTTCTTGTGTGTGTGTGTGTGTGTCTGGCTCTTTCCCATGAAGTCTTGCCTTCCCTTCCTTTCAGGGTGCCAGGTGTTGGGGGTTCAACAGTGGAGAAAACACACATCATCCTGCCCTCCTGCATCTTGTGACCTTTGGGAGAGAAGAGCAGTCCCTGGGTCATACCATCTATGTACCATCACAACTGTGAGAAGAGCTGCAAGAATGCACCATAAGCACTGCCCTGGGAGCATCACAGAAGGCTTCCTGGTGGAGGAAGGCATGTGTGAACTGAGCTTAGAAGAAATAACACCTTCCCATGGGTCAACAGAGTGAAGAGTGGAAAGAACATTCCAGGCAGAGGGAATGGCATGGGCTTCTGTGACTGGAGGGCTCCTGGTATATTCAAAGACTTGATGGATATCCCAGGTCACGCTCCTCTCTGTCCCTGGAGTGGGTGGCACGCCGGGCTCTTAGTAGGAACCTATTTTGCTGGGTCAAATGGAGCCCAGCTCTTCTCTTCCCTCCTGATGGCAAAAATGAGAGCACCGGGCAGTATTTGAAAGGAGAGGTGGCCTCATCTTGGTAAGTCCATCGGATCTTCTCTCATTCATTTTATACTAATTAAAAATACTGATGGGTATCATATATTAGCACCAACTCTGTGCCAAAGCCTGGGTCCAGTATTTTACCATACACTTCAAACCCTGATCAGCCATGCACCAAAAACAGTTGTGCTAACCCGGCTTGCACAAGAGGAAGCTGTGAGGTGGTGTGCCCGTGCAATGGCACTGGGGAGGAGCCACGTCAGGATTCTGGTCTATGTGTCTTCCAAGCCCATGCCCTCCCCCTTCCACCTGCCCCTTGCAGACTGCACCTCGCCTGGAGGTAGGGAATGGGGGGCTGAGGTGGGTGGAGGGGGGGTGTGGGTGGTTCCAGTGAATCTGCTCAAGTTAAATTTAGTTCAAATGGCTTCCTAATGAATGCCATCCAGCCAGGATCTCAGCAAGATCCTTTATGGAGTAACTGACAGCCAGAGATTGCCAATACAAAGCAATTAATATGGAGTAATGATGAGTGATAAGAGATGAAGATCTAAAGTGAACTATTCAATGACAATATCATTTTCTTGTCTGCTTCCCTTATGCGCACTGACAGGAAGAGAGTTGACAAGATAATTTTATAAAACTCTCTGACACTTCCTGTTAACTCCCCTCCATTAGCTTAGTATGATAATTGGCAGACACAGACACACGGGACTAGGAAACACTCCAGAAGGACCAAGAGGTGCTTCAGAGAGGGACACTGCACCCTGTGTCTCCTTGGGCTCTGAACTCCAGATCAGAGAGTCTGCATGGTGTGCTCAAAACTGTATTTGCTTTGACAAATCTGGGAGTGGAGAATTTGGGCAGAGCAGGGAGAAATGGGCTTTCTACCTCCCATCCTTTATGTTCTTGCTCCTGTCTGGTATACCTGCCTCCTCCCCTCCGCTTGCCTAAATGTTACCCATCCTTCGAAGCCCAGCCAGAATTCCTTCACACTTCTGACTCTGAACGTATACTCGGAGGTGGGAACTTAGAGTTCACGGTGAAACTGTAGCATGAGAGCAGGGGTCTGCCTTTTCTACTTCCCTGGGCAATCCTCTGGGTCAAACCCCTTTGTTTTATGTCGGGAAGCCCGAGCCCAGAGAGGCCAGGGCTTACAGTGAATGAAACTAAAGTTGGTTGAGTCATTGGAATTGGTTTCTTAAAACTTGATTTTTAAAACTGTGCCTCAGTTCTCCAAGTGGCATGTGGAAACCTCAGCACGAGGGGATGAATTGTGTCCCAGCCCCAAATTCGTTGTTGCAGTCCTTACCCCCAGGAGTCCGACTGTGACCGCATTTAGAGGTGATTCACTTCGGATGAGGTCCTTGGAGTGGGCCCTGAGGCAAGACGACTGGTGTCCCTAAAAGAGGAAATTTTGATACAGACATGGAGGGAAGACCTGGGGAGAAAATGGCCTTCTACAAGCCGAGGAGGGAGGCCTGGAACAGATCCCTCCTTCATGGCCCTCAGGAGGCGCCAACCCTGCCCACATGTTGAGCTCAGACTTCCAGCCTACGGATCTGTGAGAAAAGAATCTTCTGTGGTTTATGCCACTCCATCTGTGGCTCTTCCACTGTAGCAGCTCTAGCAAAAGAATACCATCAGCCAAATAAGTCACGATCATATAGCTAATAGCAATACCAATACTTGTCCCACTATGCACAGCATTCTCCTTGAGGGCCCGCCCTATTACACACATTGGCTCAGTTATTAGTAGTCTCTTCCCTCAACCGCAATCTAGGTTTCTCTGGTCCAAGAAGTAGAATATTACTGCGGTCCAGGTGCAGTAGGCAATTGTCGAGAGGCAGAATAGGTGAGTTCTGGAGCAAGGCTGAGCCCCAGCCTCTGTCTGGAGGAGGAGAAGGCAGGACAAAAGGGTTGTTTCAGTCAGATGGCTTGATGTTTGAAGAGACTGACTCCTAGCTCCGAGCATTGAGATTGCATTTCCGCCGAACCCTGGGCTGTGTGGGTGAGGGAGATGGTCTTCCTGTGTTTTCCCGGAGCCCAGAACATCTCCAGGAAGAACTGGAAGTCATGTCATGTGCAACTTGATAGTTGCTTCCTTTGGGCACTCATTCATTCATTGGAATAAACATTTAGAGTAACCTTTGCAGTGTAAAGAAAAGAACATGTCTTTGGATTAAAATCTTGGCTCTGCCATGGGATGGCAACATGACCTTGGTTAACCACTGAACCTCTCTGAGCCTCGGGTGGGGTTGAATTAAGGTAACCAGCTCCCATTCCTGCTGTTTGCCCCCTGGTGACTCTGACCTGGGGTCTTAAGGTAGTAAAGTAGATAGAGACCTGTATGACTCAACCAAGTTGAGGAAATTGTATTGAAGTGATGATCCATTGGGTAGAAATAGCTGTATCACTAAAAGTAATGAATGCCCACCATATTTTATATAAATTAAGTTCCCTTCCATGTTGCAGTATCTCTCTCCCTCCCTTCCTTCCCGCCTTCCCTCCTTCCTTTCATTTTTGCAACCAGCCTTTTTCCCTCACCCTAGCAATTCACCTCCTCTGTGGGTTGAATCGTGTCCTTTCCGAAAGGAGCATTGAGGTGGGACCCCCTGGTATCTGTGAATGTGACCTTATTTGGAAATAGAGTCTGGAGATGCCATTAAGATGAAAGTCATCCCTCCACTATGACTGAGGTCCTGATAAGAAGAGGAGAGACACAGAGGGAGCCACTGGAGGAGAATGCCACATGAGGGTGGACACACTTGGAGGGAGGTTGGCCAGCCTACAGGGGAGGCAGAGATGGGACCCTCGCTTGATTTCAGACTTCCGGGTTCCAGAACATGAAGGAGTAAATTTCCATTGTGTGAAGCCACAGTGCTTGGGTTAGTTTATTACGGCGGCCCTAGGAAACTCACACACTTCCTCAGGCAGAGTTTTCCTGGGGACCCATGCCATGCCGGCATCTTGGCTTGCTTGCCTTTTTGGCTCAGGGGTTGGTCTCTTACTTACCGGCTTCACCACCACCTCAAAAATTTCCTACCACTGAGAAGATCTTCGAAATGTCTAGAGGGGAAGCTTGCTGTGGGTCACTATGCATGAGTGACTTTCTTTAACCAAAGAGTGGCCTTAAGGGAAAGCCAGCCCAGGGCTGTCTCTTTCTTCCTTTCTTTCTTTTCTTTCTTTCTTTCTTTCTCTTTCTTTCTTTCTCTCTCTCTCTCTCTCTCTCTTTCTCTCTCTTTCTCTCTCCCTCTCTCCCTCTTTCTCTTTCTTCTTTTTTATGGTGGAATTGATTGACCTTGGAGCAGAGGAAATTTACACTAAGCCTTCTGTCTCAAAAGCTCATGAAAATCGTCTTTTAGCATCTGTCCTGGTGGCGGGGTCGTTCCTCCCATCCAGAGCCTTCCCGGCCTCAAGCGGTCTTGATTCCAGATCATTTGTGGGACAAGGCAAGGTTTTACCTTGTCTCTAGTCTTATTTATTAGCACATTACAACCACTAATCACAATTAAAAATAACGATGCCATCAAGATTATTCAAATCAGAGACGACCAATTTCAACTATGATTACTTGTAGATGGAATTATGGGTCTTGCTCTCCTACACTTGTAAAGGACTCAATTCTTTCGGTGATTCCCCCATCCCCCATCAGACTCTTGAATTACACAGGGAATTAACTTAATATGTAAAGTCACTTCTAAATGAACCCCGTCCTGCTACTTTTGCTTTGCTTGCCCTCAAGTCCCTGTATCTCCCTTGGTAGCCTTCAAATGTCGAGGCAGGGCATTCTGAGGCCAACATCTGGTATTGTTCTTGTAAACAACATTTTTTTTTCCCCAGGTAGATGCTTCTTGGGGTGAGTCAGTGCTTTGCTCAGCTGGGTCATTTACATGGAAATGGCATTCTGCACTTGGTACTTCCAATATGTAGGATGTTTATTCTTAGAGCATCCAGGATTTTCTCACAGTATCAGTTACAGAAGACAAAGTCAGACTGTGTCTCTGTCTGTCTGTCTGTCTGCCTCTCTTTCCAGGTTCCTTCTGTGGGGGGGTAGGATCTCAAGAGAAGCTTTTCTAGACAGGTGAAATTTTAGCTGACACCTGAGGGATGGGAAGGAAGCAGATTTTAGGGAACCTGGGACGCACTTGCTGTGTTTGAGTAGCAGAGAGGGCTGGCTGGCTGGGGTGTGATGAGAGAGGGCTGGGTCGGTGGTAGAAGAAGGGGCAGATCGTGCAACATTTTGCAGGTGCACAAAGAACGTTGGGTACCAGCTCCTGGAATATAGAGTGCTAGAGAATTCATTGTCTGAAACAGGCATGCGTACGTTGGTCACCCTTCCTGCTGATGAGACAATAGCTCTCAGCACAGGAGGAACGGTGTCCCCCGGGCCCTAGGAAGGAGAAGCTCAGGGTACTTAGTGCTGCCCCCGAGGCACAATGCAAGCCACTCTGCTTTGGTGTCTCAGAGCCACTGGGATGGGGATGTATCCACCTTCATAATCCCCTGGCTCCTGTTACACCCACTGTCCCTGCTTTTGATTTTCAGGACTGTTCAGCCCCCACCTGCTCTGCTTTCTGCCTACAAACTTGGATCTCCTCTGCAATGTCAAGGTGCAAGGACCACAAGACTGGGAGCCAAAAAACGTGAGTTTGAATCCTGGCTCTGACACTTACTAGTCTCGAATTTCTGTGTGCTCAATTATAAAGTGGGGCCAGTGACACTGTGTCATGGAGGATGCTGTTGGCTGCAGGTGATGGAAAACATATAATAGCAGCTTACACCACAAGTCTGGGGCATTGTGGTTCTGGAGGTGGTTAATTCAGCAGCTCAGTGTTATTAAGTAGTCAGGGTCTCCCCTGCCCCCTTCTGTCTTTCGGTTCAGACATCTATAGATACTGGCTTTCCTTCTTAGGCTGGATCCCACCATGCTTTCAGATAGATGCTGCTTATCTAGGTGTTAGGTGCTGAGGACAACACCCAGAGGCAGCAAAGAAAACATCCATGCTTTGAATCTTGGTGAATGAGTATACATACCTTTCTCAGAAGCTTTGCAGCAGCAGATTTTCCACCGTAGTTCAATGGCCAGAGCTAAGTCCTATGCTTGAACCCGCTGCCATTGGGTTAGAGAAATCAAGACTCACCACTTGGGCTGGGGAAGAACACAAATCATACAGGACTGCATGGAGGATGGTGAACAAGATGGCGGTTCTCTCAGGAAGGAGGATGGCTATTGGGTAGGTGACCAAGTGTCTGACGTACAAATTGTCCTGGAGGATTGCCGTGAGGACAAATGAGATGATGTGTTAAAGCCTAGTACAGCATTAGACTCATAATAGGTGCTCGTTAAATGATAGGGATCATTATTATGGGGAACCTTCAGTGTTTTCTTCTTGAAAGCTTCTCCAGTCCTTTCTGGATGGAATGACTGAAACCCCCTTTGGTATTCTCACAGAACGCTGAGCGCGTCTCTATGTTGGGTGGAGTGAAGGTGGCATCTGAGTTCAAACCACACACGGGCCCTCTACCGAATTTCCAGACAGTCGTGGAACTTGAGGTTTAGTTATGCGTTTCTCTGATGTCCTAGTACTTGGCATGCAGTGGGTGCTCAATTAATGTGATCTGACCTGAATATAACTGTGTTGAATTCCGAAAGGTGCACGGGAGGAGAGAGAGAGGGAAGACTATCCCTCGGAGAGTGAAGGCCCAGCCTCAAAGTGCTTCTAAGAGTGTCAGAGCCTCTAGCAATAACTTGGCCACACTTAACCTCATGTTTTCCAACTCTGCTCTTGCCTTGGCCAAGCATTTCTGGTGTTGATTGCTCCTACCAGTGGCAAAAAGGAGACATGGCTGCCACTTGGCTGCCCCTTCTCTTACCTTTCCCTGCCCTACTTGCTGGTTTTACAATATTGGCTTTAATGTGATCAATATTACAAAATCCAGTAAAGGAAATTAAAAAATAGGAATTTATTAAAAAAGAAAAGGTGACAAGTGATAAAATATCAGAAAGGGAAGGTGGATGGATTGGGGCTTCTAAGGCAGGTGAGCTCCATCTCTGATCAGCCATGCTCCCTGCCTCCAGGCTGGACATGAGGATTCCAGGGACCTTTCTGGCGGCAGATACATGGGGAAGGGGCCACCCTGGTGCCACCATGCTTTCTGTCTTGCGTTTTTGTCTCCTACCACGTGGAGTAACCTTTCTGTACGTGGCCGACTGGGAGTCCTGTTCTCCTTCCAGAGGATCAAATTGAGGTCCATGAAGCATTTTATTTATTTACTTTTTTTTCTTACATTATATGAATGGAATCAATAAACCTTCTGGATAGAATCCAAGCTCTTTAACACGACATAAGAGGAACTCTTTCTGTGGCCTCAGCACCCGTTGGTCTTGTAGGCTCAGTGCACACGTGAGCCATAATGAACATTTTCTGCTCTCTCTCTCCTCTGCACCCTGTGTATGTTGACACCTCCACCCGGAACACGTGTCCCAGAACCTTCCAGGTGAATGCACATCTGGGTAGTTCCATCTCATACTTCACGTCTCTGCTCTGATGTCACTTTCCCTAGACGCTGCCCCCTCTTGTAGGATTAGGAATCCCACCCCTTGGCTCTCCAAACCCTCACCCTGTAGTTTACTTCCTTGTAGCAGATTTAGGACACTCTTCTGTGATCGTCTTTTGCTCTCCTACCAGCCAAGCCCCTTACAGGCAGGGCCTGGATTTTGTTCTTTCTCGTACTCCAGCACCTGGCGCCGGGCACTGCACTGAGCAGGAGCCCAGTCAATGATTGAATGTTGACTGAATGCATGACATCATCAGCATGAGTAGTGGATGCGGCTCCGGAGCGGTTCCTCTGGGAACACATCCTTGTGTTGTTTTCCAGATGGAAACTCGGCAAGGCAATGCTGCCTCTCCCTCTGACTCTGTCCCTGCTCAGTCATTCCTCCATTTCTGTCATCAAGTGGATTTTGAGCACCTGCTCTGTAGCAAGGGACACGTTGGGCCATAGGGATACTGCAAGCGAGACAGATGTGGTGCCTGGCTTCATGGGACTTCTTCTAGGAGTTGGTTTCTCTTCGCTACTCTATTGCCAGTGTCTATCATGGTTGTTGGCATTCGCTAAATAAAGTAGACAAGCAAATGATTTCAGGGCACACACACATCAGGATGGGCTTTATGTGGGGAAAGAGCAAATGGTCTTATTTCACCTAGAGGAAGAGGGCTTTCAAGGGAGAGACGGAGTCGGGCCAGAGATGCAGCTGTGAAGACAGCGGGGTCACTGTGGTGATGCCATGGGATGTGCCTGGGCTCCGGGTTCATTTATAGCATGACGGCATCTCTGACGGTCACTGTGACCTCTTTACACATCCTTTTCTGCATCTGGAAAATGGGGATGATGAAGAGCCAAGCTCTTCGTGTGTATGAGAATTCAGCGAGCCAGTCAGCCCCAAGCTTCCAGCGTAGAGGGAGCCATTATTAGATGTGAGCTTATTGTAAGGATGAGTAGGGGCTTAAAATGATATGTCAGGCCTGGGAATGGCCGAAGGTGGTGTGTGTGTGTGTGTGTGTATGTGTGCGCACATGCGTGTGTGGGGCCACGTGTGTGCTAGGTGCACACATGTGCATGCACGCACACACATGCATGGCACATGTACATGTGTGGCGCGTGTGCACATGTGTGTTGTGTGCAGATCTGTGTTTAGTGCATGTATGGTGTATTTACATGTATGTGCATGTGTTGTGTGGTGATGTGTGCATCTGTGCATGTGTGTGGTGTGTGCCTATGCACGTGTGTATGTGTGTGCGTGTGTGTGGTGTGCATGTGTTGTGTGTGTTGTATGCACATCTGTGTGGTGTGTGTCATGTGCATGTGTGTTGTGTGTGGTGTGTTTTGTGCACATGTGTGCACATGTGTGGTGTGCATGTGTTGTGTGTGTTGTATGCACACCTGTGTGTGGTATGTGTGGTGTATGTGGTGTGTGTCATATGTGCATGTGTGTGCATGTATGTGATTGTGTGTGTGTGTGGTGTATGCATGTGTGTTGTATAGATTGTGTGTGTGTGCACGGGGTGTCGCGGGGGGAGGCTGGACAGGGGGCAGGGGTCAGGCTGTACTCTTCTCCATGCTGGGGGCGTGGCTGGCCTCAGTCGGGAGCCACTAAGGATTACACAGGGGCAGTGGCCTGGTCCTGTCTGTCCACATAAGAGAGGAGGAGCACCTTACCCTACACGGTAGCAGTAGGAATCCTTTGAGACAAAGGAAAGAAAGAAGAGAGGGAAGGAGGAAAAGAATCCTAAAGAACAGAGAGTGGCTGGGGAAGAGAGAGAGCAGAGAAAAGGCCGGAAAAATGGCCGGAGCATCTGGCTGGTGCCAGGCTCTTGCTCTGGTTTAGTGAGGAGTCCCAGGGTGGGTGTCAGGGCTCAGGAGGAGGGAGGGGGTTGTCACAGTGATTTACAGGGCTCCCTCTCTGGGGCCTGGTTGAAGAGGGAAGCATGAACTCAGAGGCACCCTCCCCCAGACCAAAGACTCAGGGCCTATGGACGGGCTCCTCAGGGTGCTCCCGAGGCTTCGGGCTGCCCTGTCAGTTACGGGGACCAAATGTAAGAGCAGCTTGCCCTGGGGGGTGCTTCGTCGCCTCTGGACATCTGGCTGATCTCTGCACAGGCTGTCCCTGCAATGTCACAGCCAGGCTGACCGGCCTGGCCCAACCCCCTTCCCTCCCGGCAGTCCATCCAAGGATATTTTTCTAGCTTTAATTTATTTTTTAATTTATAAGCCCGTTAATAAAAGGAAAACTTGCTCCTTGCCCAAGTGTCACTCAGCCTCTACTCATCTCCTCTCGTCTGGGAAACTCACCAGGAATGCTGGCTCCTTTCTCCCTGCACATAAAAAGGTTTATAGATCTCCAGTTCCCCACAACTCAGCCCAAAGTAGCTCTCACTTGACAGTCTTCAGAAATCAACACTGTTCCCCCTTCTACAAGCTGCCCGCCCATGCAAGGTCAGCCTTCACTGTAGGAAGGAGCCCAGTGTTTGTATTTCGCTGGCCGGGGCTGGGCTGTTTCTCCTTCAGAGGACACCTCCATCTTGGGGAGGCTTGGAAACCTTTCAGGGTGTGACAACAAGCTGATCCTTGTCAAACGGACCTGCTCGGGGCTGAGCCATGACAGGGGGCTTGGATGTGAGAGAGGAGTCTGGGATGTTGGTACCCCCACCTCCATTTTATTTCAGGGCAGGATCATGGGAAGGATGGCTGTTGTGTGTGTCCAGTCCCTGAGCTGCATGCCTCCATCGCGCACAGCTAGCCGCGGGCTGGGCCCGTCCTCCCCGCAGTCTCCCTGTTTATGCTGTGTGTCTGTGGCTGGAGGACTCAGGTGTTTGGTGTACCATTCAACATCAATAAAATGAAGAAGGAATTGGCCTTAAGCTGGGTTTTGCAACTGCCACGCTATGAGCGTTTGAGTCCAGATCACTGTGATCACAGGGCTGTCCTGCACATGATAGGATGTTTAACAGCATCCCTGGCCTTTATCCATTCGATGGGCCCCTACCCCACCCTTCCAGTTGTAACAGCCAAAAATGGCTCCAGACGTTGCCAAATGTCCCCCAAGAGGGGGAGGATCAACCTTCCCTGTTGAGAACCACGAATTTAAGTCATTCATTCTTGATGGGGGGTGATTCAGCATCCAATGGGGCAAAAATTGGACCTTGGGTGTAAAAAAAAAATCATTCTTTCAATGCATAAAGCACACACAGGCATATGGTAGATACACAGATATGCAGTGTATATGTGGTATTAAAATTTCATGGGGGCTGGTGATTAGGGGAAAAAAAAGTTTAAGAAAGGCTCTTCAGGGGAGAGCTAATGGAAGAGAAAGATGGAGGGTCTAAAGAGATAAAAATTGAAGCAAGTTTAGGCTTGTTTTTCTGTCTAGGAGCTACTTTCTCCTTTTTTTTAGATTTTATTTATTTGAGAGAGAGCGAGCGAGCGAGCACATGAGCTGGGGGAGGGGCAGAGGGAGAAGCAGAGTCTCCACTGAGTGGGGAGCCCGATGACACAGGACTTGATCCCAGGATCCTGGGATCAGATGCCTAACTGACTGAGCCACCCAGGATCCCCTGGAGCTACTTTAAGTATGGGAATTTACCCTGTTCAGTTTTGAGCTGATGGAAGTTATGTGGATTTTTGCCCCAAATGTCATTGTCAGAAGCCACAGATATATTAGTGACCATGGCAGAGTCTTCTGATTTCATGAGGCCCTTTGTTGTCAGATTTCATCTCCTTTTAGGTTGAGCTTGTCGATCCCTGGCATCGCCTTGGGAGGAGAGGGAGGGAGCCATGAGGTATTGAGTATCTGCCATGTGCCAGGCTTTGTGTGGGGGATTTATGTCCGTCCCCATATTTACTCTCTGAGGATGGAGTATCACCATCCCCAGCCTATGCAAGGCTGAGAGCACTTTGTATCCAGCAAGTGGTGGAGGACGGAATTCGGTTTGGAGTTGAGAACAACTATCCAAGTGAGAAGTCTGGCAGAGGTCAGAGCAGAAGATCCATGAATACTAGTGCATTAGTCTCCTTGGGGTTTCTCTTTTTTAGTATACCAACTGGAGTTGGCTATAATGAAAAGAAGAATAACAAGAGAAGTTATGATAGGTCAGTTTGAATCTGTCTACTTCTCCCCCCACCCCTTCCTCAAATTTTTATTAAACACCTTCTATATCACATGCTTTCTGCTGCGTGAAAAAGACAAATGGGTCCCTGCCTGTGTGAGGCTTAGAGTCTGGTTCCGCTCTGTCCAAACAGCAGCCACCAACCACATGTGCCTCTTCACCACGTCAACTGTGGCCCATGAGCTTGAGGAACGGAATCTGTAGTTTTACTTAACTTTAACAACTGTGACTCGATTCACTTATTGAAAAAACTGGTACGAATGCTTACCACAACTTGTCAGTCTATCAACTATAAATTTTATCAAAGCTAATTACAGATCAACTATTTCCAGGGAAAATGTAGCATCTGAATTGAGATGTTCTGTAAGTAGAAAACATACCCCACGTTTTGAAGGCTTAGTATGAAAAAGAACATAACTTCTTTCGTTGGTCATTTTGAAAATACTGGTTACGTGTTGAAATAATAGATTTCAGATATGTTGGGTTAAAATGCATTGATGTGAATTCCACCTATTTCTTCTCAACTTTTTATTTTATTTTATTTATTTTTTAAGGATTTATTTATTTAAGAAAAGGGAGCGAGCATGAGCAGGGCGCAGGGAGGGACAGAGAACAAGAATCTCAAGCAGACTCCCCTCTGAGCATGGGGTCCAATGCAGGGCTTGATCCCACCACCCATGAGATCATGACCTGAGCCGAAACCAAGAGTGGGATGCTCAACTGACTGAGCCACCCAGGCGCCCCAGAATGTCTTATCTGAATCATCTGCCTCATACACAGAGGCTGCCTGGAGTTTCCCTCTCCCTCTCTCTCTCTGCTACCCCACCTCTAAAATAGATAAATAAATCTTAAAAAAAGATCTATAAAGCACCTAAAATAATACCTGGCACATAATAATAAGCATTATGTAAGTATGTATTAAATCTTAGAAAAAATACATTTGTGCTCTTCCTGCCCATCCCCATCCCAAAGTTAGCCAATATTAGGATCCATTGTGGTTCCTTCCATACATCTGTCCTGGCCCATATAATCACGTATGGTTGTCGGTAATTGCTCGTTTTATCAAAATGTGATCATATTATATATACCAGAACACGACTTTTTTTTTTTTTTTTTTACTTACGATACCTGGATTGTGGAATCTTTCTCTGCCAAGTTAATTGTTGTCCACAAATGACTTCATAATAATTCTGTGGTAGAATTATAAATTCTTATATGACCGTTCCCCTATTAATGGCCATTTTGTTTGTCTGTCTGCTGGAAATTTCTGAGCATTAAAATGTTCCGCTGGAAAGGCAGGGAGGAGGCCTACCTGATCAGTTCTACTTTCCAACTTGAGTAAGCTTTGGGAGCTGAGCTACAGATTCAATGCATATGGCAAGAGGTTCATTTTGAGTTAAGTAACTCTCTGAAATCACCCAACAGTTAGGTAATTGACCCAATTTAATTTTCCTATAGAAGGACGACCGCTGGTTTGTCTGCTTGATCTACAGGTATGCCACCATGCGTATTACACACCAGTCGGCTAAGTGTGAAGCTATTATTACTAATTAAAATCACTTCCCCACAGAACTTCACCTCCGCCACCGCACTAGCCCACCTGCCCACTTTAACCAGGATTCACCCTTTCAGGAATGGTTCATGTGAGCCAAAAATCAATAGCTCAATTAACAATCAGGATTGGGGCTTCCAGGCAACAGAGATCAAGATCAATAACTTATGTTCAGTGAAATTAAAGGCAGTTGTTAAGTCAAGTGTTTAAAAGCTGCAGGCACAGACTGTGGGGATATCCGTCAAAACCCGTTGGGCTCTTTCTCCCGGAGAGATCAAGAAGTGCATCTTTCTTTGCCCCATCTTCCACATGGATGCATGCCTAATGAAGCAGGTACATCCTCCCTAAGTCTTCTCTGAAATAAATCCCTGGGCCCCGGGACTACCACGAGCATCTGAGCTGATCTGAGTGAGCCTCTTCTTTCATTAAGAATGATGCCGCAAAAGCAGACAATCCAGAACCCTCTCCGACATCTGTGGGGGGAGTAGAGTGAGCGAAGTTTTCCTGCGTCTTCAGTTTGTTCCATCTGCCCTGCATCATGAACATTTAATCATTCACCTAACATTCAGTGAGCACTGATTCTGATCTAAGCTTGACTTGTAGACCTTTCATGAGTCGAACCCATCTATGGTTCTAGTGCTATTACTTGGAGTAGTTAGGATATGCTAGGACTGAAGTAATAAATAGCTCCAGATGTATGACAGAGCCACACAGCAGGAGTCTGTCTGCTCTTTGACAGTCCTTGGTGGGTATTCAGGTTGCAGGGGCAGCTCTTCTGTAAGTGGAGGCCGAGGCTGCTTCTACCCTGTAGCTCCTCCATCCTTTAGGACCTGAGTATCATCTTCATCCAGCTAATGGAAGGGGCAACATAGCCCAAGGAAGGCACTTTGCTTCTTAAGAGCCTGAGCAACAGAAGAGCCTTCAGTATTCCTGCTTCCATTACATGGCCTGGACATTAATCACCATGCTAGCTGAAAGAAAGATTGGGAAGTATGGTCTATTAGGATGCCCAGGAAATAAAAGAGGGGAGAATAGATTTGGGGGATCAGCTAGCAGTGTCTGCCTCCTTAGCGTTACCTCCCCTTATGGATACCTGTAATTATACCTGCCCATCATGCCTTCCCTTTCTTTTGGTGCTAGAGTTTCTCTTTCCTTTAGGGAACTCATTGTTGGGGTAGTCCACATGCCCTGGCCTATTGATGGGGTAGTCCACATGCCCTGGCCCAAAGATGTTGCCATGACCATCATAATCCCTCTTGGGATATTTCTGTTGGATCTATCAATAAAAAAGGCCATCTCTTTCCACTGGTGTTACTAAGCTGGTAGGACATGAGTCTTAGGCTGTCTTGTACATCATACCTGCAATTTGAATAACACACACCTAAGTCATAGAGAGACCATGTCCCATAATATCTTCTATGCTTCCTGGAAAGGGAGATGGGTCCTTGAGAACACTGGCTGAGTCCTTGGATCCAGTTGTGCCTGAAGCCAGTTATCTCTGGACTTTTCCAGAAAAAAATATCAATAGATATTCATAAATTCCTTGGCCCATGTGGGCCACTATGCTGACTGGACACCAATTCTTCTTTGATCATGAACCATTTCTATTCAGCAAAACAGAAATCTCAAATCAATGGAACCGAATATATTTCTTCTTTCTTACTTAAGATGGTTTTTATTTTGGTTTCTACCAGTAGTAGCTGCAAGAATATTGATCAACGTCTTCCCAGCATACACTAGTTAGAGACATGAGACACTCTGTTTTCACAGTAGAACATCTCCTCATACTCTGTTTTGCACTTGTGTTTACTTTGCTTGGAATCTTTCCCCCCTCTACTCCATCTGTTGGACTGGTCTTCATCTTAAATATTAATCTAATTCAGTTCTCTTCAATGCCATCAATAGAAACAGGCTGTCTTTCATGGGCCAGATGAGTTGCTAGGCACCAGGAAACAGAGATGAATAGGATAGGAACTTGTGGTCTGATAGAGAGACAGTCACAGACACAAGGACCATACAGAGAAATAGTAACTGTAATAATGAGGATTTGTTGAGTGCTTGCTATGTGCCAAGCACAGAGTTTCCAACGTTTATGTGTCTTCACAGTGGCCACGTGCTACTTTCATTCCCATTTCATACATGATGAGACTGGGGCACAGAGAGGTTATGGAACTTGCTGGGAATCACTTAAACGGTCGGAATTTGAACTTGGGGTGTATGACTCCAAGGCTCTCATTCTCAACCGCTGTGGACAACTAACTGTCTGTAAGAATGCTAACACAGGTGAATGACTGGGGGAGGGTGGTGAGGGCACGAGGTGGTGCTGGCTACCATCTCTCTTGCTTCCTCATGAACTCCTTGATTTGGGAACAAGCTCTCACAGCCTCGATTTCCTTAACTCAGCCTCAGTTCACCTAGTACATAGTCACCCTCTTTATCCAGGGTTGAGCAGAAGTTCTAAACATCTCTGATGGAAAAAAAAGAATGCACAGTGGTAGACAGAAAGATTAGAAAACATGCATGGTCTTCCTTGACCACTGTGAGCTCAACCACTCTGGAATCTTCAGATTCAAGAGGAATGGTGGGCATTAAGATATGGCATGGCTGGCTTCTGAAAGTAACTATGACTGTGATGGACATTCAGGCTCAGGTTCCCCTAGAGAGGTCAGGTTCCAGCCAAGTGACACATCCTCTTCACACATCAGCCATCTTGGACACGATACATTGGATCCGTAGCCATGTGACTAAACAAGTGGGAGCTAGCATTTATTAATGGAGGAGCACTTTACAGGCATTATTACTTCATCATCAAAAACTTTCATCCTTTCATTCCTCTATGGTCAGTGCTTGGAGGAGGGGCTAGCAGGTCAGGGGTGCCTGTACTGATACAATAATGTTACACAACACAATTTGCAAAACCTCAGCATACAAGCGAAAAAGGAGTTAGGTGCTCAGGCATCTAGGGGTCAGTTAAGAGTTGGCTAGGTGGGTCTGCTGATCTTTGCTGGGAATCAGCCAGCCATAGGCCGATCTAGGCTGGCTTTGGCAACATGACTGTGGTCCACATGCCTCTCATCTGTCAACAGGCTAGCCTGGGTGTGTTCCTAGGGTCATGACTGAGGCCCACGCCCATTTCAAGACTGCATTGTCTCATGTTTGCTCACATCCTATTGGCGAAAGCAAATTGCATGGCTCAGCTGAGCCCAGGGTGAAAGGGCAGGGTGAGGGAGGACATTGCAAAATTATGTAACAAAGGGTGTGCCTATAGGAAGGGGTGAAAAGTTGGGGCCATCACTGTTTTGACCACAGTACCCAATAAATGTGTGTTGTATAAATGAGCGATGAACCCTCAAGGCTCTGAGAAGTTACAGAAGAGCCGGGATTACACAGTTAGTGCTCCATAGAGCTGTGTTCTAAACCCAGGCAGGATGAGTGACCCTGGTGGGTGGTTTTGGAGGCTGCTAGAGGTCCGAGTCTCCCTATCATCTGTAGCCTTTCCCCTGGTTTTAGCTGAGGCCTGGAGCTTCTATATCCAGGGACCAGAGCCGTTGATCCTAAACTCAAACCAGACCATCAAAGCCTCCATCCCTGGGAGAGAAGATATAGCAATGCCTACTAAGGGACCAGCAACTGGTTTCAAAGCCTCAAAGGAGGCCAGCTTTTTCTTCTTACATTACGACAAATTTTGAAAGACAGAAGCTACATGTGTTCATTATCTGTAAGATGGCAAGAGAGAAATGCAGAGCAAGTCAGATGAAGATAATGTATAACCTACAGATAGCAACTGGCAATACTTAGGTGTATTTCCCTGTACCTATTTTCATTATTATTATTTACAAAATTGGAAGGTATTTTTTTTTAAAGATTTTATTTATTTATTTGACAGCGAGAGAGACAGCGAGAGAGGGAATACAAGCAGGGGGAGTGGGAGAGGGAGAAGCAGGCTTCCCGCTGAGCAGGGGGCCCGATGCGGGGCTCAATCCCAGGACCCTGGGATCATGATCTGAGCCGAAGGCAGACGCTTAATAACTGAGCCACCCAGGCGCCCCACAAAATTGGAAGGTGTTTTTGATACGGAATTTTAGCTTGAATGTATGCCCTAAACATAGCTCTCCACCATTCCAAGCCCATTGAAAATAATATTTCCAGTGGCTGCAGAATATCCTTCTGTGTGGGTCACACTGTAATTCATTTGCCCAATTGTCAATGAATATTTATATTGTTTTCAACTTTTCCCTATTATAAATAATGCTGCGATTCCTAATTTGTAATTTCATAACTCTTTTCATTATGAAAGTGATAAGTGGCTGTACATAAAATTTTGAAAAAGGAAAGAAAAATACCATCCCGTCAACACTATCAAAACCCTTGTAACTATTCTACCTTTTCTCCTAGTCTTTTTTTTCACACATAATTGTATGCTCACCTTTTCCTGACTATAAAAATAAAATACGATGACAGCGCCAAAAAAGCAGGAACAAAAATCATCCATGATTCCACCAACTGGAAGCAATCACTATTAACCTTTTGGCCTATTTTCCCTTCTTCTTCTTCTTATTGTTACTAATTATTTCTTATTATTTTACATGACTGAGATCACGCTAAACCTGCAATTCTTTTATTCTTGTTTTTGCTTAATACTGTATCGGAGCCTTTCTCCTTGGGATGAGAAGCTTTACAAGGTAATTTTAGAAGATTTTTTTTTTTTTTTAAAGCACTAACGATTACAACCTAGTATTTTCCTGATTGCACGGTATCCCTCAAATAGATGTGTCATGATTAATTCAACATCCCCATTGGGGGACAGCGTTAGCTATCATGTTTTGCTGCCAGATTGTTGGAAGTAGAATTACTGGTTGTGGGCTGGAAGTACATGAACATCCTAAAGGCTTCTTTATGGACATGTTTCGATTCAGTGTACAAAGCTAGCATGTAGGGCACACCATACTGTGTCCTGATCTTATTTTGTTTTATTTTTAAAAAGATTTTATTTATTTATTTGAGGGAGAGAGAGACAGAGAGCGCGCACGAGCAAGCACGATGGGGGAAGGGCAGAGGCAGAGGGAGAAGCAAACTTCGAGGTGCAGGGAGCCCAATGCGGGGCTCTTGATCCCAGGACCCTGGGGATCATGCTGTGTCCTTATTTTAACTTCTCTTCTTAGCATAAACATTTCCTCCTAAACATTGATCGCCTTGAAGGAGGGGATGCTCTCATTCATTTTTGTGTCCCCAGTTCAGTGACTGGCCCCCAAACTAGCTTTAGTATCAATTAGTAGCAAGAGCATCGATCGTGGATCCAGACAGCCTGGGTCCGCATCCTGATGGATCACTTCTGGCAGGTTCATGCAGGTCTCTGTCCTTCAGTCTCCTCATCTGATAAAGGGCGATGGAGAGAGTACCACCCCCCCTAGTGTTTGTGAGGATTCAGTTCCTGGCTTCTAGCACTTCGTGCATTTGAGCTTCCATCATTCTTTTTGTATTGAAGGGGTCCGTGTGTTGGTTAAAAGCACGGGCCTTCAGAATCATGCAGCCCCAAGTTTTGTGCAGCTTTAGGCCATAAAGAACTTCAGGTGAGACATTACTGCAAGCCTTACTCTCTTCATTGATACAATGGACCGATAATCCTACCTACCCACGGGGTGGCTGGTTCGTGAAGATGATAGGAGGTGATGTAGGTCAGGTGTGGAGCATGCTGCCTGGCAGCTAGGAAACGGCGGATACACGGGAATTCTGATCATTGCCAGAGAGGGACTGCAGGCTTGCCATCACGTTTCTATTTGCGCTGATCACCAGTGTTCGGAGTCTGATGTGTCCTTGTAGACAATGCTTTCTTTTACCGTCATAAACATCTACATGTGTGGGTACAGTCACTGTGGCTACTGTCATCGTTATTTTCCTCATTCCCTTTTTAACCCACTGGTGGCTTGGAGGTTCTCCCTTTGGTTTCTGTTCTGGACGTGGGTCCCTGCAGCAAGATGAGAGGAGACGTCTTCAGGGACCCTTCGCTTTGGCACGTTTGGTAGCCCTGCCCTGGGCAAGACGGGGTGTTCAGAAGCAGAGGGCTGTGGAGATGACCACAAGGAGCATTAGCTCCTTCACCATTTTGAGATGAGGGTGTCTTCCGTGCTGTTTTGTGAATATGAGGTGATGCAATTAGCACGGGCTCTGTGCGGTACCAGCGTGGTAATTCTCCCAATCCCAGGGATCTGAGAGCTCTCTAAAACACTTGAGAGAATCTGCTGCGTTGTTAGCAGCCGCCTCATGTGCTAGGCTATGCTGTTCTTTTCCTAATTGCATTCTTAAAATATGTGCTTGATGAATAATCAGCCCCATCTCCTACTTTCAATTATATTTACTGTATAGCCTTTCCCGGGGGATCTATTAAAAACACACACTCATTAGCTCCACGAGTATTTTCACAAAATAAAATTGATATCTCTCCTCCCTGAGATTTTTTTTTTTTAACTGAGGGACCAGAGTCCTACCAAAAGCGTGGCAGAGGCAATGAAAGAGTTTGCCGAACAATCTCAGAGTGATATCAATTTCCCCCTCTTAATTAATTTTCTCCTTAAGCAGAGACTGACTTTGCAGAGTTTAAATTACGATTTTTTTTTTAAACATTTTCGGCTGAAGGGTTAATTGCTCGCTTTCAAATGCATCATCTCGGGATATTTCTGCAGGAAAATTTCTAGCTTTAATGATTAGTCAAAAAAAATTTTTTTTTCTTAACAAGAGCCTTAGACTGCTAACTTGTAAAGTGGTCCTCATCTCCTGCAGTGGTTCTCAGCTCTGTCTTCCTGTTAGAGCTGCCTGGGAGCATTTAAAAGATGCCAGTGCCAAGAGCCCCCACTCAGGCCAATTAGATCAGGATCTCTGGGCATAGAACCTAGGCATCTGTATATTTTAAAACTCCCCTGGTGATTTTAGTTTGCAGCCGGGATTGAAAACCACTGATGTAGTGAGAAAGCCCTCATTTTATAGATGAGGAAATGGAAGCTCAGCCGGGTTAGCTGATTGCCTGATGTTATTCTGAGAAAGGGACACGGGGTACAGCAAGTACACCCCCAGTGCCCCACATGCAGGGTGCTCTTGTAGAGCTTCAAAGACATTTTCTTATTCAGCCCTTCTAATGACCTAATGATTTTTTTAAAAAAGATTTTATTTTTAAGTCATCTCTCCACCCAACGTGGGGTTCGAACTGAAGACCCCGAGATCAAGAGTTGCCCGCTCCACTGACTGAGCCAGCCAGGCGCCCCCCTGATGATTTTTCTTAAACCCCATATTACAGGAAGGGAACCAAGGTTCATAAATGCTGAGTAACTGAACCGAGGTGATATTGTCAGAAACTCAGACGCACATTGGTTTCCTGATCCATAGTGTAAACGCATTTATTCCTCTTTAAACCTGTGTATATCGTCACTGGAATGTCTTTGCTACCCTGTTCACAGAGAGGCATCTCAGGACTTCCCGCCGAGGGGCTAGCCAGTCACGCAGTGATGGCTGGAGTCTCTCAGGGTGCCTCTTTCCAGCAGGAGCTCACTATGTTTGTTCACTACGCAGTAGGTGCAGGGGACGTTCATCAGGATTGTTGGCTTTAAATAAAAGAGATCCTAGATCCACTCGCTTACCTGAAAGAGGAGGATAGTGGCTTACTAAGACATTTCTAAGTCTAAGGATCCTGAGCCTAGGTGCTCCATTCCAATGGGAAGGAGTCTCATTGAACCCCAGGTTTTGTTCTGGTTTTCCTGGGTGTCCACTATGGCCTCCTGACAGATGGTCATGGGCTCTGTGTGGAAAGGACTGTCGTGGTCTTGTTGGCTGACTTTGGATCACCTAGCTGCTTCGGTGCCAAAGATGTGGTGGTGTTAGGTCTAGGTAACCTCATGTCCAAGACTGGGAGGAGAGGCTCTTTTTCCAGGAAGTAGGGGTGGAAATGCTATCAACAGAAGCAGATGGATTCCAGAGAGGCAAAACCATAGGTGCCTGTGACGTTGGTCTTGGAGGGGTCTGATTAAACTTTGAAAACTAGCTCTTGGGACAGCTGGATGTCCTCAAGAGCCCAGAGAATTGTAAGCTTCTTCTCCCCAGGTACCTGCCCAAGGCTTTGGAGATCTACCTTCCCAGGGGCCCACAGAAGAACTTACTCAGGGCTAGAATGCCCTCTGCATGAATTCAGAAGCCACTCATCCCCTCCTTTCTGCGCCAAGATAGAGATAAGGACCCACAGGGAAACCATTTTCTGATAGGGTTTCAATCATTCCAAGAATAAGGTTTACTTATCGTGTGTGTGTGTGTGTGTGTGTTTGTGTAGGTCCCCACATCCCCATAAAACCAGAATTGCTTAAGGCCCCATGAATTCAGTGTAAATCAGTGAGTCTTGTACATCTCCCACAGGATCTATTGGGTATGTGGCTAATTCATATGGATCTTAAAAAAAAGTGTATTTGGGTGAGAGAGAGACAGACAAAGAGAGACAGACAGACACACACAGGTATTGGGGAGCACTTCTGAGGAATCAGTAGGAACTTGGGTGCACCCAATGACACAGTTACTCTGAACATTTGATGAATAACAGCAATGTCATCATTTACTGCTCCAGCAATGAACATGCGCAGCTGCTGGAAGTGTTTTTATGAGGCAGTGTTTTGAGAGAAATGAGCAGTGTGGTGACGATTGAGTAGAAGCATCGGGAGGCTGGGCCTTGTAGCTGCGAGCTAGAGATGGAAGGCGCTCCAGCTCCCGAATCAGGCCACAGTGGTGGGAAGCAGGTGGGGGAGCAAAAGGCATTGAAGATATCGAGCTATTGGTTATGGAGTGTTCCAGAAAGGGAGATGAGTAAAGTGCAAGACATTCCGATAATCAGAAGACCAGGCGTATAAAAATGCTGATGGGGTGGATGAGATTTATGTACAAAAATACTCGGCACCGAACACTCACACCGCTAATGGTATGAGACATGGAAACAACTCAATTATTTCTCAATTATGAAACAATAGAGGATTAGATCAATTATGATTCATTCATTTATATGCTGTTATGGAGCCATCACTAATGGTACTGTGGCGAATTTGCAATAAAATGGGGGAAATACTCTCGATCCATGAAACATGAGCAGGGTACACAACACAACATCATCTCACTCACACACTCTTGGTTCCATTTACTTTGGTCCCACTGTTTTCTTCTTTCTCAAGCATTTAATACAAGCATATTTTGTTTTTATGCCCTATGAAGTCAGTACCTCTACACAGTGGGAACTTTGGAAAGCATGGACAAGTGTAAAAAATATTCCATTACCTAGTGATAACTACTGCCAATGTTTTGGAGCATTTCCTTCCCATTTTTTTTGGTTGTTTTTTCTCACTGTATGTGTTACCCTGGACTTCTCAGGTCTTCTGAATTTCTGGAAACACTCTGGCCTTTGCAATTACCATAGCTTGAGCCTCTATTTCTTAATCTGTGGGTGGCCCAGTGGATTGAGTGAATTCACTGTATTTTTCGTCATTCCGTCTCCTGAGATCTATCACCCCAAATAAGGCCACCCACCCCTTTCTGTGTATTTTCTCACCAAGGCTGTAGTGTGAAAAAGGTCTGGGATAAACTGGGGTAAATGACAAGAAGTGGTAAACGCCCCATCCTCCTGGGAGTTCATTGGCTCTTCCCCACGGCGGAGAATTCCTCACTGTCATGCTCACTGGTAAATTCTAGCCTCGCCCCAACCCAACTGCTGTCTTGATCCTTGATCACCTCACATTCAGTGAAATAATGTTGGATGAAGGGAGTTAATCCTCTCTGTTTCACTCCATCTGGATGTATGTAAAGAGCTTTGAATTTCAAATCCAAACTGAAGAGACATTATTCCCCTAATATATATTCTTCTGTCCTCCACAACAACCAAATTTTACTTTTTGAAATTATGTGTGTGCGTATATACATGTACAAACACATGCACACACATGTGGATGTGCACACAGAATAACTATAAAGAACATGCACATATATGTGATACACATATAAAGAGTATATATAGTGTGTGTGCACATCTATACATTTTAATGGGAAAGTACTGCATATATTATTTTATAACTGATTTTCCACCTACAGTATTTCATAGAATCTAGGATGCCATCAGATACAATAAACACTGTTCTTTCATATACCACTAAGGAACAAAAAAAACACCTTTGCCAAAAAATTTATGACGTGCCTTTAATTATAAGCTGCATCCTGACTTCAGTGATGGCACCATGTGAAAGCATATGTATTTTAGAATGAGTGAGACAGGGTTTGTCTTGATCAGCCATCGCCACAATAAAAGTACATAAAAATTACCCCCAACTCAACTCAGTAGCATGCGATGATAAGAATTGTCTATTGTGCATATATATGCAGTTTTGCTTGGGGGTGGGGTGGGGGGAGTCTGCGCCATATGTGCTATTTTGGGGCCCAGGCTGAAGGGGCAGTGGCCTCCACGGTATGTCATTCCCTTGGCGGATCACTGGACTATAAGAGGACAAGCTGACGAAGCGTGCAGATTTCGCACCTCTGATGGTATTATGTATTGCGAACATCCCTTTAGCCAAAGCAAGTGACATGGCCAATTTCAAGGTCAGGATGTGTGTGTGGGGATACATATTCCACCCATCATGTCAAAGATGTGTATATAGAATACACTACTGGGAGTGAAGCCTTGAGACCAATAATTCAATCAATAGGTTATTTCAAAATCATTGTATTTTGTACTTTATGCCTTTTTGTAGCCTAGCTCATACTTTTTGGAACAAAGTAGATCATAATATACATAAAGTGCCAGGGGAAAAAAAAAAAGACCAAAGTAAAAACACCGAAATGTTAACAATGGTTTTTTCAGAGATGGGATGAAAGACAGTTTTTATTTTCTTTTTTGTCCCTTTGATTTCTCTTAAGTTTTCTATGATGAGTAGGTTTTACTTTTAAAAGTCAGACAATAAGGGATGCCTGGGTGGCTCAGTTGGTTAAGCGTCTGCCTTTGGCTCAGGTCATGATCTTGGGGTCATGGGATCAAGCCCCGTGTCCAGCTCCCAGCTCAATGGGAGCCTGCTTCTCCCTCTCCCTCTGCCCCTTCCCTCTGCTTGTGTTCTCTTGTTCTCTCTCAGTCAAATAAATAAATAATAATCTTAAGAAGAAAAAGTCAGACAATAAATCTACTACCTACATAATTCATGATTTCCTGTAAGAAGTCGGCGTAGGAAACTAGTTAGGGAGACAAATAAGCAGCCATTTCAGAGGAAAATTCAGAGAAACGGATTGGCTGTTGGGGAGGGTGGCATCAGGATACACAATCATGCTTGTTCCCCAGTGTTAGAATAAGGGTGTGAAGCAGATGATTCAGATAAGACATTCAGGGGCGCCTCGGTGGCTCAGCTGGTAGAGTGTCTGACTCTTGGTTTTGGCTCAAAATCATGATCTCATGGGTCATGGGATCGAGCCCTGTGTTGAGCTCCGTGCTGAGTGGGGAGTCTGCTTGAAGATTCTCTCCCTCTGCCCCCACCCCCCACTTGCTCGCATGTGCCCTCTTTCTCTCTGTCAAATAAATAAATAAGTCTTTTTTAAAAAAGGTAAGACATTCTGATCCTGGGGAATGAGACAGCAGCGTGTCTCTCAGGATGGGTGGGCCACATTGGAACTGGATTGGTGAAACCAGGTCCACTCATTAAAGATAGGCACAAGGGCGCCAGGAAGATGAACTGTGTGCTCAGCCTCAGAGTCCTGAGCCTGGATGCCTGCCATCCTTCTTACCTCCAGTGAGAATTTGTCAGATGGCGGTGAGACTGAACTTAGAGGTGGAGCAAAGGCACTTCAGTTGTGAGCAGAGTCCGTAAAAGGAAGCTGAGCAGGACCTGAACTGTATTTGCTAACACGCAGAGTGCGGTCCAACACCTGAGGAACCCCAGAACAGTGGCTTTTGAACTGTATAGTGCATCAGAATCACCTGGAGAGCCTGTGAAAATACAGATGGCCGGGCCCCCTCTCCAGAGATTCTGATTTACTAGGTCTGAGATGGGACCTGGGAATGTGTATTCCAAATAAGCGCCCAGGTAATGCTGATGCAGCTGTTCCGGGGACCACACTCTGAGAACCACCTCACTATGGCAACAGTTCTCACCTTGCAATTTGCACCGCCTGGAGAGCTTTTAAATATCCCAGTGCCTAGGCTGCACCCCAGACCAATTAAACCAGAATCTAGGGGTGGGACTCAGTCATCAGTATTTTTTTTTTTAGAGCTCCCAAGGTGAAGACAATGTGCAGCCAAGTTTGAAAGCTGCTGTTGTAAGGAGAATTAATTTAATCTGTTTAACTACTGAGTACATTGGCAGCAGGTACTAAATTAACTCATCACCAGCCACCACCCCTTTCTCTGTGTGCTGGGAGTTGAAATGGTGCCTGTGGAAATCTCCTGGAAGAGTGGAGCTTAAAACTTGGAACTCGACCACGTTCTTGGATCCCAAGGAAATTGGGCAGAGCTCTTGCCGTGGGGTTGAGGAGAGCATGAGTAGAAACTTAACCTGTAAACCATCCTCATTGGAGTGGGACAAAGGTCATGGTCAGACGCGGGCTGCTTTTGTTGAAGAGTGAGACTGCGAATGATGCTGAGGTCTTATACGACACGGTGTGGCGTGTGCTTAGCAGGCAAAAGCATTTTGCCATCAGAAGGGTTCTGGGTCATCTCCTTACATCTTTGAAGTTGCCGTGGAAGGGTTAAAGCTATGTCATACAGGATGCTTCTCTAGCTACAGATTGAAGGCAGTAGAATTCGCCCCAGGTCTTGTCTGCTTTCTGTCTCTCCTCTTTCCACGAGACTTTCATCCTTCCAACCCAGGCATCCACCAAGTCCCATTCTGTAAAGTGTTTTTTTTTTTAAAATCCAAAATGGCAGCCAGCTCTTTTCCAATGAGGTATTTGCTTAAAGCCTACCTCCTCCCACGGGAAAAGTCTTACACCCTTATATCTTACCCCTTAATAAAGTGCACCTTGGAAATCAAGGAGCCTTTGTTAGTGTGAGGAATGGCTCCCGAATGGTGAGATTACAGGCTTGGGGAGCAGAAAGGAAACTGTCTTCAAAGACCATTAGGGGCTGAGTCATGTCTCTCAAAATTCATGTGTGTTGAAGTTCCTAACCCTTTGGGTGTCTCAGGATATGACTGTGTTTGGAAATGGGGTCTTTAAAGAGGTAATTAAGGTAAAATGAGAACATATGGATGGGCCCTGATCCAATATGACTGGTATCCTCAAAAGAAGGGAAAATTTGGACACAGACATGGACAGAGGGAGGACCATGTGGAGTCAAAGGGAGAAGATGGCTGTCTACAAGCCAAGGGGAGACGCCTCAGAAGAAATCGACCTTGATCTCAGACTCCTATTCTCTAGAAGTGTGAGATAATACATTTCTGTCGTGTAAGCCACCCAGGCTGTGGTACTTCACTATGGCAGCCCTAGGAAACTAATAGTAATTTGAATGGATGATTTTGGAAGAGGGATTCAATTTATTTTCAGTAGGACTGAACCAAATGAGTGGATATTAGGGTAGATGGATTGGGCTCGAGATAAATACAATTGAACATTCTCTGGCTGTTGCTAAAATAAATAACAACCCCCTTACATATTATCTGCCTCCATTTATGAGTATGGGAGTTCTGCTTTGTAATTGGGAGAGGAAATACTTTCTGCAGTGGAAAGAGAGACCCAAGAGGCGGGAATGATTTTGATCTTCACGGAGTCCTTTGGGCTTGTTTTGAACCCCTATGGAAAGAAGAGTTTAGATGCATAAGTTGGAAAAATAACAAAGAGTTGATGTGACCTATTTTAAGTACTTCCTTGGCAGAATGCCTGATACACAGAAACACTCAAAAATGTTAGGTACCAGCATGTCTACTATTCTCTGCTCCTCCTCTATCTTTGTAGCATACACCTCTTAGTGGGTCTTACAGGTTGACCAAAATTGCTCTTCTTCTGGAAACTTCCCATCTCCATCCAAAGAATCATAAGGGTTGTGGACTATGTGATTTGAACCCTCTGCCCCAGCTTTATTGGACCAGGGGTGCTCACATGACCCAAGCTGTACCAATCACGGTCTCTTCCCATGGAATTTGGAGTTGATCCTAAAAGACTCCGGCCTCTCTCAAGATGGTATATAGAAATTCAGGAGATGACGCATACCCATAATTGTAATGATTACTTTTGCACAGGTGCTGCAGGTTTGAGAATCACTCTGAATATTAGAAATACAGGTGAGAAGTGGAGAGGAGTTAGTCACGGGTAGATTTTCATTTTTCAGCTTCTTCCTTTGGCCCCACTACATTCCTGCCCTTGAATCCTATCAGATCCCCGAGCCTTACAACAACTTTTCCATCATGACTATTTCCTGAACTTGGGTAAAATTTGCTGTGATGACTATGAGGGCTATCACTTATTTATCTTTTTAGGTGCACAAATGGTATAGTCTGGGTTACTGTTACTTGCAGCGGGAGGTTACTGACTTAAAGCTCCTCTGTACCCTCCCGACCTCCCAGGCTGAGAGGACCTCCACTCATTCCTCACTCTGAAGATTGACCACAGCTTTGCAGAGTAGCTAAATAGTCTTGTGGATCCTTAGTGAAGAAACTGAGGAAACTGGGTATTTGTTTATTTATTTATTTATTTAGAGAGCACACTGGGGTTGGGTGGGGGGAGAGGCAGAGGGAGAGAATCCAAAGCAGACTCCATGCTCAGCACGGAGCCCATCAAGGGGCTCCATCTCATGACCCTGAGATCATGACCTGAGCCAAAATCAAGAGTTGGACGCTTAACTGTCTGAGCCACCAGGTGCCTCTGGGGGTCCCGTTTTAAAACCGGCATTCCAAGTGCCCTTAAAGTCATGGACTCAGTTTCCAATCCAGATTTAAACTAGAAGCCATTTGATTTGGCCCAAGAGGCGAATTAGGCTTGATTTGTCATTTATTCCAATCTGTTAAATTTAATTCCCAGCCTGACCCTACAGCTGGATGCTCCTAAACTTTAATGTATCCTGGTGGCCCATTAGCAATTTCCTTAAAGAAACACCTTCCTTAAAGAAATCAGGTGGCTGATTTATGCATGATTTGCAAAGATTAAAATGGGTTGACTCTGGTTCTGTTTTCTAATCCCTAAAATGAGGCTCTGATGTGGGAATGGAATGAGATTATGTACATACAGAATGTAGCGTGGTGCTCCACAAAGGGAAAGAGCTCAATATATGTTATGAGCTGTTCCTGTCATCCTGTTAACATAGATAAGGCCACAAAGAAGATGCGCTGGGTCAGCCTCCACCGGGATAGAGCACGGAGGACTGATGGGTGGACCAGGGTTGGTAGATTTTGTCTGTCCCTTTTTCAAAGCTGAGGGTTCATGGGACCCACAAGTTGCAACTTGTCTTGAGGCTTTATGTCTCCTTGCCTGGGGTGCTGATCATATATTTAAGCCTTCTGGCCAAGCAACTTTCAAGGCCAATTATGCAGCTGCTTCCTGTTCTGCTGACCCAGCGATTCCTTCCCACCAAGTGCAGACTGGCCGGGCTGATGGGTTTGTAAGAAAAGGATGCTTGTATCTGTGTCTGTCTCCCTTGATTTGTTTATCTCTGTGCCTGTCCTCTTGTCTGTCTGGGTGTCTGTTTTCTTCTTTCTCTTAGCTTCTCTTGTTTCCACTTGGAGGGCTCATGATTATTGTCTGAGTGTGTGTCCTTGTGCCTCTATCATGTCTATGTGTGGGATTTCTTTGTCTGCCTATGGTGATCACATCAAACTTGTGAAAATAAAACCCTCATCCAAAATGGAAAAATAGTACCCTTCCTGCTTCCTTTTGAAGCAGCTCATTTATTTTGAAATCCTCCTCCTCCTCTTCTTCTTCTTTTTCAATTGAACTTAATAAAGTAGTTACTTCTTTGCTGATGTAGAGATTTTGATGGTGATTTTTGATAATTACTTTCCCTAAAGTTCTCTTAGAAGAATACTTTGAATCAGCCCATTCTAGGGTTTCCTTATAGCCAGAGATAAAACACCTTGATCAAGCTTCCATAAAAACACACATCACATCAATTAACAGATATCGCCAGGGGCAGGCTTCTTGTTCAACATCTGCTACTTTATTACTAACAGCACCAGCAGAATATATTATAGGGAGGATGGCCGTGGATTTCCACTGGCCTCCAAGAATGCAGAGATTTGCCCTAGGCCTGCTCCCTTTTGCAATGAGCCGCATTAGCATTCCATATTGAACCCGTGGGGCAGCACATTTTTCTCCCCCATTCTGGCAAAACCTCTAAGGCTGTTATATGGCAGGGGCTTGATTTCTACCCTTAATAAGCTTGTTTTCACAAAAGGCATCAAGAACAAGAACTAATGATAATGCGTGATAAAAGCTCTATGTCTTGAGCATTTACTATATGTCTTTCTCTGTATTAGGCACTTCTCATGCATCGTCTCATGATACGAAACCAGTCCTATGCAGAGGCGTTATTATTCACATTTTGAAGATGAAGAAGCTGGGGGCATAGAGAGGTCAAGTACGTTGCTCAAGGTCACATAGGTAGTGAGTGGCCATAGGGCACAATGAAGGTTCTTTCTTCCCATCTCCCCTTTTTTGAGAATGAGCCTGTCTTTCTGACCTAGGGATTGGCGATGTGATGGAGGCCAAGCTAATCATGGTACTCGTCTTCTGGGCAGTCATGATTGATCTTGGGTGGAGTGGATGCTGACTCAGCATGTCCTGGGAGAATCCATCTCTGGGACTCTCTTCAGAGGCTGAGTGGAAGAAGAAATCTTTCCCCTGTGGGATATTGCTAAGCTGGGGCGTCAGTGATTTCTTTTTGTCTTAGGGGAAAAAGAGGCCAACAGGCAAAGAGAAGCAGAGTAAGCAAAGATGAGAAACAGAAGGAAGGAGAATCTGTGGAGGGTAGTGTTCTGTGCCTGGTTCCAGTTCCCAAGGACTTGATCTATGCAGATCTTCCCTTCACACCCAGAGTCACCACATTATTTGCCCGTACTCTGAAGGCAAGAAATCCCCTTTGTGGTTTGAGCATGTTTGAGGTGGGTCTGGTGGTTGAAAAATATCCACGAATGGATACTCCACCCTTGGAGATATAGGGTCTCATTCTCCTCCCCTTGCATATGGATTGCACTTAGTGAATCACTTCTAACAAATGGAATATCGTGGAAGTGACAGTGTACATCTTTGGAGCCTGGGTCCTAAAGGCCCTGTTGCTTTCTCCTTGCTCTTTCTCTCACTTGGAACACTCACTTTGGGGGAAGCCAGTGGCCGTGTTGTAAGGACACTCACACAGCTCTGTGGAGAGGGCTACCTGCTAAGGCCATGGGAGTGAGCCATCTTGGAAATGGATCCTCCAGCCTTGAGAGGAATGCCCCCCCTGTTCACACCCTCACCGCAACCTCGTGAGAGACCCGGATTCCTGACCCATGGAGACTGTGAAACAATAAATGCTTGTTGTTCTAAGCTGCTAAATTTTAGGGTAATTTGTTACACAGCAATAGATAACTAGCATAGTAGATTTTTGTCACTTAGAACAGACAGAATCCAGACACGTTGAGAGGTGGAGGTACATTAAGGGGATGCATATTGTTTGTCTGATCTATACCCACATCCCCTTATTCTGCCCACAGAGCCATGACCTTCCTTTGGGTGACCTAGTGTCCTGTCTGGTCTCAGTTATACACGTTAGGTGGGACTGACTCCAGTGTTAGGGGTTGGCTGTGATTGGTTTAGGGCCATTGCATTCCCTTTCTTGGCTAAGGTGACCTCATCCTAAAAGAGCTACTGAGAATGCAAGGAGATAATTTGTGAACCTTTGAGAGAAAATTCCCCTCTCTTCTGAAGAAGATTTCAGAAAATTCTTGCTTTCCTTTCCTGGAAGATATGATATTAAGGTGTGAGAGTCGATGCTCCTACAACCTTTTTGCTCCAGGAGGCAGTGTTCAGAATAGGGTGCTACTGTGTTTGGGAGAGCAGAGACACTGGCAGATTCCAGGTCTTTGCTGATATTGTTAATTCACTAGCAAAAGCCTTACCTGAAGCCCTCCTGTAGCTGTATTAGTCATGTGAATCTATGCATTCTACTTATTGTCCAAGCCACTTTAATTTGGGTTTTATGTTCTGAAAACCAAAGAGGTAGTTAACTGATACACAAACCAGGTCTGTCTGAATCCATTGCTCATCCTCTTTTAAATTGTCTAAACTGTCAAAAATTATATCATACCGTATTGAACATGATCAATGGACTTCTGACTAGCAGTTGTATCGAATGCGAGCTTTTCTGGCTTCATATTAAAAAAAGAATCCCAAGAAGACATAGAAAAATGGAAACTCATACAAACCTGAAAACCCAAACTGTTAATGAAACTGTTGTCAGAATCTGCAAGAACATTCTACTTATAAGACTGCTGGAGCTGGAGGAGTGCAAAATGATGGTTGACACATATTTTGATGTCTAGAACAGGGCAAGCCTGATGACTATAAACAGCGAAGGAGGAATGTTCTTCTCTCATTTCACAGTTTAAAGACTACATGCCAGTGTCTGGTCTCTGCTTTGTGTATGCTGATGTTTGTCATTAAAGAGCATTGCTGAAAAAGTTTCTTGAAAAATCTTTTTTAAAAAAGATTTATTTGTTTGAGAGAAAGAGGGAGTGGTGGGGAGGGGCAGAGCGAGCAAGTGAGCGAGCGAGAGACAGAGAGCAGCAGACTCCCCACTGAGCATGGAGCCCCACGCAGGGCTTGATCCCAGGACCCCTAGATCATGACCTGAGCAGACATCCAGAGTTGGCTGCTTAACTGACTGAGCCACCCAGGTGCTCCAAAAAAATCTTTTTATATTTTATGTTCAGATAAATTTATTCTAGGTCATGCAATGGCTTAGAAGAAAAAATCTATTCCTTTTAAAACAATACTTCTAGGTACATTCAACCAATCTGTAGAGTAATTGAAACAGAAAACTCAAGAATGAGAATGTTTTGTAGAAATACCATATGATCCAGAATTCCACTACTGGACATTTACCCAAAGAAAATACAAATACTAATTCAGAAAGATGTATGCACACCCATGTTTATTGCAGCATTATTTACCATAGCCAAGATACAGAAGCAACCGAAGTGTCTATCAATAGATGAATGGGTAAGGAAGATGTGCACCCCCACAGGAATATTATGCAGCCATAAAAAAGGATGAGATCGTGTCATTTGAGACAACATGGATGAACCTAGAAGGTATTAACATAAGTGAAATAAGTCAGAATGAGAAGGACAAATACCCTATGATTTCACTCATAAGTGGAATAACTCTCATCCCCTCCCCACCCAAAACCCCAAATGAATAAGAAAAAAAAAAAGGCAGGATCAGACCTGTAAATACAAAGAACAAACTGATGGTTGCCAGAGGAAAGGGGGTGGGGGGATGGGGAAAATTGGTGAAGGAAAGTGGGAGATACAGGTTTCTGGTTATGGAATGAATACATCATGGGAATAAAAGGCACAGCATAAGGAATATAGTTAGTGATATTGTAACAGTGTTATATGGTGACAGAGGGTAGCTACACATGTGGGGAGTGCAGCATAACCTATAGACTTGTCCAATCACTATGCTAAGTGTGAGACTAATGTCACATTGTCGACTATACTCGAAAACAAAACAAAAGCAATCACAAGCTAAAAAGAAAAAAGAATGAGAATATTTTGGCATGAAAGAACTGGTAATAAGGGGCGCCTGGGTGGCTCAGTCGTTAAGCGTCTGCCTTCAGCTCAGGTCATGATCCCAGGGTCCTGGGATCGAGCCCCGCATTGGGCTCCCTGCTCGGCGGGAAGCCTGCTTCTCCCTCTCCCACTCCCCCTGCTTGTGTTCCCTCTCTCACTGTCTCTCTCTCTCTCTGTCAAATAAATAAAAAAAAATCTTAAAAAAAAAAAAAGAACTGGTAATAAAATTGATCATGGATGTTGACATATGTTTTGAAAGACAACATAATGTATTGGTGAAAACAAAAAGAAGCATGATGGGAAAGAAAAGCATGCTAATTTCTTCTCTTAAATAGAGGAGTGTCCACAGGTCCTGTTTCATTCTGGTCTGATAAATAATATTAGTGATAGTAATTTACAAATAATAGTAATAGTAGTAATAACACCCATAATAATAGTCATTTAAAGTAAAAGAAAGTAAATAAATAAAATGAAGTAAAATAATAATAGTAATTTACAGCTAAAAGTTATTAAATCTTTATAGTGTTCTAGGTACTATGCTAAATGTTTCACAAGGAAAATCTTATTTAAGAAATATGTGTTAAAGTATGTTTTTAACTAACTTAAGTGTAATGCATCACATCATTAAATCCAATAAATGCTATGATAGATCCAACTTGAGTGGGGGACATACTTGAAAGAATATATCATTTTTTTAAATGAGAAAGTTAGGTATTACCAAGGTGTTCGTTATTCAAAAAATTATATATATAAGTTCACAATATGCCAATCAAAATCCTATTGGGACTTTAGGGATCTTGCAAAATCATTCTAACTTTCGCCTGAAAGAATTAATGGGTGAGATTATTTAAGGACATTTTGAAAACAGAAAAAGAAATGGTCCAGTGACATTTTGCAAACAGAAGTATTTGACCAAATCACAGAATATTTTATATGGCTATGATAACTGAAACCATAGGGTATGGGTACAAGAAACAATGGAATAAAAGAACTACTGAGCATATATATCATATAAGATTACAACAAAGAAAGGGTCATAAGCCAATGGGCAACAAGTAAATTCAAGAAGTCATGTTAGAAAAATTGGTTGTTCAGAATCCAATCAAGAAATGGGCAGAAGACATGAACAGACATTTTTCCAAAGAAGACATCCAAATGGCCAACAGACACATGAAAAAGTGTTCAATATCGCTCGGCATCAGGGAAATCCAAATCAAAACCTCAATGAGATACCACCTCACACCAGTCAGAATGGCTAAAATTAACAAGTCAGGAAATGACAGATGTTGGCGGGGATGCGGAGAAAGGGGAACCCTCCTACACTGTTGGTGGGAATGCAAGCTGGTGCAGCCACTCTGGAAAACAGTATGGAGGTTCCTCAAAAAGTTGAAAATAGAGCTACCATATGATCCAGCAATTGCACTACTGGGTATTTACCCCAAAGATACAAAAGTAGGGACCCGAAAGCTACGTGCACCCCGATGTTTACAGCAGCAATGTCCACAATAGCCAAACTGTGGAAAGAGCCAAGATGTCCATCAACAGATGAATGGCTAAAGAAGATGTGGTATATATATACAATGGAATATTATGCAGCCATCAAAAGGAATAAGATCTTGCCATTTGCAACGACGTGGATGGAACTGGAGGGTATTATGCTGAGCGAAATAAGTCAAACAGAGAAAGACATGTATCATATGACCTCACTGATATGAGGAATTCTTAATCTCAGGAAACAAACTGAGGGTTGCTGGAGTGGGGGGTGGGGTGGGAGGGATGGGGTGACTGGGTGATGGACACTGGGGAGGGTATGTGTTCTGGTAAGCGCTGTGAATTGTGCAAGACTGTTGAATCTCAGATCTGTACCTCTGAAACAAATAATGCAATATATGTTAAGAAAGAAAAAAGAAGAAGAATGTAGCAGGAGGGGAAGAATGAAGGGGGGGAAATCGGAGGGGGAGAAGAACCATGAGAGACGATGGACTCTGAAAAACAAACTGAGGGTTCTAGAGGGGAGGGGGTTGGGAGGATGGGTTAGCCTGGTGATGGGTATTGAGGAGGGCACGTTCTGCATGGAGCACTGAGTGTTATGCACAAACAATGAATCATGGAACACTATATCTAAAACTAATGATGTAATGTATGGGGATTAACATAACAATAAAAAAAAATTAAAAAAAAAATTGGTTGTTCAAGGGAAATGAGACAAGTTAGAGCTTCACAATTATATTATGCTCCCAAATACATTCCAAATGAATTAAAGAGATAAATGTGAAAAAAACTTAAAAAAAAATAAGGAAGAAAGAAAAAATGCAAATAGTTATCTCAGCTTGAGACAGGATTTTTGCAAGCATAGAATGCATGGAAGAAATCACAAGAAAAATACTAATAGATTCCATTTTGAAGATTGAGAATGTTGAGTAAGTTCTGGGGTCGAATGCATGGCATGATAAAATGAAAAAGCACCGTGAGCAAAAATAAAGGGCATGTGGCAATTGGTGGGGTGAGGATTTGCAAGAAATATGGTAACGTCAAATAATGTTACAGTGCCAAATCTTTAAAAATCCAAAAGAAAGATTGGCAAGGGGCATGAAAAGTTGACTTCCAAAGTGAGACATACAAATGGTCTATACCCGTATAAAGAAAATGTTCGTCTTTTATAGACATCCAGGAACTGGAAACTGGGGAGACAACAAGGCATCATTTTACCTATCAGATTGCCCAGTTAAAACATTATAAGATGTTGTGCCGCTGGGGTGTGATGAGCAGACACTGTTTCGTGCTGCGGGTTGTTATAGAAATTGGCACAAATTGCCTCTAGGGTCTCCAGTTACTCTGATAAAATTGGGATGATCATACTTCTCCATGATGACAAGGGTCAGATGAGATAATAATGGTAAAATCCCTCCAACAGAGTAAACGATAATTGTTGACATGGACAGAAAGGCTGTGGAATGATGGAGAAAGATTTCAGAGGACCGAAGAGCAAGGTAGTAGTGTGTGAACTGGTCCAGAAATGCCCTTCCTGTTTGCCTCCCAGATTTATGGATTTGGAAACAGAAGCTGGGTTGCAAGTGCTCAAAGAGAAGGGATTTCATGGGCTTTGCCCCTGATGGATGGATGGACGGCTCACTCAGGCTGAACCCCAGGACGGCCATCGTGAATCAGGCTGCCATCAGACAGCTGACCTCTCCTGCTCCAAACCCAGAGACCTGTGCCTCCTTAACCTCTCTTCTCATCCTTCCCTTCCTCATCCGCTAACCTGGTTGATCCAGAAACCATCCCAGAATCACATCGCTGAAGGACAACATCATTTGCAAATCATACATGATTCCAAAGATCTGAGTTGAACCCACTAGCTGAGGACTTCGCTGACTCCAGATAAAAGGTCTGGTCTTTCTTTGCTTCTCCCGTAAGTGTTGGGTTCTGTACAGCGGTGCTCACATGTCATAAAGGAGCTGCTTTTGAGTGGGAACATCCAAAATAGGCCCCAACCAGCTGTGGCTGCCGATGTCTCATCCAGAGAAGAAAGACTTTAAACGTTGTCCAGCACTGCACTGGGCTTCAGAATGAACTGGCATTCAGTGCCCAGTGGAAGTGAACTTTAGTGAAGCGAATGATTTCTGATCTCTGAAGGGGTCAGCGTCGTCCAGCTGCATTTGCCCATCCAGAAACTAGAAATCCCACACCCTCTGCATGTAGACGAACTGTGCAAGCAGCATCTCACACTGACAATGTTTTCCAGATGTGGTAGAAACCATCCATGTGCAAAAGATGCTCCAGAAAACAACTGAGCTCACTTCGTGTTCTCATGAGCATATTTTCAGGTGAAGACTGGAGCTTAACTTTGAAATCTTGAAGGAAGTGCCAATTTGGGGGGGTGGTGATCAGTTTTTATTTTTTTAGGAGGAGTTCAAAATTTGCTTTATGGATAATCTTTATACTTCTTTCGGAAGGACCATTTTGGAGGGTCCCCACTATCAGTGTGGATGCCGGGCAAATACTCCCCCATAATCTTGGAGAATCTCTAGGTACAGCTAAGTAACCATAATACAGATGCTTCAGTTGGAGATGTTGAGTTTACTTTCAGCAGTATAAAATGCCTGTGGTGGCAGAGCAGGGCCATTTTCAAGTTAAAATTTTTTTTTTTTTTTTTTCTAAATCTGAACATAGACTGCTTTCTGTCTGGAAATTGTCCCTGGGTCTCGGGCAGTGTGTGGATGTGCGTGATCTTGCTGGGGCCCCTGCTCATGGCCCAGGGTGGGCAGAGAATGATTGTGGCCATGAAGACCAGCCTGACATATTACTCTAGAGGGAGGATGGATGGAGTTTGACCCAGCACACCCATGAACGTTGTCTAAGTAGAATTTGGCTTATATACGTTTTAACACTTAACCAGTTAGCTAGATCAATAGCCTTCTTACTGGTCCTCTGCCTCTATTCTTATCACTCCCTCTCCAAGTCTGTTCTCCCTAGCAGCTAAAACTACCTTTAAAAATGTTCTGAAGATCCAATATTTATTTTTGCTTTTGTTTCTCTTGCCTCAGGAGACGTATCTAGAAAGATGTTGCTATGGCCGATGTCAGAGAAATTACTGCCTATGCTCTCTTCTAGGATTTTTATGGTTTCAGGTCTCATATTTAGGTCTTTAATCCATTTTGAGTTTATTTTTGTGTGTGGTGTAAGAAAGTGGTCCAGTTTCATTCTTTTGCATGTAGCTGTCCAGTTTTCTCAGTGTCATTTGTTGAAGAGCCTGTCCTTTTTCCATTAGATATTCTTTCCTGCTTTGTGGAAGAATTATTGACTGTATAATCGTAGGTTTATTTCTGGGCTCTATACGATGGAATATTACTCAGCCATAAAAAAGAATGAAATCTTGCCATTTGCAACAACGTGGCTGGATCTAGAGGCTATAATGCTGAGTGAAATAAGTTAATCAGAGAAAGACAAATACTGTATGATTTCACTCATATGTGGAATTTAAGAAACAAAGAAAAACAGAGAGACAAACAAAAACAAAAAATATAGACTCTGAACTATAGAGAACACCCTGATGGTTACCAGAAGGGAGATGATGGGGGCATGGGTGAAACGGGTGATGGGGATTAAGGAGCTCACTTGTCATGATGAGCACGGGGTGATGTGTAGAATTGTTGACTCACTATATTGTACACCCAAAACTAATATATCACTGTAGGTTAATTATACTGGAATTAAAAAAAAAACCTGAAAAAATGTTCTGAAGATCATGATACCCCCTCATTAAAATTCTCTCAAGGGTTTCATCACATTTGGGATGAAACGAAATACGACACCACAACCTACAAAGCTCCTGATGGATGAGGAGATCTTGTGTCCCATTTCCAAATTCATATTTTACTCTCCCCTAGCTCAGTGGGCTCTAACCATTCACGTTTTAGAGAAAACGTGAGGGAACTTTTACATTTTATTCAATATACTTGTATTCACATATTTTATAATTAGAAATCTGTACACATGACATGTATAATTAAAGTAAAAGGAGAAAGACAGCTGTTATTTTCTTTTTTTGTATTTTCATGGTGATGGTTTTTGTAGTTTTGTAGTTTTTTTGCTGAATTTTGTAGTCTTTTGTAACTTCATGTTGCTGAGACTAGTGGGGGTGTATATGGGGTTCGTTGGTTTCATCCTAACCACCTGTGACAGAATTACGGGGGGTGGTGACTGAAGGGGTTGCTGGAAGTGTGCAGATTCTTGACCGTATATAAATCGGACTCTGGAGTAGGACCCTGGGAATTTGCAGGTCTATTAACTTTTTAGGATCAGTGCCCTCTATAGTCCCGAGATTACGTTTTGGGGAACTCTTAAGATAGGTTAAAACCCTATCTTAATGTCTGACTATTCCTCTCTTTATCCTTGTTTGTAACTGGGTCCAAGCCTGGAGGTTGCTTGTGACTTGAAAGTATTCTTTTTTTTTTTAAAGATTTTATTTATTTATTTGACAGACAGAGCGAGAGAGCACAAGTAGGGGGAGCAGGAGAAGGAGAGGGAGAAGCAGGCTTCCCGCTGAGCAGGGATCCCGATGTGGGGCTCGATCCCAGGACCCTGGGATCATGACCCGAGCCGAAGGCAGACGCTTAACCATCTGAGCCACCCAGGCGCCCCGACCTGAAAGTATTCTTACCCAAGTGCTATGCCAAAAATAAAACCAATAAAAGCCATGATGTAGATATACGTACCACCTTTCAGAGTTGTTTTGCTTTGAAAGGGATGGGGTTCTATCTGAGTTCTTCTCGATTTCATCTGGATCATTAATATTTTGCCTCAAACATCATTTGAAGAAATGGGTGGTGATGGGTCAGGGAGTGGGTGCATTCTAAATGGGCACCTGTGTCATCACACGTGCATATTAAATCCAGTTGTCGAGTTTAAGTCAGAAAACAGCAGAAATTGCAGTGGTATATCCTCTTGGGGATGTAGGTTTCACTTCAAGGACTTCATGGTTACTCAGAGGTTATTCTTGTGTCCTAAGGGTTAGGCGAACCTTCTGCTTTGCCCTGAAAATCTACAGCAGAGTTCTGCAGACCACGCCCCTTGGAGTGGCCTAGGGGCATTTGGTAGAAAAGCAGGTTCCTGGGTCCTGTCACTGATCTACTCAAGCAGAGTCTCCAAGAATGGGTCCCAGAAGTTTGTATTTTAAATAAGGTTTCCACTTTAATGCACACTGAATTTGATCCTCTGGCTGTGTGGTCTGCTACACCATCCACTGTGACAGTCACCAGCCCCATGTAGCTTTTGGGTGCTGGAAATATGGTTAGTGCCACATAGTGAGATGATAATATTCTGGATCTATTGGTTTAAATAAAATAGGATTTAAAAATGTGTATCACCTCTCTCTTTTTACTTGTTTAATGTACTTACTAGGAAATTTAAAATGATGCATGTGGCTCACATTACAGTTCTATTGGATAGAGAGTATCAGTGTCTTGTAAGCCCTCAGACTAATACATTGGAAGGAGCTTCTGGCAAGTTCTGAGAACAGGGCGGTGAATGAATCAGAAGAGTCACCTTCAGAACTCCGGTGGGGAAGTCAAGTTCCTAGACATAAGGTTCAAAATCAGCCAGAGGTCTCTACAGATATGACCTGGCTGGCATTCCAGAACTTGGGTTTTCCTTTTAACAGGTCTTGTGCAAATACCTCCCCACAGTGTGGCTTTGACCAAGATACCCTTCTTCTCTGATTCCTGTTCCACGTCAAAGCACGGGAGGGATAAAAGCCCACAGCAGGAGAAATGGCAGAGTGGAATCAGAGGAAGGAAGGGAGATAGAGAGCAAGGGGCTTCTGTTCCACGATTGATGGATGCTTAGGACTAAAGAGAACCCTCTGGGTCCTTGGCGTGTTTGCGATGGCCCGAGGCTCACACCTGGGTTTCTCGGTCTGTCCTCGGACCGAGGCGGCATTGTGCATGCATCGTCTTGCACAAAGAAACAAAACTGTTATACAAATAATGATCCCCGCTCTACCTACCTGGCAGGGCTGGTGATGAACCAAAATGAGATCACGCGTGTGCCGGCGTTTGGTAGCATGCCCACGGAAGTAACTGTTGGTGATGTGTTGTTCCTGGCCGGGTCTGGGCAGCGCCCTGCAGTCAAGCAGCCTCACCCGGCGTGGCGGAGCGCCTCTGGTCGCAGCCGAGCCACGTCCCTCGTTAGTGTTCTATGGCGCTAAAAGGGCTGCCCTTGTTCTTGCGCTTGACCTGGGGGTCAGTCCTTTGTCACTGTGAGTACTGCCACCATGGGGAGATGGAAACCGACTTCTTGGTGAAGCTTTGGCTGAATTCCCCGAGTTGAACAGACCCTGCCTGGCCCCAGGATGGAGCCACTGGCCGGGGGTGAGGAGTGGGGCAGGGCTCCCGATGGCGGTCTACACTGCAACGATGAAGGAGACCTGAGGGGGCTGAATCACCTGGGTCAGGCTCTGTCTGAATACACTCTGGGAAACAGGTCTTTATTCCCACACTGGCGTTTCTCCTGTAGCTTTGACGTAAGATTCCAGTTCATCCCAAGTTAGTACATTTCGAGGGTTTTTTCAGTAGCAGCCATGTGAGGGAACGAGTTGACCTTTAATTTATAATCCTCGTGTCACGGAGTTTAGCAGAGCTTAACCTGTGTTGGTTGTGGTTCAGAGCCGCCTGTCTTGCTTTGGAAAAGGCAGGCCATGCTTTCCCTGTCAGTTTGCAAAAAAAAATAAATAAAAAAAAAAGGGGGGGGGGAAACGAGCGGTGAAATCGGTCTCCATTGTAAAAGGCGGAAGAGGGCCAGACAGAGATGGGAGAAGCCTCCAGAAGACATAAGGCAAATCTGAGATGTGGATGAAGTCCTGAAAAATACACAAGACACCGATCGGGTAAATAAAAATGTTTGTGGCTCTTGGTAACTTGAGAGCAGCCAGGCCAAGCCCAAGTGGTATCAAGGGCCAGGAATAGCAGCGGCAAGGTTAATGAGAGAGGCTGAGAGGTCTCATCAGGAAGTGATTCAGTACAGCATTTTGTATGCAGTGCTCATAAAGATGCATTTATCTTTTCAGAGGTCTATGCAGATGCTGTAATGCACCTTTCAGACGCCCTCCTCTGGGAGAAAGCCTTGTTCCCCTGGAGGCTGGGAGTGTTACTCAAGGTGACCCTCAGCTCTCAGCCCCTCATTGAGGATAGTCTCCGTTGAAAAAACCTGCCTCATTCTAGGTGACGCTCTCTCCCTCGGGGCGCCCTCATCCAGCGCCTGACCCATGCAAGGATATAAAGGCTGGTGGCCTCCCCTAGCCTGGGACAAACCTGACAGGCATCCCAGCTCCAGAGTGGAATTGCCCGAGGCCTTGGTCAGGCCTGCATCATAGCGTCTAATTTCCCTCTGTCCAAAGTCTGCTTCCTTCCCCACTCCTGAGCACAGGTTGTTCCTGGGAGCACCCGCTGATAAATATCCTGCCTGTTAATCCCCGTCTCAGACTCTGCTACTCGGGACCCCACCTGTGACAGGCGCTGTTTGGTCCGTAGTCTGTCAATTCATTAACAAGTGATGATAGCCGAGAGGCTGAGCTTTTTGCAAATGCATCCCCTTTATGTTTTTATGGATGGAAATAGTAAGTGGTGTGGTAGGCTTAAGAATGTTCTTGTGAATATGGCACCTTACATGGCAAAGGTGAATAAGTTGGAGAGGAAATTAAGGTTTCGAATCAGATGACCATAAAATGGGGGAAATCATCCTGGATTACCTGGGTGGGCCCAATGTCATCACAAGGGTCCTTAAAATTGAAAGAGAGAAGCAGAAGAGAAGGGTGTGAGAAAGATGAGAATGCAGGTCCAGCTGGCACTGAAGATGGAAGGAGGTGGTGGCCACTAGCCACAGAACGTGGGTGGCCTCTAGAAGCTGAAAAAAAACCCCACAAAAGTAGATTTTTCCCTTAGGACCTCTGGAAGGAATGCAGCCCTGCCAACACCTTGATTTAGGTCCCGTGAGACCCATGCTGGCTGTCTATAGAAATGTAAGATACTAAATTTGTGTCTTTAAGCCACTAAATTTGTGGTGCTTTGTTACAACAGCAATAGAAAATGACAAGTGGTATGCCACTCTTTTGGGAGGCTAAGGACATGTGCATCAAAAGCCATAGGATATTTCCAAGTTTTTACTCCTCAAGGAAGTCCCATCACTGAAGTTCATTACTATCCAGTAATCGCACTACTGGATATTTACCCCCCAAATACAAGAACACTCATTCAGGGGGAAACACGCACCCTGATGTTTACTGCAGAATTATCTACAAGAGCCAAGATACGGAAGCAACCCAAGTGTCCACTGACTGATGAATGGATAAAGAAGATGCGGTATAGATACACAATGGAATATGACTCAGCCATCAAAAAGAATGAAATCTTGCCATTTGCAACGACATGGATAGAGCTATGCTAAGAGAAATGTCAGTCAGAAAGAAAAATACCATATGATTTCACTCATATGTGGAATTTAAGAAACAAAACAAATGGGCAAAGGGGGAAAAAAGAGAGAGAGAGAAAACAAGAAACAGACTCTTCACTACAAAGAACAAACATGATTACTAAAGGGGAGCGGGTGGGGGAGACAGGTGACATAAGTGATGGGGATGAAGGAGCGCACCTGTCGTGATGAGCACAGGGTCATGTACGGAAGTGCTGAATCACTATATTGTACGCCTGAAACTAATATTACACTATATGTTAACTAATAGGAATTAAAATGGGAAAAAAAGTAAATTACTGAGGAAAAAGCCATCTACTTGATGTTAATTAAAGCACTATTTTGATGTTGCCTCTGGATAGACCATTCTGCTGCTGAATTTTGTCAGTCACGAACACCCAGTTGAATCTGACCCCATCAAACATTCCAGAGCCAATCAGGGCAGGGAGCACTCTTGGGATTTCTCAGATTATACCATGAACACACCTACACGGCCCTAAAGATGGTCCTGGAGAACATCAAGTTGTTTGACAAGGACAGTTTTTCTTTTTCCTCTCAGGACTGTAACCACGCTGGCTCATTCTGAGGAGTTTCCTTCAACTTTCTATCTTGTGGTTTCCTTCGCTAGACCTGGAGTAGGTTCTTCTAGTTGAAAATACGGGATACCTCTTGGCCTTAGACCAACATGGATCACGGCTGAAGTGATGCAGAATGGACGACTTTGCACATCAATCTCAAGCTACAATATTGATTGCTTAAATATTTCAGAACCAATGTTTGTATTTATATATAGGGATGTGTGTGTGTGTGTGTACACGTATATAGAACATAAATATGTATTTAAAACAAACCCAAAGGTGTCCATCTTTTGAGAAGGCTTCCACATAGTGTAAAAGTTCTTTCAAAATTCACCCTCAAGACATAGGGTCTGGAGTATAATGAAGGCAGGGGAGAAATACGGGTAGATTACATGGGGGTTATCCACGTGGGAGCAGAGGAATGTCTTCCTGCCTGCTTATGGCACTGTAACCCAAGTGTCTGTTGGGATATGAGTGTTCCCTCTTCTTTATTCCACCCAGCAAAGACCTACCTTGGGGCCTCCCCCTTCCTCGCTCCCAGCAGCTTAACTGATGCAAAGTGAAATTTGGAAGCCACAGCCGTACTGTTCAAAATGATGGGTGCTCAGGTTGGAACCACTTGCGATCGGACCCACCAGGCCTGAGGTTTGGGTGTAGGAATCTGAATTTTCATCAGGCCCTCTGGGAAATTCTGATTAAGGTACTTTGTGGACTACGCTTTAGGAAAGTCTGCTCTGCTGGAATCCCCAAACAATTTCAGGTGCAGGATCCCTTTGCGCAAGCGGCTGATGAATTGACCTCCATGGTTAAGTGGGGAGTCGGAAGCCTCCTTTTTGCTTCCCCTCCAGGGAGTTGTAGGAGTTAATCCAGTCCATAAATAAAATCTCCGTTGCAAATCAAATATTTATTTCCTATGTGGAGTAGGAGCGAGCCCCTTTTCTATCCAAGCCTCATCGTGACACGGGTTGGAATGGTGCCAATGAAAAGTGATTGCACTCGGGGAGATTTTTATTATGTGATTTCGACTAACAAAGGGAAGAGAAAATCCAATTAAATTCCAGGAAGGAATGACAGAGAGTGATCATGATGGAGCCATATTGTTCCAAGCAGGTGCCCCGGCCAGAGCTGCCAGAACGGAGACGGTGGGCAGAGCGAACCCATGGGCAGATTTTGGAGGAATGGAGGGAAAGCAGTTAGGAGACCAGCAAGCAGGGATCCTGGCCACTCAGAGGAGGGTGGCAAAGGGTCACCGCGTTTCAAAACATGCATGACATTGAGTAGCTTAAATGCAGAGAGTTATTTTAATAGAAGACAGACTGTAGAGATTCTGCATTTTCAGGCTGGAAAGGCAGGGGCTAAGAATGGCGCACACTGAACTGTCTGAATCCATTGAAGCAAGACCCTGTGTGGTCGCTGAGCACCGACAGAGGGATGTGTGGTGGGGGCAGAATTTCTGACTTATTAAGGAGCGTGATTGATAATGAGGATGGTGGTGGAGATGACGTGAAAGAGGAAGACGGTGATGATGACAGTTGACACCTGTGGTAGGTGCACTTGGCAGTGGATGGGGATTCATTTGAGGGCTCTGGGTGCTGTAGGACACAAGGGATCCAGGCTCAGGGCATGAGAAGGAGGAGGCTCTGGGGACCGTAGACTGTAGTAGACAGGCATTCGTGGGGAGCACCTGGCATTCACAGGGGCTGGAATGTCAGCACCGGTGGAGTCTGGGCGGGACCTGGGGTCTTGGAGCTTCTGGTGGGGAGTAGGGGTCAGAGGCTCCAGATCCTGCAGTGGGAGGTGCCTTTGGGACCTTGGAGAAGAGAGAACTTGCACATGCTCGCTTCCTAGAAACTGGGCCTGGGGACGTGCTGTGTGGTTGCTGATGGTTCTGATGCAGCCCTTGAAGATGAGGAGAAGCTCAGGCTTGGTGAGAGATGCACGTGAAGGTCCAGGCCTGGGGTCAGCCTGAGTCATAGCCAGCATCTCCCCAGTCCTGAAGGCACACACAGGCTCTCACTCATGTGTTTGGCGTTTATAATCCAAAGCGAAGTTCTAATCAAAGTAGTAGATACACATTGCAAAACCCTCCAAATTAGCCACCGGGCTTGTAATGAAAAGCAGTCGTCCTTCTCCTAAGCCTTCCCACTTGCTGAGTCTTTATCTTCAGAGCCAACTGTTCTGGTGGCCGTTTGTCCTGGGTCTGGAGCATCACTGTGTTCAGAGATGCCGTTTATTGTATGGAAACACGGGCCCCAGCACAGGATCCATCAGACCCCGGAGGCTCTCCCTGATAGGGGCAGAAAGTATGGGTCTTGGCAAAAGCAAGAACTTCACGAATTTTTTCTTGACTGGATGGTAATGACATGCTCAGTAATAATAAGAGTCATAATAGTAAAAGGACAGTGTACATTGCATGAGCACTTAGGGAGATCCAGGAGAACCAGGCTCAGTAGTTTCCAGAGATGAACCTTTCTGGGCCTCTAAGAACTGCTGGAAACTGTCATCACATTTTTTTTTTTTGTATGAGCGCGTTCAGAGGGATTCGATACATGCCCCTGAGCACTCCCGTGGTTCACCGAGGCAGGATCTGAGCCCCAGAATTCTGACTTCCGAGGCCAGGCTCTCCTCCATGTCTCACCTCTCCTCCTCTGACAAATGGAGAAACTAAGAGTCTGAGAAGTCGGGGGATGAACCCAGGGTCCCACAAGTGTGGGGTGAAGGGAGCTGGTTCTAGAACTGAGGTCTTCATATCCTGGGTCTTTCCCATGCGCTACTTCCCTCCTCATAGGCTAGCCTCTGAAACACTTCCTTTGACACAGGAGAACTTTAGAAGGATCCAAGGAGATGAAAGAATGAAGTCCAGGCTGCTGGCCCCTCCTGGTGTACTTAAGTAAGCCGCAGAGAAGGCCAGGCCATTTATTTTCAGGAACAGCCTAATGATCACCCGGCAAGTCTAGTTATGGATGTGGTTCATCAGGCCACCTGGATATACTGGTGCAAAAAGCTCACAGTCCGTCTCTGGCTGATGGATTGCCCGAGTTATTAATACGGAAAAGGAGGGAGATTTACTTTCGGTAGTGGAATTAAGGTGCTTCAGTGCACCCTGGACTAGTTGTTTTAAAATAACAGGGGACCGAATTTCTCTTGGAAAAGGACTTAATTTTTATTGAAAACCTACCACCTTCAAATGGCCGGGAAGTTGAAGAACTATAAAACTGTCAAACAGCCCCATTATTAAAAGCTTTATTTGACAAATCTCCCACTGCTGGGGTAACTCGTGCGTTTTTTCCTCCTCGCTCACAAGAAATAAAACCACTCACTTATGCAAACTGCTGACAAGAAATGGAAATAAATGGACTTCTAAACACGAGCAGAGATGCCCAGCCCCTTCCTGCCGCTTAATGGAAGTTAGAGCTGTTCGTAAATCTCGGGGCAGCTGGGCCGGGCCGCGGTTCCATGGCTTCTCATAGGGAGGTGTTCCTGTTGCTGGAAGGCTGTGTCAATGGCAGGGATGATGGGGCACAGGGAGGCGCTTTAGGAATCCAGTCTTCCTGCATCAGCTTTCTGTCGCTGCTGAGCAAATGACCTCGGAAGTGTAGAGGCTTAGAGCCCTCCCTGGGTTCCTCGTGGTTTCTGGAGATCAGGGGTGCAGGAACAATGTTGGCGGTCCTTGGCTGTGGATCGCATGGGGCTACAGTGGGGATGTCAGTCGGGCTGAAGGCTCAGCTGGGAGAGGGGTCGTTTCCCCACGTGTGTGCTTGTGGGTAGTGTTCGGTTCCTTGGTACTGTAGCTTCAGGTCGTTTTTGTCTGTTGGTTTCTTGCTGTCCGGTGGCTACCCTCAGCTCCTAACCCAAGGTTAGGAAGCCAGAAAGAAGAGTCTCCAGTGGGTCGGTGAGCGAGATGGAGTCTGACACAGGGTCCTGCAGTTACGGATGGGGTGGCCCATCACCTTTGCCACATTCCTTTGTTTAGAAGCAAGCTGCAGTCTTGCCCATACTGAAGGCAAAGGGTTCTGTGTGGGTGTGAATGCCAGACGGGGGGCATCATGGGGGTCACCTTAGAATGTGTCCGCCATGCTCCCTAAGCTCTAGTTAGGTCTCCGAGCCAATCTGAGAAGAGTCACTGAGTTTCGGGGTGCTAACATACACCTGCAGAACACACTGATAATTATTATGATGTCTGCATCGTTTACATGGTTTGGAAAATGATGTCCACCAATCCGTGTTTTTTGAATAATTGGTCTTCCCCTTACACGTAGACTTTCTTACCGGCCATCACTTCCCGCATGCCCTCTCTGCACAAGCTTGATCGGAAGCTCTGATGAGCACTTAGAACATTGTAGGTCCTAAGTATGTTCAGGGAATTAGCATGCGTGGATGTTTTTCTTTTTGGGTAAGTGAGCAGATGCACTCGGGAGCAGACAAGGAGGGAGGCAAAGGCGGGTATGGAGGGAGATGCACGCCAACGTTCTCCTTCACCGTTGTTGTGATGGGCTTCAGGGTTTCCCAACCTCAGCACTATTGACACTCTGGACCAGAGCATTCTTTGTTGAGGGGAGGGGTTAGAAGGTTTAGCAGCCTCTCTGGCCTCTACCCTCTCCAGACACTGTCTCCCTGGGGAGGAGAAGAAAATCTCCCTCATTGGAGAAGTGATGACATAATTCTAGCACCAAGTAAGTGACCTTGACTTTTTAGGTGGTATGACTTGTTTTACCTGGACCAATATATAATTATATATGTTTGTTTACAAATGCTAGATCTATCTCACCGAATGCCCCCTCTTTGGGGAATCAGGGTGGCTGGCTAATGACATGCGCTCTGGAGTTCTGGCGGCAGACGTTCTAGGGTTTGAATCCTGCTTCTGCCACTTGCCTGCCGTGTCACTGGGGGGAAATTTTTACAATTGCTTCGATTCTGCTCTCCTTATCTGCAAAATGAGGATGGTGGCCCATCTAGCTGCTGCGAGTATAGAGATTATATATAAAATGCTTAGTGCAAGAAAGATGCACAGCATGTTGGGTATTCTTTAGAAGATGCAGATGTCTGGGCTATCTGCTATCTCAGGTTGGCTTTCTTCTTCCTTTGCCTTTTTGGGACTCAGGATCTTGTTGGGATGGAACAGCAGGAACAGAGGAGTCTTACTGCTGCTCCCTTGCTCGGGTGCAGATGATTGGGAGGTGTTGGAGCATAGGACAGACCAGCTCTGAGGAGGAGAGGAGGCAAGTCTGAGGGGCAGTCACAGTGAAATGAGATGTCCTATATCATTGCAAGTATTTCTCTGTGATGATGTTTCTGAGATGTCCCTCCTTCCCTCCTGGGGGATCTTGCTTTCTGCAGGCTGCAGACTAATCCTTATGATTCCACTGATAGGAAGGATTGGCATGCATTAGTTCATAATGCAGTCTCTAGGGACAAGCACAGTAAATAGACACCCTGCAAAATTTTCTATTTCCACCATTTTAAATTGTAGAGTTCTGTGGCACTAAGGACATTCACGTTGTCGCGTAACCATCACCACCATCTGTCTCCAGAACTCTTTTCATTGTCCCCAGCTGAAACCCTGTCCCTGTTAAATGTCTTTTAGACAGTGGGATCTCCCGCTTCCAAACCCCAGGGCCCAGAGGTGCCCAGGGTGCCTGTTTCCTGCCGGCATGAGGTCATTCCCAATGCTCCAGGCCTTGAAAACTCCCTCGTACAGCTGTGCTCCTTCATCTTGGTTATCAAGTGATATCCCGCCTACAAAGTCTGCTGAGGAAAGCGCGGCCAGCTGCCATCTCTTTAATATTTAGAAATCTGCCTTAATAAATCCTAGCTCTTCCTGCGTGTTGCTATCTATATTCGTGGTCTCCAGTTTTCTGGGAATTCAGTGGGATGGTTTCTTATCTGTTAGCTTGTCAGAAACAGGCGTGAGGACAATCAAATGTTCATCTATTCACATCTGGTGTTCTGCGGGGAACAGCGTTTAGACCCCTACCGTGTTTAACTGTATAAATGGTTTCTATCTATCATCTAAATCAGAACTGCTTACGTGCAGGGCGAATTACATCAGATAGAGATCCACACAGGATCATTGCTGGGGACCACTGGGAGCTGGTAGATTTCTCACCATCATCCTTTGTTTCCTTTTTCGTCCTGCTTCCTGGTTGAAGTTGAGCTTTTAGTCATTGTACTGATGCATGTGTGCGCATGCTCGCGCTCATGTGTGCACGCGTGCGTGTGCATGCATTCATGCATATGTGTACATGTGTGTAGCTCTGGGTCTCTGTGCATGTCTGCATCTTCTATTTCTCATGGTGTCTCTCTGTATTTATGTGTATGTGTCCTGCATCATGTTCTGCATATGCTTTTGCATGGTTTCTTGGTGTCTGTATGTCTGTCTGTGCTCATGGGTGACGTTGTTCTGCTGGTCTTGGGGGCTCTGTGCCGGCACAGGTCTGCTTATCTGTGTATGCCTGTGACCTGTGACGGGCTGTATCTGGGGGTCTCTGTTGGTGTGTGGGTTTGGTGTGGGTGTTCCTGTCATGTGAACCCTTTCTTTTTCCACATTACCCCTCTTCTTCTGTGGACAGAGGCACACCATCTGTTTTCGAGCTTGAGGACCATGATTGGCTTGGACTGTGATGGCCACAGGCAGCCGTCCTGATGATGCGCACGAGGCTTGGTTGGAGGGGCCTCTCAGGGTCGCTCCCATCCTCGGCCCTGTGTGCTGAAGCCCTGTAACAGGGCAGTTACCTGTGTCGAAACCTTTCTGCTGCTAACGAGCCCTGCACACGGGTGCCTTCACAGCTACATCCACGGGGCCCCACCAAGGAAGGTACTTTGAGGGAACACGAACAATCCATTCTCTGGCCAGCTCCAGGTGGCTCCCTGCCCTGAAATTTCCCTGTTTCCAGGGTCCACGGCATTATTCGTCTCTCTGTGCTACCCTGGTGTTCCCCTGTGAGCTCCTGGAGAGGGCTCAATTGTCCCTTCATATTGTGCTGCTCAGGCTGAGAGGATGGTGGCACTGTTCCCTGTCACTGTCGCTGTCCCCACACTCATCAGTTGGCACTCGGGGTGGTGTGGCACTCGATGGAGCAGAGGGCCTGGGTCTTTGCACGCACTGCCTCCTTCCCCCACAACATCACACCCTTAGCACAGGGAAGATCACTTCGGTTTTCTCAGAAGGGGTTGATTTTGGCTGAGCGATCGCTCTGAGTCAGACATGATGCTCAGCCCTTTCCACGAGCTGAACTGTGTAACGTGGACCACAACCCTAGGAAGCAGATATGATTATTTCCTCCATTTAGCAGACAGGAAAATCAATACCAAGAGAGGTTAAGTAATCTGTCTGTGATCACACAGCTTGTAACTGGTAGGGCTGGGGAGACAACACAGACGTGTCCGTCCTAAGCCACCACGGAGGGGAGAGATTGTGATCGGCCAAGCTCCTGGGTTGTTCTAACATGTTACCGAAGCCTGCCAGCTCTAGAGAATATGCCCAGAGTCCAATCACCCGTCTCTGCCCACCACCACCGCCGGGCCGCCCACCAGGGTTACCTCTCCCAGATATTGCAACAGCCTCCTGAAATGGCGGCCTTGGCTTTGCAGTCCCCCCAGCATCCCTCCTCCACACAGGAGCCCGAGAGACGGTGAACGCGGAGGCATTAAGTCTGGTCACATCGCTTTTCTCCTCCAAGCCCTCCTTGGCTCCCGCCTCACCCAGAGCAAAAGCCAAACTCCATCCTGCAAGATCCACCTGTTCTGACCTGCCGTCACCCCTCCAGCCTCATTAGCCCTTGCTTCCCCCCTGCTCGCTCCGGCCGTGCTCACCTTCCGCTGGGCTGTCTCCCCTGGACCCGCCTGGGCAGCTCTCTCCTCACTTCCTTTCTTCCACCCTCCCCTGCCTTGCAATTTCAACGGCTCTCCCCCAGTTCCTAGCCCTCAACTTTATCTTTCTCCCCTTAGCGCTTATGACTGGCATCAATGACTATAGATTTTATTTATTTATCTTGTTCATTTTCCACCTCCCTGCTGGCAAGGGCATAGGGATTGCTGTCTGTGGATTGACACTGTGTACTCAGCACATAGTAGACACTTAGTTCATATCGGCTGAGTGAGGTATATATGGTGACACACGCATGTAATCCGAAATGTAAAAGGTACGGGAGAGAACATTTTCTTTCCCACCACCGTCCTTTTGCATTTTCACTCCCAGGAAGCAAGGACTGTGGCTGATTATCCTGTATCCTTCCAGAGATGTTTTATGTAAACAGACATCTGTGTATATGTGTGTCTCCGTCTCTGGCTCTTCTCTGTCCCTATGTCTGTCCCTGTCGCTGACCCTCTCTCTCTCTAGATATGTGTCTATATCTGCAGCAACACCGCATACAGACTGAGAGTTAATGGAGAAGTTAATGGTTAGTAGGGCTGCTGTCTGCAACAAGAGACAGGGGAGAGAAAGAGGAGACTCAGAACGTCAGTCGTGCCGTAGTACTGTGTGAAGTTCTGGGCATTCTAGTTTCCCTTGCTGTAAAAGGGGGCTGATACGATCGACCCCTGTCAGGACTGTCCTGAGGATTTCATTAGCTCATGCATTCTTTTGTTAAGAAATATTTACTAAATGCCAACCGGGTGTGATGCTCCGGGGATGCAGACCTAAACAGAGTTCATAAAAATTCCTCCACTGCATGGGTATTATTAACATGTGGAGCGCTCTGCACTGTGCCTGGCGCACAGTAGGGCCTCCATCTATGGGCGCTTCTGCTACTCATCCTCATCAGAGGGGGACCTTTTCTACTTGGGAGAACTGCAGCAGAGGGAAGGTATTTGAGATCGCCTTGCGGGACGTGGGCATGGGTTTTCAGGAAGGAAAGGGGGTCGGGTGCTGAGACTTCCCTGGCAGAGGGGACAGCGTGGGGAAAGGTGCAGAGGGACAACACCAGGGTGTTTGCAAAACTGAGGCATCTGGTCCAAATGAAGCATGGGGGTGAGCCTCCTGTCCTGGTGGCGTCTAGGTTGTCCCTCACTGTAGTTAAGGACTGATTCCATGGCTCTCTGATTTCTTCTTTCTCAACGTGAAGTTCTTTCTTGCTCTGACCTCAGCCCGAGCAGTTCTGACCCTTGGCTCCCCACATCCTATGGAGCTTCATTCTATGCAACACCCCCTTATTTCCTCCATCCTTCCATACTCTGTGACTTGGTATTTCAGCAAAATAACCCATGATCAGCCAACTTTTGCTCATGTGTGTTCTTCGTCTGTTTCCTTATGGTTTTTAATCATTCTCTTTTGATTTGATAAATGAGTCTAAGCTTCTCACAATTTTCCTGAAGACCCAGGGTAAAAAAACATCCTTTTTGGTAGCTATTGCAGTTGTGAGGGAAAAAATGAGCCTTCTCTATAGTCAATAAATCACTTTGTCACCTTAATCTTTTATTGATCTCAATAAAAGTTGTATTTTGTTTCTTAACAAAAATCCACCAGGGAAGACATCCTGCACAGGTGGGGGCACAATGAAGCGGGGGTCAGGCCATCACCTCGCATCGTTATTTATGGGAGAGCAATGAGTTTGGTGGGGGGGCAAGAGACGAAGAAACCATTCTTGCAAGTGATGCATCATATTTTAAAAGACACACTTGACTCCAGGTAGCCTACTCACAGACAAGACTCTGAAGCTATATTTTATGCAGACTTTTATAAACAGCTCATAAACATCCCACTTCTCCAAGTCAGGATGGGAAGGCTCTTTCTTGCTTGCAAGCAATGCATCTATGCGGTCAGTTAAATCTAGAATATGGCAATCACTGTACTCAGACATGGCTTGATCTCTTGGGGAGGATTATCAAAACAGGTTACTCAGGGAGGAATGAGTAACATTTCATCAAGGCTTGGAATCAAGCTTTTTTTTTTTTTTTTTTTTTTTAAGGCATGGAATAAATATATTTCCCCCTCGGTGCTGAGGTAAAGACATCCTAATAAAAAATGGTCTTCAGTGTTAATGTTTGTGGCTTGCTCATATCTCTCCAGGGTGTGGGTAAAGGCAGGATTTGGTGATTCAGGCTTTAAAAAGAAGGAGCAAAGGAGAGCAGGGCATACACATAATACTTTCCTCACTTGCCTGCTTTCTCTGTAAGACTCAACTCCGTTGTTGTCTCTATCACGGCTCCGTTGCTAGGATCTTGATTCTTATTCTCACCAGACAACCTGTGATTTTCTTCATCTTTGCTGTATAAATCAGGCAAGGTCCCTGGCTTCATGGAGCTTACATTCTCTGTGAAAGGACACACAACCGAAGTCCAAAGCTTGATGCGTGGCAGGTGCTCGAAACACAGAATTCAAGTTTGTCTGTTTCCTTCATCTGGTTGATGGTTGCCCCAACTTGTCTGGGCACACACAAAAATTTTTTTTAGTGTAGGGATTAAGGGTTTATATCTCTTAAAGGAAAGGCATGAACCAAAAGATCTCTAAAGAATAATTTTAGCTTTTGGTATAATCCTGGCTGACATTAATTTTGTGCTTTCACCGTGTCAAGCACCATGGGGTCTTATTAGTAACAGATGACATTTACTGTGTGCTTACTGTGTGCCAAGTGCAAGTACATGGTACTTCTCATGCATTTATCTTTTAATCTTTTTTTTTTTTTTAAAGATTGTATTTATTTATTTGAGAGAGAGAGAGAGCACAAGCAAGTGAGAGGGGCAGAGGGAGAGGGAGAAGCAGACTCCCCTCCGAGCAGGGAGCCTGATGCGGGGCTCGATCCCAGGACCCTGAGATCACGACCTGAGCCGAAGGCAGATGCTTAATCGACTGAGCCACCCCGGTGCCCTCTTTTAATCTTTATTACCATCCCAGGATGTAGGTACTGTTATCCCTGCTTTACCGAAGATAAAATCATGTGCACAGACATTAAGAAGCACATCCAAGGGCCCCCCACTGGAAATGGCAGTCACATGAGGCAGCCTGACTCAACAGTATAAGCTCCTCACCATTTCACTTTTCTCCAACCCTCTAGAATTTTATTATCCCAATTGTCCTAAAGGAAAAAATCTCATTAGTATTTGTTCAAGCACTCATTTTTAAAATTTTTATTAAAAAATTTTAATGTAAATTCAGTTTAATCTATAGGGTATTATTAGTTTCAGGGGTAGAAGTTAGTGATTCATCAGTTACATATAACACCCAGTGCTCATTACGTCAAGTGCCCTCCTTCATGCCCATCACCCAGTTACCCCATCCCCCCCCACCTCCCCTCCAGCAATCCTGTTTGTTTCCTAGAGATACGAGTCTCTTATGATTTGCCTCCCTCTCTGTTTTTATTTTATTTTATTTTTCCTTCCTTTCCCCTATGTCCATCTGTTTTGTTTCTTAAATCCCACATATGAGTGAGATCATATGGTATTTGTCTTTCTCTGACCAACTTATTTCACTTAGCACAATACCCTCTAGTTCCATCCATGTCGTTGCAAAAGGCAAGATTTCATTCTTTTTGATGGCTGAGTAATATTCCATTGTAGGTATATACCACATCTTCTTTATCCATTCATCTGTTGATGCACATCTGGGCTCTTTCCATAGTTTGTCTATTGTGGACATTGCTGCTATAAACATTGGGGTGCATGTGCCCTTTTGAATAACTATGTTTGTATCCTTTGGATAAATACCTAGTAGTGCAATAGCTGGGTCAAAGGGTAGCTCTATTTTTAACTTCTTGAGGAACCTCCATACTGTTTTCCAGAGTGTTGCACCAGCTTGCATTCCCACCAACAACAGTATGAGAGGGTTCCCCTTTCTCAGCATCCTCGCCAACATCTGTTGTTTCCTGACTTGTTAATTTTAGCCATTCTGACTGGTGTGAGGTGGTATCTCCTTGTGGTTTTGATTTGTATTTCCCTGATGCCGAGTGATGTGGAGCATTTTTTCGTGTGTCTGTTGGCCATTTGTATGCCTTCTGTGGAGAAATATCTGTTCATGTCTTCTGCCCATTTCTTGACAGGATTTTTTGGGGGTTTTTTTGGTATTGAGTTTGATAAGCTCTTTATAGATTTTGGGTACTAGCCCTTTATCTGATATATCATTTGCGAAAATCTCCTCCCATTCCGTAGGTTGCCTTTTAGTTTTGTTGATTGTTTCCTTTGCTGAAGCACTTGTCATATCCAGACCAGAAATGGCGTATGTTCTGGTATCCATTTGGCCAACCTAGGACATTGGACAAGAGCATGTTTCCAACCTCAAATTTGATCTCCATTCATCACATGGACCTCAGAATCCATGAGCCTGATGCATCCTTAGGACTGGGCGTCAGTGCAGATGTTCTGTAAGCATGTTTAACTGTGAAAAGGAGAGATTCTCCAGGAAGACCCATCCAGACACCAGCTAAAGGAATGATTCAACAGGCCTCCAGATACAGTGCTCTCCCTGGACAGCATTACCTCCTTTCATTGCTTAGCTGGTCTCCTGGAAGGAGAATGGGATGTGTACACTAATTAGCACGTTTAGCCTGGGAAATGCCAGAGAACAGGGAAATGACTCTGTACGATTTTTGGTTTTCTTTTCTCTCCATCCATATGTAGCGATTTATCCACTTACAGGTTGTGGAAAGCCCACGCCTGTGCATGTTCAGAAAAATATAAAGCACTACATAAAACAAAGGGAATTGTTAGTAAAACAGATGCAGTGTTAATTGCACTGGTGAGAGCAGCATAAATAAAACCGTACACGTACGAGAAAATCCTCTTATGATGCTCAGGTTTTATAAAAGTGGCTTCTCTGCAAAGGTAAAGAAAAAAAATTAACAGTGGAATTACTAGGATTGCATCTTTTAAAAAAATTAGCGGGATTGATGCTAATGAGTTACTGAGTTCCATTTTTTTTCCAGTCAACAAATATTTGCTGAGGGTCTGCTATTCCAGGCTAGCCTGTGTGCTCAGTGCTTAGAATAATAAAGGAGGGATGTCTTGACTTTGTCCTCAAAGGGCTACAAGTTTAAATGCACACGTGAATAGTTAGGGCGGTGGTTCTCAATGGTCAGGGGGAGGGCACTAGAGAAGTTGGCAATATCTGGAGACATTTCTGACCGTCATAAGGGAAAGTGTCCTGTTGGTATCTGGTAGGGAGAGGACTAGGGTGCAGCTAGACATTGCACAGTGCACACAACAACCCCCCACAACAAAGAATTGTTTGGCCCCCAAATCCAGGAGGAGCCAAGGCTGAGAAACCCTGCTTCGGAATATCCATGAGTTTTGTAGTAAGGGCACAGTCAAGTTCTATAGGAACACAAAGAGAGCAACTAAGTCAGCCTCTGGCATTGGGAAAGTTTTATGAAGAATGTGACATTTGAATTCAGCCTCAGTAGATTCTTAAGAGCTTATTTGGTAGGGAAGAAGAGGAAGGGCATTCATGGCTGAAGGACCAGCATTTGCAAAGGCCTTGGAGGCACATAAGAACAAGGGGGATTCAGAGAATGATGGCAGCTCTAAGAAGATTGAAGCCTCCTCTGTGTGTGTGTGTGTGCGTGTGTCCAAGGTAGGGGGTTGCAGGGGACCAGACAAAGTCATCAGCGCGAAATTGTGAAGGGCTTTCAATGCCCGGCTCAGGGCTTGGGAGCCTTCAGTTAAATCAGGGGTCAGCACATTACAGTCAGAAGACCCAGTCCGACCCACTGGGTGTTTTTGAATGAGTCATTCATTAGCTGTGAATGGTTTTCCCATATTTAAGTGTTGAAGAAAATCTGAAGAGGAAGATTTCGTGACACATGAAAATGATAGGCAATTTGAATTTCCGTATCCATAAATAAAGTTTGCTGGCACACGGCCAGACTCGTTTGCTTACTTATTGTCTGTGGCAGCTTTCACACTACAGTAGTGCAGTTGAAGAGCTGTGGCAGAAACCGTATGGCTGGCAAAGCCTAAAATATTTACTATCTGGCCCTTTATAAAAAAAAAAAGTCTGCTGATGCTTAAGTTAGAGGAGAGAGCAAGATATGACCACACTACAGAAATCTCTCTCCCATCTTCCAGGTCTGGGAGATGACCTGCAAGTTTAGACATCTAGGTTTAAACTATCATTAATCCCAGCGAGATATTTATGAAGGTAACACATCAGTCAGCGTGCGCTAGGCTGTGCTACAGTAACAAGCGAGCCCTCAAGCTGCAGTAGCTTTCAAGCTAGTTTTTCATTCATTTATTTGTTTTTAAGACTTTTTATTTATTTGACAGAGAGAGAGATCACAAGCAAGAGGGAGGGGGGCAGAGGGAGAGGGAGAAGCAAGCTCCCCACTGAGCAGGGAGTCTGATGCGGGGCTCCATCCCAGGACCCTGAGATCATGACCTGAGCCGAAGGCAGATGCTTAACCGACTGAGCCACCCAGGCACCCCCTAGTTTTTCATTCAAAATACACATCTGTCATGGGCTCTCTGGGGTTCTCATCCGTTTTCACTCCAGGATCCAGGCTGAGAGAGGAGCCTTTACCTGGAACATTTCAGCTGTCGTAGCAGAGGGAAAAATAGACATAGCCAGTTACATAGTGGTTCGTAAAGGTTCTTCCCGTGAGAGACACACAATGCTCCTATTTGTAATCCATTAGCCAGAGCGGGTCTTGTTACTCCTGGGCTGGACACGGCAGGGATGGATAATCCTCCCACAGGGATGGGACCCAAAGGCAGCAGCAGAATTCATGGAGAGGAGGAGGCTGATCCGCTTGCCATCTCAGAGAAAGAATGTACTGGAAAGAGGAAGGAGAAGGCAGTCGGGGACATCCTGTTTTCTACCTTTGATATTTTGGGGGCATGGTGATAGCATTCCACTGAAGTGGGCAGCCCAAGAGGGGAGGCTGGGAAATAAGATGGTGAATGATTTCGGGCAAGGTGAATTTGGGATCTCTGTTAAGCTGCTAGGGAAGGAGGTCTGAATCTCAGGACAGGTGTAAGAAACTGAAGGGTGCCCTCAATCCCCCGCCCCCACCCCAGGGGGTTGTAGAGAATGATTCTCTTCCTAAATTTGATGACAACACTAAGTAAAGTGTTTAGCACGGTGCCTGGCACAGAATAAGGTAAAGACTTATTATCATTACACACTGTAGCAATTAGCCTTTTTCTTACAAATCATTGTAACCATGGAAATAATGGGAATGCCCATTAACTCGTCACCTTGCCTAATTTTGGCTCTGTGGTCATTCCAGTAAAACCATTCAACAATACACACATTTTGTTTGTTTCCTTCTGAACGTACACACTTTGCTAACCTGCATATTCATGCTCAACCCACAGCCACTCCTGTGTTTGGGTGCAGCCACAATGCTATTAACCTAGAGCAGATTTCAGAATAATTTGAATTCTGTTAGGATTTGTATCAGTCCAGCAAAGTAAACAAAGGGTCAATGTTACCAGCACGTTGCCTGAGAACACCAAAGCTCGGTGAATCTGTCAGTGTTCAGGAACCAGACTGCAGAGATGGTCTCTACTTTGTATTCCCCAACAAGGTAGGGAGAGAAATACACAGCAGCCCAAATTTGAACACTGTTTGGTTATCCTGGGAAGGGAAGGGTTTCACTTCTGATGGATTTAGTGGGCTTAATAGAATTTAAGTTAAACTGAGCAAAGTTAAAATTGGAGATGTAGCTACATATTCACTCTCACATCAATATTGGTTTTGGGTTTTTAATGCTGGTCAACTGTGGGGACTACACCGTTCCTTCATTCATTCCTTCATCCAACAAATACTCTATATCCCAGGCCACAGTTCTAGGATTTGGAGAAAGAGTAGCTGATAAGACAAATTCACTGTCCTTACTTTCTGGAGGAGAAGGTAGGCATCAACACATAAGCAAATAAATATGTAATATAATGTTAGGTTATGATAACTTAAATGAGGAATAAAAGTCAAGGACGGCAAAGGGCCGTGTGATACGGGGAGCTGTGTGTTTGTGTATGGTGTCCACATATCTCTGTTTTACTTTGGACAGGATGGTCAGGAAGGCTCTTGCTGAGGAGGTGCCATATAAGCAGAAGTCGGGATAGAGAAGGATTGAACCATGTTGCTATTTGGGGAAGAATTGCTCCCATCAGAGGGAAGAAAACATGCAAAAGTCCTCGGGTAGGAAGTTACTTCGCATGTTCAGAGAGACCCAGGTAACTGGGACAGACTGAGCTGAAGGAGAGCTAGGAGGTCAGTTCATGAAGGATGCTGGGGAGCCAGTCAAGGCAAGGAGCCTTCTTTGATGTAAGCTGAGGGGAAGTGATTGGAGCATTAAGAACAGGGGAGTGGCATGATTGGATTTTCATTTCAGAAGGACCACTTGCTTTGGCTGTTCTCTGGGGAGGAGACTGTAGGATGGCAAAGGTGGACACAGGGAGGCCAGTGATGTGGTTATTGTGGTTGTCCAATGATGAAGGTCATTGTGGGGGGAGGTAAGAAGTATACTATTTGGGGACATATTTTGAAGTGAGAGTTAACAGTATTTGCTGAGGGATGGATTGCAAGTGGAGTGTGGGAAAAAAAGAGGCATCAGAAATGACTCCATGATTTTTAGCCACTGGGTGTTGTCACCTACCCAAGTGAGGAACGTTGAGGGAGGAGCAGGCTTTGCTGGGTCAAGAGTTCCATAGCCCTCTCCATAACTAGGGCCATGCATCCAGGAATGGCTTATACCCTTATAGCGCTTGACATTTTGCAAAAACAATTTCATGTCAGCCTTATGAGCTAGGCAAGACTGATGCTATTTATTTCCATTTTGCGAATGAAAATAACCAAGGCTCACAAGGAGTAAGCCAGGGCAGTGTAATAGACAGGACTATTTTGAAACAGGAGACAAAACAACTCCAGCTAACATAAGCACAAAAGAAAATGTGCTGGCTTCTGCACATGATGCATCCCAGGGTGTAGGTTGCTTTAGTTTTGGCTTGGATGGATGGTGAGGTCTGTCCGTCGCTCTGTCTGCTCCTGTCTGTCCAAGATGTTACCTCTCCAGCTCAGATGCACGCTCTGAGCCCCTACAGAGAGAACTCAGAAGACTCTGTGCATCTATTCTTTCAGGATGACCTCCCTTTCCCTTGCTGAAAGACTCCTGCAATAATGTCACCGCTAGACCCATAAAGATGGAAGATTGAGTGTTCAGCTGCTTGGCTGACAGCCTTTAGTTTCATTCTGATCTGGGAGAGGGGGAATCCATCGAAATCCTGTCACCTCACTGCCAGAAGAGATTGCCTTCTTCCTGCTGGGGAAAGATAAAGAACTCTGCCTTCCAGAGAGGCATTTTCCTTGAAGCTGGTCACTGCCAGACCTTCTGGGAGACAAATTCCTCGGACTCAGCTCCAGCTGGAGGCAGGCTTACAGGGAAGGCACAACCTGGCTGTGACTGCAAGGATTCTCGGCCAAGTGTGTCGGTACTTGGAATTCTACCAGTTCAAAGTCATTCCTTGGGTCTTCAACGGTTGTGGTTCCCTCTGTCTGATCCTCTTGGAACACACACATGTCCTAAACTCCATGCTGTTTACAGTTATTTACGTCGTCCTGTAATTGACATGCTCACATCCCTTCTTCACACTTCCCCCTTTTTGGGTCTCCATGACACGACGACCTGCTCATCTCTTTCCTACCTCATCGGTGTTCAGTTTTCAGGTTTCCTGGCTGATATTTTCCCTCCCCAACCTAAAAATTTTGACGATCTTCAGGCATCAGTCTTGGGTCTTCTCTCAACTGTAGGAGATGTCGGCCATTCCCTTTGGTTGAGACCACCAGCTTACCTACTGATAGTCATCCTCCCTTCCCTGTTGACAAAACTTGGTTCAAGTCTGGGAAGCATGTGCTCAGGGAAAGTGGGTAAATCTTCCATCCCTAGTGGATGATCCACATTGGGATCTAAGCCAGTCACCAGTAGTGACCTGATGGGCTTAGGGATGAACATGTGACCCAGTCCTGGCCAATGGGATCTTGAAGGAGGCGGGGATTCTGGGCGGGCTGGTCCATTTTAATAAACAGGGAGAGTTCCCCATGCTCACACTGGATAATTTCAGCTCTCCTGAACCCTTTCATGTCTCTGGACAGTTTAATCTGTTCCTCCAGTGCCTTGAATGCTGGCCTCCATGTCCTCCAGCTGATAGAGCTTTGACTCCTGCTTCAAGATCTTGCACAGATGACACTTCTTTTCTGTAGTTCCTTTTGTTTTCCCTCCCCCACATGCCTCTCTGTGCTTGCCCTATCCCACACTTACCTCTCAGGTTGCCTTGTGATTACATGTCTTTTCCCACTCAACTCTGAGCTTTTCCAGGATAGGGAATCTTATTTCCGGAGCTGCGTCAGTGACTGGTACTTTCCCTGACGTACAGAAAATGTCCAGTGAAAGGCTGATGAGTAAGGTGTGACCTGTCCCAGCAGCAAAACACTGGTGAACATGATGAGTGAAGAAGCAGCACCATCTGGGGGCATCGGGAGGTGACACGTGGCCTCACTTTCTTGTTGTTTGCCCAATGTCCGAACTCCTTATCATGACATTCAGGACCCTTCATGCTCTTGTCTGATGATCTCTCTGCCCACAATTTCTTGCCACAAGCCCACACTCATGCCAGAAGCCTGACGTTGTGTAGATACACAGAAGCTGTGTTCTTTGGGACAGCTGGGCCTCTTCCCTTCCTATCACCTTGCCTGGAATCTCTCTCCATCGCATTCACTTTGTCAAACTCCTATTCATCCTTCAAAACCCTGGTCCAATATCCTCTTCTAGGATGTCTTGATTACTCCCCATCCTGGGCTACCTCTGTACTTGGATCATAATCGCAAGCATGGCTATTGGGTCTGTGTGCTATTCCAACTATGTCTGTCTCCTCTGTAGGAGTGTAGATTCTTCCATGCGGGAGCCATGTTTTCTTCATATGTGTATCCCTGGTGCCTCCCTCAGAGCCCAGCACATTACGGGCTCCATAACTATTAGCCTGGTTAAATGGAATCCCTTGCTTCTTAATTCCACCAAGGCTGCTTCTGATGTATCAGTTCAGAGCCTGCCAGGCTCCATCCAGATTTAGTTGGCTTTCCAGTGAGTTGATATAATAATAGCAATAATTAGCATTTTGAGGACTTACTATGTGCCAGCATTGTTTCAAAGCCTGGCATGTTTGATCTCATTTTATCTGTGTGGCTACCCTGTAGGGTAGGTACTATAGGTATGTGTATTTTACAGGTAAGAAATCAGAGGCACAGAAAGGTTAAGTAACTTGCCCAAGGTCACAGAGCCAGTGTTCAAAGTGAGACACTCTGGGACCCTGAGCCGGCTACGCTTTGGCAGTTCTCGGCTCGTGCCAACCTGTCGTCGGCACTTTTCTGCCGTATTTCCTGCGGCCCTGTCCCGTATCTTGGTAGCAGAGCTTTTAAATTCCGAAGCCTGCTGGAATGACTCCTCCTCCCTCCGGCTGCAGAGAGCACACCAAGGTACGTCGCTGAAAGCCTGTGGCACGGTTTTCAATCTTTTCCACACTCAGCCACTTCCAACCTTGACCTTAGAGCTGTGAAGACGAGCCTTCTGGGGCTGTTACTCAGAGGAAAGTTGAAATGGTCCCTGTGGGGAGACTGCAGGATTTTGGTCCCAGCCCTCTAATTTCAGATCGGCCCAGAGAAACGAGTGGTGCCAGCAGCACGAGCCACAAAATTAGGTGAGCTCCATTCTTTGCCTCTCTTAAGAAATATGGGCGCTGCTCTAAAAATCTTTTTTTAATCTCCTCTCTGGTCCATGTAATAGGAAATTGGTCTCTGCCATAGGCCAATAAATCTCCAACCTTTTATTGAATATTAAAGAAAGACTTCAAGTCAGGTTCAAATCTTTTTGCTTGGAGTTGCTCACATAACACCGTAGCTCCAGTACCTGCAGTCACAAAAGCTTTAAAAAGAAGGAGAAAAATGGAAAAGCTCTCCAGGTCAGTGGCCCACAGGGATGATTTCTTCTTAGAAATAATAGCTTATTACTCTAAAAATCTTAAACAAGGCATTCCCTCTCTGGCTTGCACGTTACAATTGAGACAGGGGGATTAACAGCTGCAGGTCTCCGGATGCATCTCACACGAGCACGCGTCACTTCTCTTGGAAGGCGAGGTGGTCAGCCCTGGGCTCTGGAAGAAGGCAGGACCTGTGATAGCCAGCAGGTGGCACAGCCCAGCTACCCTTCAGGACCGAGGCTGTCCTTCTCCCTGCTGCTGAGAGTGTTGGTGGCTGGACCTGCTCAGCTAAGTTGCTTTCCTAGAAATGCCTTTGGCCTGGGAAAGTAGCATCACCCAAGGTCACCCAAAGGCAACAACTGGACAATGTAGGGAAGAAGGGTCTGGCCTTCTTGCCTCAATGTAGGGCAACTCGGAGGGCTGGGCCAGCTCCAGAACTCCCCAGAGATCTGCTGATGCCTTTGCTGCGGATGCTTTGCATCCCCCCGCCCCCCTGTCCTCCGTTCTGCTTCCCACTGCCCCCAGCTGCTGATTCTGCCAGCAGTTCCCAGTAAATTATTCTCCTGCATGCGCATCTCAGAGTCTGTTTCCCGGGGAACCCATCCTAAGACAGACCTTCAGGTGCCAGTATCTTGGAGAAGGATGCTTTAGAAGCATTTAGAAGGTTGGAGGGAACTTTAGAAGAAGACATACAGAACGATACCATTTCTAAAATACTTAAAAATGCAAGCAAGCACACACGCACTTTTTGAAAATATTCAAATCGATGCACAGGAAATGTAACTACCAAATTCAGAAGAATATTTAGTTTTTAGTGGAAGACATAGTTGAGAGGAAGAGAAATGGGGTCCACAAAGGATCCACAGAGTATTCAGCTCTGTTGGTAAAATTTTATTCTGCAGTCTGGGTGGTAGGCGCATGGATATTTATTTTATTATTCATTATGTTTTTTTTGGCAGTGAAAAGATTTCATAATAAATGTAAAAAATGAGGCATTTCCAGAGATGCACATCTGAAATCTGACTCTCCCACTTAGGAGCTGTGTGGCTATAGGCAAGTGACTTAACCTGTTTGAGACTTTAGCTCTGTTTGTAAAGAATGGAAGCCCACTTAAATCAGCTTTAATGACCCTGTAAGAATTTGAAGATCACATTTAAAGACGTATGGAAAAGCAGCTCTCTCTCCCAGGGCTTCAGGATCTCTCCTATTTCTGTTCCTTTCCATGTGTCGGTCTTGCTCTTCTTGTCCTGAGGATGTGTCCTCTGTTTCCTCATTAGCTAGTGTATTTGATTGCTCACACTCTCCCCACCTTTCTACTTCAAGTTCCATCTTTGGGGGGGGGGGGTCCTGATTCCATATTCCCAGGAGATGAGTCTGCTCGGCCTCAGCTGAGGATGCACTCTCTTTGTACTGCACGCTTACCCATAGTCCGGGGGCAGCTCTCATGGGGTGGTGGGGTCAGGGGTAGGTAGGCTCCCTGTCCATCCCCTAGCAGCTCTGCATACTGGTGTCTGTGGGGGTTCTTTTCACTCCCATCGATATCAACTTGACCACGTGACTTGCTTTGGCTAATAATCTGTGAGTGAAGTCACATGAGCATAGCAGTGCCTGGGACCGGGCTGCTCCTTCAGCAAGCAGAGCCATAGCTGGCCCTCCATCAACTTGTAACATGGTCAAGGAGTAAACCTTTGTTGTCAAAAGTCATTGAGATTCAGGGCTGTTTTGTTACTGCAGCATAACCTAGCCAAAGCTGACTAATACAAAGGCATCACATGAATATCAGAGGCTGTGATTGGGGGATAGATCCTTAGGCAGGAGAGCAAGGGTGGACAGGTACCCCCAAACAAACATATTTCAGTATAGAGGTTGACCATTTCCTTATAGAGTCTACGTAATTGAATTAAAATAATGAATATAATTTAAAATAAGACTTGGCATTAAGAGGCATTCTACAAATTTGAGTACCCCTCCTCACTGTGTAAATGGCATATCAGTATACATTACAGTCAAGATAATATAGACTAACAGTTAAAAAGGGTTAAGAGTCAAACTTCTAGGACTCAAATCCTGGCTTCCTCTGGGCTTCTCTGGTCAAGTCACTTAACCCCTTTTTGCTTACAGGGTTCTCATTTGTAAAACAAAGATCATAATGGTCTATCTTCAATAGGGTTGTTGGGAGGGGTGAATGAGATGCTTTATATCAGGTGCTTTGGGGTGCCTGGCACAAAGAAAGCACCTACTGCCCAATCCGTGATGTTTACTCTTATCAGTAAACTTGGCAATGGGGGAAAACGTTCTTAGGTAAAGAACTCACAGGTCCATTAAATCTGGCCCCTGCAGTCATGGTTCTCCAGGCCAGCCAGGGACACGTTTACTGGAAATGCCTTGGGCAAGCTACGAACCTTCTGACACAGTCCTACTCTCATTTTAATTACTGTCTTCCATGTGCTAGATAGTGGGGTGGCTTGGCCCCCAGTGTCCAATGTACATGCTTCTCAAGAAACAGGTCCTGTCTACACGCCAGACGGAGTTACCTATCAGTCCCATCAGTTGGTAAAGAAAAGCCGCAGAGACTGATTGGTAAAGGTAGAATATACAGAGTATCAATCTCTTAGAACAGTGCCTGGCACATAGTAATTGTTATGTAAATATGGTTATTGTTACTACAGTTGCTAGTGTTACCCTTACTATTGTTGTTATTCTTATTTGATTGTTACTATTACTTTGAACGACTACTACATTATTACTAATATTCTCTTCCATTGAGGTCTTAGGGTCTGCCTTTCTTCCCCCCTTTCTTTCTGCCTTTTAAGACATTTCACCTCTCACACACGTGTCCCTGGTTCCTTCCGCAGACCCTCTGGGTGAGTTCTCTGTCTCACTTGCATTTGAGCTCCTTCTCTAGGGTGTGTCCCTGGTCTCCTCGTCGCCCAATTTCTCGCTATCCCCATGCCCAGCCTGGAAGGATCATCGCTCCCCTCAGTCTCTTAAACGGAGCTCTGGAGGGGAAGGAGTTAGGGATGAGGACACACTCAGGTGGGAAGACCAGAAACCCATAAAGCTCTGTCCCGTTGGAGAAGACACTGTCTCAACACCATCTTTCCCCAAGGCAGGGGTACAAAGGGAAAAGTTAATTTCTGGGAAGCTGCCCGAAGACACTACTTCACCATCTTCTCTCTAGAAAGTAATCTGCAGAGAAGACATCGCTGCAGTAATACAGTGACCTATATTTGTGGCAGACTTGCCTACCCTCCCAGGAAAAAGCTGCTGAGCTGTAAGATTCCCCCTACAGATGGCTGTGTAGGATGCCCTCCCCTTCCACAAAAAGAAAAAAAAAAATCTCAGTGACTTGTTTGATACCACTCAGACAACAAAGTAATATGCAGCTTAGAATCCTTTCCCCTCCCCCCAAAGCGAGTTATTTGCCAGATCCCAAGTGGTCCGCAGTTGATGGATGGCGGGTGATTTCTCCATCAGCACACCTTGGAGCCCCAGAGCTAACCCTCTGACAGCGTTAGCATAAAAGATTTACATTTATGTTACGAGGGCCACACAAGAATAATAATTTTAAGATACATTGCCTTGGCTGCTGGTGCACCCTGGGAAATCTAGCAGTGGCAGGCACTCAGCCTCACTGTAATTACAAAATGGCAGAGCAGGAGAGGTTTTTTGGAGACAAGTAGCTAGAGACCAAAGCCATCTGCATGCCTTGGCGGATTGAAATTACAGTAATATATGAAGACATTACCTGAAAAACCCGGCACCATTTAAATGATTTACTCTTCAGCCCCAGCAAGCTTTAATTTAAGGATAAAGTCATTCAGGAAGCTAATCTGATAGGGGAGGCATTATTTCACACAGTTAAGTTAATTTACAGTAGCTGATTGTTGTGGTTGGTTTTGGTATTATTATCTTCCTACAAACAGCTGATCTGCCAGACAGAAGCAATATACTGCTTAACACAGTGTCTTAATTCAGCAGGCAAGCTATCTGTGATAAAGGTTTGTTTATAAGCAATAATGGGAAAGTCATTTTGAGGCCATGCTGATAACACTGATGAGAAATATTTTTTTTAAGGAGAACATGCACAATTCAATAAATAAATGGATCAGGGAGCCCTGCACCCATGGGTCTGTGTGTCCAGGATTGCTATCCTGAGTGGTCATTTGCCATTGGCATTGTCTCCTTCATGAGTCAAGGTCCTGTGCACCTTGACCCCAAGTTCCATGCCTGGAAACCACTTCTTCCCCGTTGCCAAATTGACTTCTCTGCCAAGTTCTTGAGAGCCCAGTGAATTCAGCGGCCCAGGTGGATACCTGCTTCCCAAGGAAAAAGTGAGCGTTGATATTTGCCTTTTAATGAGTTTTTTTAATGTTCGAGAGACCCAGAGTGTGCTCACTTATGGATGTTGAGGTAGAAAAACACGAGGACATGGGCATTCAAAAGGGAGCTAACCAATTAGGTGGTGGGTGAAGCTAGAGATTTGGAAAGGGTAGATAAAAACCAACTCGCTTTTTTCCTTGGCAAAACTGGGAAAGGGTGGTCGTGTTTTATGTTGACTCAGGATGCCGAGATGATTCAAGAGCTCTATTAGCATGAGCAGAAACATTTGTCTAATGGCCTTCATCTGCTTAGGGATTTTTTTTTTTAAAGATGAACATTCTCTTGTCACCTCATGAGTTTATCTCAATAGGAAAGGCGTAGCTTTTGGAGAGGGGCTGAGGACATGCTACCCAAGGGATCAGGAATTATTTGCCCGTGGCCCAAGACAGGAGTTCATAAGATAAGCATCTGTCAGGAAAGACCGAGAAAGTCACAGATTAATGAATCTGAAGGGGGCTTAGTCCAGCCCCCATCGTAAGTAGCAACTCCTTCTTAAATTCTTATTATGGAGATACTATGCTTGTTACGGAGCATAATAATATATCCTGTGCTGGATGGATATAATTCCGGTTCTTCTCCATTGTACAGATGAAGAATCAGATTCAAGAGTATACATAACTTTAGTCAAAATACGGGGCAGGATAAGTCCTATGTATCTATCACAGGTAGCTTTCAACGATGGCCTCAGTGATCCCCATCACCTGGTATTCACCCTTGATTGTGGGCTGTACCTGGTGACTTGCTTCTAGTGGGTACATTACAGAAAAAGTGATGGGCTGTCCTGTGATTAGGTCACAAAAGATCGTAACTTCCTTCTTACTGATGATTTCTCTTCTTGCCTTCTTTCTTTGCATGTGTTGTGGAAGTAAGCTGCCATGTTGGAGATACCCACCTGGCAGAGAACCGAGGGTGGCCTCCAGCCAATGCCAGTCAGGGGCTGAGTGGGAAGCCATACCTGGGTCCCTGACCCACAGAAACTTCCAGATAATACATGTTGTTGTTGAAGGCCACTAAATTTGGGGGTCATTTATTAGTCAGCCATGGACGACTAAAACAGTGCATTTTCAAGGAGACAGCGTAGCACAATATAAGGAATTGGACAGACCTGGATGAAAATCCAACCCCTACATTTTGACCAAACTGCAGGGATGGTGAACTCTACCTTGCAGGGTTGAGTAAGAATGGAATTATTCTGTCCACCTCTGTCTCCCTAGGAATGCCCAGCTCATTCAGTGTGGCCTCTAATAAGGGGTAAGTTATTGTTATGATTTCATATATGACTTGTGACCATTAATTAAAGTCTTGTTCCCTAGTCCTTCATCACAGTCAAGCTTGTCTGCTAATTGCTCGTGCTCCCAGATACTTTTCTGCCATGCCTTTCTTCTGTCTGGAATTTCTTCTCCACCTCTCAGAAATCCACCCATCCTTCAAGGCTTGGTTGACACTCCACCTCCACCTCTCTCAGGAACTTCTCTCCTATGGCCACCATACTTTGTGAGCCTTCTTTCCTCTGTCAGCTTCCACTATTGGGACCAATTCTTGGTCCTTGTTTCCTGCAAAGCAAGGCTGTGTGCACACATGCATGCGTGTGTGGAGGGAACGAGGATGTGCTGCTAACACTATCCCAACTTGCAGAATGGGGCTGCTTCCAAAAATAGTTGTTCAATATTACAAACCATGCTGAGTGTGTACTTCAAAGTCAGGTGGGTCAGGATGCAATGTCAGCTCTGAACCCCACTCACTAGGTGATCTCTGCAGAGATGTTTAGCTTCTCTAAGTCTGGCAAATGCGGTCATGTTAGGATCCCATTCAAAACCTTCTTGTGACTTCCTGTGATGCTTGTGTAAACTCACAGTCTCTCCTGTGACTTGTGAGACTTGCCATGATCCGACGGCTCCAGTCTCCTCTTGGATCATTTCCTCTGTCATACACAGCATTGGTGAAACTGGCTGTTTGATGCCTTGAGCTTGTCCAGCTTCCTCCTGTCCTGCCTCAGGGACTTTGCATATGCTGTTTCCTCTGCTAGGTACACCTTCAACGTCCTCTTTACCTGGCAAACTCCCACTCGGTACTGAGGTCTCAGACTAAATGTTGCTTATTCATGAAAACCTTTCAGGACTCCCCTAGGCTGGCTGGTCTGCCTCTCTAAAATGCGCCATGCTTTTCCTTCTTAGCGCTTATCACAAGAGTAGTGAATGAATTGAAGTGAATTAGTTCATGATTAACTGGTGTGATTATTTGATTCATTTTTTTTCTTGTGAAAAGGTGACTTTATTTACTTATTTAGTTAGTTAGTTAGTTCCGTTAGCCACTGTATAGTACATAATTAGTTTTTTTTTTTTAAAGATTTTTATTTATTTATTTGACAGAGAGAGACACAGCGAGAGCAGGAACACAAGCAGGGAGAGTGGGAGAGGGAGAAGCAGGCTTCCCGCTGAGCAGGGAGCCAGATGCGGGGCTCGATCCCAGGACCCTGAGATCATGACCTGAGCCGAAGGCAGACGCTTAACGACTGAGCCACTCAGGCGCCCCCATAATTAGTTTTTGATGTAGTGTTCGATTCATCAGTTAATAACACCCAGTGCTCATCACAACACATGCCCTCCTCAATACTCATCACCCTGTTACCCCCTTGCCCCATCCCCCTCCCCTCTGAAACCATCAGATTGTTTCTTGGGGTCCATAGTCTCTCATGGTTCATCTCCCTCTCTGATTTGTCCCCCTTTGGATTTCCCTCCCACCCCCATGGTCCTCCATGCTATTTGATTCATTTTATCTCCTTCACTAGACAGTAAGTTAAATGAGGGCAAAAAAAAAAAAAAATTTAAAAAAAACTTGGTTTGCTCACGGATGCAACCCCAGCACCCTAGAACATTCCCTAGTATGTGATAGTCACTAAGTAAAGATTTCCGGAATAAATGATCAAATGAATACATAAATTAATGGTTTCCTTCGCTGTGAGATGAAAGGAAAATATCTATTTTACAGGATTTGTGGGAGGAGCTAGTGAATAAATGTTCACTAATTTAGTGGGGATGTTGATGAAGCCCTTGGGTTCTGTCTTCGGTGGCTCACCAACAGAATGGACTCCCCGGCTTCTCATTGCACTCCCCATGATGAATCTATTTGATGATGTGTTAGAGAGTAATGCTGCCTTTTCTGAATATTATCTATCTATGGGAGCCAGAGGGGCTGCTGACATTGCGCACATCAGAGCACACAACATCTGATATTTTCTCTTTATTCCAAGGCCCCTCGTCGGCGAGGTCATCAGGAGACTTCTTTCTTCTTCAGCCTTTCCCTGTAGACTGATCAGTTCTGCGCTCAGCTTTCCACCTGCTCCGGGAACATTAAATCTTTCCCCTACTATCAGACACAGTATCTTCTCGCCTCCTTATTAGACTTGGTGCCAGGACGTAGGTACTTGCATCTCACCTGTAGCAGGCTTCCCAAATAATGCCAACGAAGGCAACTCTCTTCCCAAGATGACTCTCCATTCCTTCTGCTAAAAAAGACAACGTCTTCATAATTATCCCAATCACCGAGCAAGGGTCTGGCTTATATTAAGTATGCATAGATATCAGTTCCCTTATCCCTTATACTAAGGCATACACTAGAAAGAAAAAAATGATAAATAGATATTAGAGAAGGGGTCAGAAAGCAGTGAGGACCCCCTCCTTCTGTGATGGAGAAGAAAATTGCCTGCTGTTGACACGCATGATTGTCACTCACCCTGAGTGCTTTCACTTGGTGGGGGCTACGGGCTTGACAATATTCAGTTTCATTTCTGGCTCCTCTCTCCAGCCCTCAGGGGTGTGTGTGGGTGAAGGATCTGGGGAAGAAAGGCTGATGGAAATCGCCCACGGGGGCAGAGACCTTGCCACATAACTTCTGAGACTGGTTAGTCCTCGAACTGCACACCCTTGGTGCAAGTCCACACTGTTTGGTTTGATCTCTGGCCCGATACCCAAGAAAGGGAAGACAGCATCTGACACAGCTCGGAGAGCTGAGGATGACCAAGCTCTTCCTGGAAAAGGTCTGGACACAGGAGCCTGACCCAGCCCAACATTCTTCCCCAAAGTGTTCTTCTTCCTGCCAGAAGCCAGCCAGCATATACTACTTTTTACATGGACCGTCTCTGTACTAGACTGTAATCTGTGTGAAGGCAGGCTCTCTGTCACCTACACTGTTGTTTCAGGGTCTGGCACCTCCCGGCATACAGTGACGAGTGCGTTCTCCCTACTCCCATGCCTTCTCTTGTAGTGACAGCTCAAAGTCTTCCAAGGATGCATTTGGCTGTCCCTGGCTCCCCCTGTTAACCCCTACCGCCCCATCACACTCTTCTCAAAGTTCTGCATTCTGCTAGCCTCCTCAGCCTGAAAGGCTGTGATTGTCGCCATCAGACGGGTTCTATTAAATATGGGACCCCAATACATTCAGGAGCACCAGCTTCTGTTCTGCACACCATGTCCATTTGATAAGAGTGAAGTGGATTAATTAACGTGGTAGGTCTATCTTCCACCCAGCTGTCTTGTGTTGCAATGGAGAGCAAGAAAAATCCATTAGATTATACTGAGAGATAGCTGAAAGAAAGTTTAGATTAAGTTTATCTCTCGAGGCAATTTTATTAGATAGATTAAGTTTCTGTTCATCTCTCCAAAGACCGTAGTAATAACTAGTGTCATGACTTCCAAATCCTTCGGACTGCAGAGGGTAATCAAACATGGTTGTCTTTTTATCCCCGCTTTTATTTCTTAGCATTCTACAATCCTGCCTCGTCCATCTGTCAAAGGGATAGTGTTAAGGGGATCAGTATTGACAAGTGACAGTACAAATTATGTAATGCTGATGACATTTCACTGTCTCCTTCTGATCTGCTATTCCCGCTCTCAATCACTCCTTATTCTATAAAAAGCACGGAAGGGGAGAGGCAGCTGTGCAAGCCACTGGCTCAAGTTCCCGAGCCCCACGGGCGAAACGGGGTGAATGTGAAGTGTACAAAAGGCTTCTGAATGAGACATGGGGCCTGGGAAGATGGCCTGGCTGACAGAAGGGGAAATTGAGGTCATTTTCCGACAACGGACCTGTGGCAGCTGCCGCTTGGGACCGCACCGCAGCTTTTGGTCATGCTGTGGTCCTGCGAAGTTGACGTGTCAGGCCCACGATGGCAATAGGCCTTCTATTCCAAGAATAAACCCTCTGACTTCTCCTCCATGGGGGATCCCACCCTTCCTTCTGGGGACGTGATGGAGGGTCATTTAAATGGAAGAACGAGCTGGTTTCGTAAGAGGAAAAGAACACGAGGGTGACAGGTGTGGGCACACCTGTGGGTGGGGGAATGAAGTTTTGGGCTGGGTAACAAGGGACCACATAAGAGGACACAGGTTCAAAGTATGGCAGAGGGACCTTTTGGGGGAACAGGGAACATCTTCCTTCCTCACACAGTCTCCATTCCTTTGGAAGAATCTCTGTGAGGATAATACTCCCGGCCTCTCCACTGACTCTTGCTCCATCTCCCTAAACAGACCTAAAGCGGAATGGCCACTCATGGACACAGGCTCCAAATGGACACAGATGTGCCAGACATGCCACTTTTTAATTGTGGCCTTGGATTAGCTGCTCAACCCTTATGAAGCATGCTTTCCTCCATTGCAAAATAAAAAGAGCACCAACCGTGCAGGGATGTTTCTGGTATGGTCCAGAGCCTTTTACCATCCTAGGTATTTGCTAGCTAGGAGAATTCATGAATCTTTACGAAAACCTCTCTTGTGCTGTCAGATTTTGGCTTGGGGCTTTACCTGAGTCTCACGATCTGACGCATGGCATGGGGCTGGTGAAATAGTTTAATGATTCTTTCAGCCAAATGGACTTTGCCTTCAGTCCTGGAGTCCTAGAGTAGTGGGTGAGTGGGATGAGGTTTGATAGTAGTCTCATTTATTCCACATTTATTAATCACATACTATGGATTGGGTGCTTCTCTAGGCATTGAGGGCCTATGGTCAACAGCACACATATGGAGTCTCACTTGTCAGCAGTTTTGTTGGTTCCTGTTTCACTCATGTTGGTATTTCCTTGATCTGCCATGGTATCTGGAACACAGTGGGTCCTCAGTTAATGTGTCCTGAAGAAATGAAGAGATGGATGCATACAAACCACTCATACCCTTCCTAACCACTAACCTTGAGTTGCTGAGAGGCGGACCCATTCCTGGAAAAGTTTCTCAAGATATGGGAAAACCCTATCGTTCAAGGCCAGCAGTCAAGGATAGGAGGCAGAAATAGGATTCAAGAGCACATTTCACCACGAAGTCTTCCTTAAAATGTAAAATAAAAACAAATAGAATTTTATTAATCTCTTTTCGCCTATAGCCTGGAAAAGCCCTTATGTCAAAAATCCCCACCTCTAAATTATGCTTTGTCTTCCCATTATAAATTTCATTAACCACTCTTTTATTAGCAGTCTTATTACAGTTGATCTGCGCATGAATGGAAACAATTTACAAATGATCAGGGTTGGATTAGAGAAACCATAAACTCCATGCAATTGTTACAAATTATTTACTGGCTTAGCACAAATCTGCATTTAGATGGAGGAAGTCAATCAGAAAGGTACGTTCAGGTATTCTTCACAAGATATGATTGTGAAGATAGTTGCAGACTGGCACGCATCATGTGGAATAGAAATGAAAATAAGTAGATTCATTTGTCAAATACACTTAGGTGTGGGTCTCCTCATTTAATCAGAACTCTGGAGGACTGGATATCTGGGAAATTGAAAAGGGGTAGGAAGCCAGAGGGTGTTGCTTGAAAGTGGGCTTCCTCTAAATACAAGGTCAAGAGGGGCGCCTGGGTGGCCCACTCCTGCTCTTTTTCTCTCTCAAATAAATGAATAAATAAAAAAAAAATTAAATACAAGGTCAAGAATCCGAGAGAGAGAAGGGGATTTTGGAAAAATCAAAAAAGCAGAAACATTGACCCAGCACATTAAAAGCTGACAGAATATTCCTCATGTTTCAACTCATTAATCTTCCAGTGATGCTGTGAAATAGGGAGGACCATTACTACCATTTGTCAGTTGAGGGAGCTGAAGTTTTGTAACTTGGCCAAGGTCACACAGCCATCAGGAGTTGGATCTTAAAACTCCATGCCCACATCTTAGATTCATCAATGGAAGCATTGCTTTTGTTTTGGGAGCTGCTTTTTTTTTTTTTTTTTTTTGCATGGGGGTGGTGGCGGTTGGGGGTCCTTGGGAATAGCTCTGGAGTCCTAACTCTCCGCCAGCACTGCAAGACTTGAATTAATCTCGCCCGTGCCTTGACTTCTCCTGTCTGAGAAGGATGGCATGAGGGGGTGGCATGATTTCAAGGAAAGAACACAGGGTCAGGCATTGGGAAGGGTGGGCTCCTCTATCCAACTTGCTGTGTGACCTTGGATGGTTCTTTTACTCTTTCTGGGACTTGATTTACTCAGGGGGCTAGGATTTGGTTTCTTTGGATTTTCTGGAAGTTTGCTGAACTTAAGCTCGGGGCCAGAAGATGTGAATACGAGTGCATATTCTCTGCAGACCCACACCCTTCCTTGGCAAGGGGGAAACTGGACAAAAGTGGAGTTCCTATTCCTTATTCTGCCCTATTGTAGATGCATTAGTTATGTCCCCTCTTTAATATTTCAGTTTTCCTCTTTCAGTCGAAGCTGCTCTTAGGTTATTTTTCATTCATAGTAACTCAACTCTTTTCTCCCAGATCTTTGGCTTTTATGGAGATTAGTCTTCATCTAAGTGACAAAACCTTTAATGGTGATGTTTCAGATCTCTTCATTAGATGGGAAGAGCTTTTGAGGACTCAAGGACTTCTCAGGACACGGAAAATGCAGCTATGTATGTGTAGTTTATTCCTTTAGATCCCATGGCTGGCAAGTTGGAGCTGTAGGGGAGGGGGTCGGGGTGGGGTTGGAGGCCCTACCACTTCACCTCTTCCCTGGAGGAGATTTTATCTGCCCTCCTTGTGGCCATTTCACAGTGTCAATGATGAGCGTGAGTAGTCATGAAGGGGGAGACATTTCCCCCCTTTCCTTCCCAGCTGAGAGGCTGGGTTCATGAAGAATGAGCATAATCATATTCATGGTAACAAGAGCTACGTCTATTAGATGCTAACCCCAGGCCAGCATGAGCTCATTGCTCTGTGCACTTTATTTTACTGAATGCTCATGATAGCTCTATGATCTGGAATTGTATTTTCACCCCCTCTTACAGATAAGAAAGTGGAGATTTGGTTGGGGAAGGGGATGATTTATTTAATCTCATACAGCTGGGAAATGGAAAAGATGGGACTTTATCCCAGTTCTGTCTCCCTTCAAAGTCTACATCCTTAACCAATAAACTATACTAATCTTATGAGTTTAAAATTTATGGGACTAGATCAGATGTACTTCATAGATCTTTTCCATCTCAAAGATGTAACTAATAAATTCCTAGAATTGACAATTCTTTTCAGAGTTTCTGGCCCAACACCCTATGGTACAGGTAAGGAGGTGGGGGCAATTAGACAGGAATTTTTTACAAACATATAACAGGATAAGGACATTGGGAATGGCATTGGAAGCAACAAGGCAATGGGCAGGCAGAAAATCTTGACTTTTCTCCTTTTATCCAGATCCTCCACACCCAGTTAAGAATGTTGGGCACTGTACAACTCTGTTGGGTGCCATTTGCATGGACTGTGCAGTGATATGCTGTCCCTCTCTTTTTCAATTCCCCTCCGCTGTCATATATGACTAGGACATTTTCTTATCTTCCTATGATTTTATTTCACAGCCATTTCTAAGACAGAGGAGAGCTCGCATTCCTCTTTCTTTTCCTTTTTTCTTTTTCCTAAAAGAGAAGCTGGGAGCTTGCAGGGACTTGGGTGGCTGGCATCACTGACTTTGGAGGTTGCTGGCTAATCAATCAGGAGCTGCATTGTGAATGCTTGGCATGGATTTTCTTTTTTCTTTTCATCCTTTGTGCGGGTTGTGTGTGTGTGTGTGCATGCATGTGCACACCACTTTGGTGCCTTTCCACCAGCACAGGACTCATGAGCTGGATGTAATTAAACGGCAGCAATATACTGTATGAGGCTTGCTTTGTACACAGATCTTCTCCCTTGCTCCATTTACAAATGCCCCACTAGCTCTGTGCTCTGCATTCATTAAGCATCCCTGCGCCTGGATGTTTTAGAGTCTGCTGACTGGTCTCTCCAAGACTGGGATCTAGGGTCTGGGGCCCATGAGGGAATTGCACGTGGCTGTTAGCAAGCCTCTAGGCCACTGGGAGTTTGCGCAGAGTGAACTGAGCCGAGTCAACAGGACCTCTGCAGGGACTTCTGGCGGTGACACCCGTGGCTGAGGCTTTGTGCCTCTTGGAATGCTCCGCCAGAGTCCCCAGGAGTTGAATTCGGATAAAATTGAAAGGTAAACTAATTATAGTGGGGCCATTTGTGCTTCTGTGGTTTAGCTTATGTCAGCATTTCCAGGTTAAACTGCCTTCTTTGGGGATTTCAAAATCTGCTTTAAATGTCTTTTTTCACTACTGTTCACCCTGGTTCCCAATCTAGTTCCATTACAGGTTCTGATATTTAGACAAATGGACTTTATCCCCACTCTTATGTGTAGCTCAGGTTCAAATGTGTTTTGCACGCACACAAAAAGAAAACAAATGCACATGGATGCTGTATTCATTCAAGATGGTTTGAGCTGTAAGTGACACAAACTCAAACTGGCCAAAAGGAAATGCATAGATTTGCATCCCTCTGATCCTGGGACTTTAAAAATCAAAGTCCTGTTCTTAGGACTTTGTCTGACCCTGCATTTCTCACACCGCATTGTCTCAGCCAGACGTTATTCTTCACAAGGGGAACCTCCCCATGGTAGGCAAGATGGCTGCCAGGAGCCATGCAGTAGAAAGTGCCTTTCGATCTACATTAATGTCAGGGGAGAATGATTGGTCCTGCCCGGGATCACGTGCCCAGCCCTGAGCCAATCATAACGGCTGTGGGAGGGATTGGGGAACTGGCTGGCCTGTGTCACACACCCCGGCACTGTGATTGACAGCGTAGGTCACGTGCCTGTTCCTGAGCCAATTACAATGACTGTGGGAGGGATTAGGGATTGGCAGTCGGTGTCACACACCCAGGGAGCGTGATTGACAGCCCTGCTAGGACCACATGAAGTGGAGAAATCGCGCTCTGTTGCTTCCTGGTGGTGTGACTGGGCAATGTCCTTAACCTCCCTGCTTTTTAGTTTCTCCAGCCGTGGAAGGAGTGGCATATCATTCATCTCACGGGGACTATTAAGGATGGAATGAAATAATAATACATATAATAACCAGTTATTAGGGAGCTACTAGTAGTAGATACTGGATACTTAATAGGCACTTTCTTATCGAGTTAGTTATCCCCAGAGCCTATGGCTTGGGATGTGGATAAAAGGCCCATTGCTCATATACATGTGCCACATAAGCAGGTTTCCTTACTAGAGGGCTACTCAGTGTCTTTGGCTTGAATATCCCAAACCAATTATCAAACCACTTTTAATTTGAATGCTTTCTGGTCATAGACCCTTTTAGGATAATAATGTCTCACATGACCCAGTTTTGGAAGATGCTTTCTATATTCTAAAGTCTAAATTCTAACTAAAGGCAGGCCAGGGAGCATTTGTACCTGGGTTGTCTTGTTTTGGCCCCTCCTAACCATTTGTACTGAATTTCCCTTTGACAAGTTTCTCTGCGAGATCACATGAAAACCAGAATTAAGACCAGTTACTGCATTATTGTGAGATGTGGTTGAGGTCCTAAAACAGTGTTCCCATCTGGACAAACTGCTCTCAGCCTTCAGCGCTGGGAAGCTCACCCAAGCATATCATTTTTGATTTTCTGGAGACCGTTTCCCTTGTTGCCTTGGCTGCCAGGAAGCTCAGAGTCAAATGTAAGCCCCCTTTCCAGCCCATGCACAGAACTTTAGTCCTGCATTTTGAGTGTGACTCTATCCCTGACTCTACCTTCCTTTTCCTACTCCTTATGTTACAGTCACCCTGATTAAAAAAAAATATTTACATTTATCTTGTTTTATTTGTATAAGGGATTTGGATCTTTGAGGGGTTGAGATGGGGCAAAATTAAATAGATAAATAAATAAATAATGCAGGTGGGATCTCAGGGGCCTTTTTCTGCAAAGATAATGTTGGCTGTGCTAATACCCGTTTCTCCTTCACCGCTAATGTCTTGGCTCTGCTCGGAGCCACTTGTTCAATTACAGCGCCAAGCTTCTGTTTTACAAGGCTTCCTTTGAGCACATCTAATCAGAAACAGCTCCTCACTGCAGTGTCTTTGTTCACTGACTGGAACCTTGAATGCCTCGCTTTGCCTAATGAATAACCCAGGGGCTCCAAATTGGTCTTAGCCTTTATTTAGAAAATGGAACCAGCAAAACTCCGAAACATATTCAAAGCCAAGGCCGTTGGAAGGTCAGGCATCACTCTGGCATTTCAGGAAGGTTGTATACTGCTCTGCTCCCCCACACATTTATTGGACTTTTTTTTTTTTTTTTTTCCATTGAGCTCTCAGTGCTTGTTCCTATCTTGGCACGGACGACACTGGATACATCCCCTGGTGTAGGGATTGCCCAGCGACTCATTTCTATGCCTGGGTGTGGACTCCAGAGTTAATGCCAGTGATGTGCAGGGCTGGGCTCCATCCAAGGAATCATCTGTGAAGTCTTGGTTACTTTCATCCTCCTGGGGGATGAACTTTGAACACTAGATGATAACAATCAAAGGCCTCTGGAAGAGTGAGCAGTATCCTCCACAAAGAGGCCACCATCTGAAACTGGCCCCTGGCTAGTTCCAGACCTGTGTTCAAATCCTAGCTTCATTGCTACCCACGGTGAGAGTTTGGATGAATTACCTTTTCTCCAAGTTTCAATTTCTTCCTCTCTAAAGTACCTCCTTCACTGTGTTGGGAAATTAACTGAGCTTGTGCCTGTTCCCCTTCACCTAGCTGGACTTGCTCTGCTCTCTCTTGAGATTGTGGTTTAGGAGATGTGACCTTGTGGGAAGGCTTCCCTGATCTTTCTGATGGGGGCATACCCCTTACTGTAAGTTTCCGTCATACTGAGTATCTTTCCTCCGGCGACCTCTCATGGTGGTATTGTTACATTTGCTCCTAGGATTCTTCCATCAGACTACAAGCTCTACCAGGACAGACACTGAGGTTGCTACTGTTTACCACTTCATCCCAGTGCTTGCCTCTGGGATGGGCATATAAGAAGGGCTCAATAAAGAATGAACAGTGAATGGGTGAATGAAGATGGTGGGTTGATAGTGTCCCTCAGAGTCCGCAGAGGGAAGGGAGGAGGGGGCTAATTTGGGCATCTCCCTGCTGCAACCCAGGCATGGCGCTGCAAGCTTTTCCTTGGCCAACCCATTTAAAATTCGACATGACCCCACAAGGCAGGGTCTGTGTTGTGGTCGTCTCAGATCCCTGGAACTCTGCTGAACATGAACGTGAGGCCCAACAAATGTTGTCTGAGTTCAAGCATTAAATAAATGAGCCAACACATCTCCATGACACATATGGAGCTGGAGGGTCACCTGCAAAAGAATTTCAACATTGCTAGATGGAGGCTTGATCCTCCTTACACCCCATTTCCTGGGGGTCCCAGGCTAAAAACGGATGGCTTCTCATTAGAAGCATTGCCACCCCCACCCCTTCTCCAACCCCAGCTCATGTGAGACCATATGCTCTTTATTTATTATACCAGTCTGCATATTGAGATAATTGGGTTGTATAATATGGCACACAGACTAATCTGAGAATGATTTCTGCTGAATAGAAATTACTTATTTTGATTCCTCAGGGGTTTGTTTTGTCAAAACTCATGTAGTATTTAGCAAAGTAATCATTGTTCAATTGCCGAGCACAGGAAGTGTAAAATTATCCTAATAAGAATGAAAAGAATGAAGGGAACGAGTGTCGCTGACCTCGTCAGCTTGATTCGTGATGGTGTTTCATTGTGTTCTCAAGGCCTAACCTCAAACGCCGCCCGTGAAGATCACCATGTACCTCTCTATCTCACCGGCCTTAATTAGATATGCAATTTGTCATATGGTTGTTCAACCAGATGGAAACAAACAAACAAAGACGGAAGAGGGAGCATGTTACTGAAATTTGTGAGAGAATTGTTCAATAGCGAATCAATACCAACCTGGAAAGGGAGTTTTTAAAGCGAGGAAACTGGATTTTCCAAATAGAGATACAGGCAGTGTGACCTTGAGGTAGTCACTTAAATGCTCCAAACCTAAATTCTTCATCTGTCAGGCGGAGTTCATAATGACGCATACCTTAGGTTAGCTCCTTAGAGCCAGCAACCTGTTGTGTTCGCCTGCCTCATTCCAGAGCGTTGTTGACCATTTGGCCCATTCTTGCTTTGTGGGCAACTTTTTAAAAATTATTTATTTATTTATTTATTTATCTGAGAGAGAGAGAGAGAGAGAGCGTGCACAAGCAGGAGGAGGAGCAGAGGGAGAGGGACAAGCAGACTCAGTGCTGAGCCATATTGTGCTCGGACCACATGGAGAGGTCAAGTGTCGTTGCGGTAGACGGCAACTAGCATCCAGCTCACCCAGGCCAAGTGTCCGATGTGAGTGAAGATACCAGCCTTGCGGGTCACCCTCCACCCAAAGCTGATCAAGTCTCCTCAGCTGAGTCCCCATCGTGAGGGAGCGGAGACAAACCATCCCTGCTCTGGAATCTGTGAGGATTCCACAATGGTGGTTGTATCACACCCTAAGTTTAAGGATGGTTTGTCGTGCAGAAAAAGTAACTCGAACCCCGGTGAAGCCTCAGTGTCCTCACCTGCATAACAGATAATAGGACTGCCTTTCTTACAGGCTGGGTTGAGAATCGGAAGTGAAAGAGCCCGATGTCAGAGCTGACGCATGGTGAGCGCTCGGTAGATGGTAATGGCCGTGTTACCGTTCATGCTAGCGTCACCACCATCTGTCCTGTGGGGACATAACTGTCAGGCCTTTGAGGATGGGAGTTAGGACACCAGGGTGGGGGGCACTGGGCTGAGACCGGGCTGCACCCAGTGGGCAAAGAAGCAAGGACAGTGGTCCCTCTCCATCCTGGGGCATCATGTGGCCTCCACACATGCCCAAGGCCAGCAAAACCAGAGTATTTGCTAGCACTCCACAAATTTTCCTAGGAGGCAGTCTGATTCATTTCCAAACCAGGCAATCCTGCATGGTAGCCAGCGTGGATAGAGGGAGGGAGTTTCTTGTCTCGGAGTTGCCAACTCCAGCCCGCAGGTCTGTTTATTCCTAGCGGTGGGAACCTCACGTGGGGAGATTCATGCCCCCGTGTCTTCCTTCTCCCTTCCTCCACGGACTTCCTTGGCCTCTTGATGGATTCTCCTGACACTTCTCAGCCTCAGCAGTGCGGTTCAGGGTTTTCTGCCCATATAGGCTAGCTGTCTGTTGGGGTGTCCAGCAGGTGCTGGGAGGCCTCATTATAGAGCCCAGAAGCTTCCAGGTGTGCATCAGGCTGTGTTTCTTGGCATCTCTTTATAGTAGAGGTTTTGGTCATTCCTGCAACTCAAGGCCTGTCACGAAGTTACATGACCTGCTTTGTCTTCGGACAGTAATTCTTTGATTATTGCCAGACTGTGGCTGGCCTGGTATATCTTCCCAAAACTGGATAAGACTCAGCATGAAATTCTTCGGGCTGAGCCCTGGGGACCGCCCCCCACCTTGTCAGCAGCTTTTTTTTTTTTTTTTAGATTTTATTTATTTATTGGACAGAGAGAGACATAATGAGAGCAGGAACACAAGCGGGGGGAGTGGTAGAGGGAGAAGCAGGCTTCCCGCAGAGCAGGGAGCCCGATGTGGGACTCGATCCCAGGACCCTGGGACCATGACCTGAGCTGAAGGCAGATGCTTAACAACTGAGCCACCCAGGTGCCCCTGTGAGCAGCTTTTAATCCAGCACTTTCTCCCATGATCTTGTGCTTGGAGAATTTGGGGTTACTGTTCTCAATTTTCTTCCTGTGGTGACAGCGTCTGAGATGTGATAAACGGTCAGAAAAGAGTCAGGCATCCTGTTTATCTGTTACAAGGGTAGCAAAGCACCTTTCCTCCAAGAGATAGGACCAGCCAGCTTACAGGTTTTTTTTTTTTTTTTTCAAGCTGACATTTCCTAAATGCTTGCTGTGTGTCAGATGCTGATCTAAGTGTGTTCTGTGGGTTCCCCCGTCAAATCCGTTTTTTTCCATACCCATTTTAAGGATAAGGAAGCTGAGGTCCAGAGAGGGAGGTTACATGCCAAAGCTAGGAAGTTGTGGGGTGAAGTCACACAGCTGTGAGATTTGCTTTCTACTTTGCATGCTGCCTTGAATGCAGACACTTAAACCTGCTCTCTCCTCACGTCCCCCAGGAAGGCAGCTTCCGGTCTGGTAATGGGTGTTCTCCATCTCTGCATTCCACGACCCTTGTTCAGGGCCAGGACCAGGGAAGGCATTGGATAAGTGTTTGTTGAATGAATAGGTGACCATACAGGGCCAACACAGTGACTCCCAGGTGAATACATGAGTGATTTGTTGGGTCCAGGGCTTTAGAGGAGTCATGTCAGGTGCTGGGAAGATCCCAGTGGAGCTGAAACAAGAAAATAGAAGGTGAGGGGCTAGGTGATTATGAGAAGCAGCAGAGCCTCTCATGGGGGCCCAGAGTACCACACCTGAGCAAAGAGTAGAATTCTCTTCTCTCTCATCTATGATATTCTCTGTGTATTGGATCCATTTTTCTCCCTCTGCAGGGGACAGGTTTTTTTTTTTTCTTCTTTTTCCACTCCATAGGCAAAGATGACCTCCAGAATTTTCCTGTCCTACTTCAAGTCTTAAGTCCAAATGCCCAGAAGAGAAATTCCATTTTCCCTGGATTGATGGAGATGTGTTGCCAGTCACCTCAGGGGGTGAGAGGTGCTGATGCCCACTACAAACGAGGTTGCCGGAAACCCTGCTCCCGGGGGGCTGAGCAAGAATCCGAGAGGTGGGAAACGTGCCTAAATATGAACACCCAAGTCTCCTGCTCCAATTTCAAAGTCGATCTGACTTAAGATATCTGACTTACAGGGTAGGAAAGTGGTTTGCTCAAATCAGCCTCTCCTTGCAATGGAAATATGCCAATGTGGCTTGGAAAATACCGAACCCAAGAGAGGAGGCCCTTCAGAACTTGCCAAGATCAGCTCAGAAGCTGGGAGTTTTGGGGGCCACCTTTGAAGTTAGTTTCTCACCCCGGCGATATGGGGGTGATGTGCGCGGTTTCCAACGGTTACTCTTGCGGAGCCCCCGGGAGGCGAAGTCTTCGGTGGCTGATGGCAGGGACAGTGTTCACCACCGTGGTCTCAGTTTGCTCCCCCCCCAGCCCCCGCCACCCCACCATCTCCCCCGTGTCTGGAGTAGAGCAGGTGTGTGTGCTAGATGCATAGGAATATGTTGGTGGAGCTCTGCTACATTTCAGGCTTTACGGCCAGCCATGTTTTAATGTAACCTTCATCAAAGGGCTTCATCAAAGGAGTGCTGGTTAGTATTTTCTTCCCACTTTACTGATGAGGATTTGCAAGTTCAGAACAGTTAAGCACCCGGACCAGATCAGAGTTAGTACTTGTGAGATTTAAACCTAGGTTTATCTGAGCGTGTACCCTGGCCTCTTTTCACTAGTCCATCAAATCTCTCTGATCCAAAATGAGTTTTTTGCAGGGGGAAAAAAAAAGAAAGAAAGAGAGGAAGGGAGGGAGGAAGGAATTCATCTTCCATGAGAGTTGCTGTAGGAAGTGAGGGGCCTCCAAGTAGCCGAACGCCAAACACAGGGGAGGAAATGTTGATAGATATCTGGTCTAGTTAAGCTGAGCTCTAATCAGTGGCACTTTGGTGCTTTGGCTCTGGGAATGGAGAGCCACGCATACCTAAGGACTCGGGACAAACAGGGTGGATGCCAGGGCTGGCCTGGCTGTCCGCAGGAAGTCTAAAAATGTGAGTTTGATTCCAGTGAAGACAAAATACCCAGAGGACAGAGAGAGTATTCTACGAAGCATTAGTTGTATGTCAGCGGACAGAAGAAGGGTAAGAAGGAGTGCCAGGGACTGGCCGGGAAGACTGTGCTCATATTCAACGTCTAGACTCCGGGGGAAGTTGCACTTTAGTGGACGGGATGAGAATGAAAACCAAGAGCCTGTGTGTCCAAAAGCATCTCCCAGGTGATGGCTCCCCGACTTTCCTGTTCTCAGAACTCTTCCCGTTTCTCAGTACCATCCTCGGAGATACAAGAGCGGATTTGCTGTGGGCCAGTTCCTGAAGAAGGACCCAATTCCGCAAAGGGCTTCAGAATGACTCTTTCAGAAGTGATTGTCAAACCTGTTCGCCACCCAGGGAAACATCTCTATGCAATTATTCTGGTTGGCTGAGTAATTGTTGCTAACATTACACAGGGTAGGAACGATCAGGGAAGTAATATTAGATGTGTCTCTTACAAAACTGATTGTGTCACTGCTATGTTTGGTACACTGAGGGTCCATGTGCTTGAATAAGGCAGAGTCTGGTTTTGGAGACTCAGACTCTGTATGGAAAATCATCACAGTCATCCTTGGCTCCAAGGATTGCCGCGGGGACTATATGAGGTAACGGGCAATACATGGTTCATGATGGTTTCCAAACTCACCCGATGCATTTGTTTTATTTAACACATATATAATGTTTACTAGGTGTTGCACGCATTATAGATATTCATGCACGCGACACTCATAGCAGCCCTTGGAAGTAGGTATAGTAACTGTCTTCACTTTGCAAACGAGGACAGTGAAGAGCAAAGTCGTTAAGTAACTGATGCATGGCTAGGAAGCAGCGGAGCTGAGATTTGAACGTGGCTCTTGAGTTCATGCCCTTTGCCACCTGGAAGGCACACCGATGCGTCAGGCTGCTGTGCTGCCCACTGTCCCTTGCAAAGTGCTGGGGAAGCATTTATTTCTTCTTGTGTTCCATGAACTTTCAGAAAAACACAACTTGCACTCAGATTGGTGTCTCAGGGGTCTGCTTCTGGGGGAACCCAAACAAAGACACGCTCCAATTCGGCCCGGACACTCTGTCTTTCTCTCCGAAGGGTTCCTGAGTAAGGAAAGTACGGTATGTGCAGAAAGCAATGGCCAAATGGGAAAGAAAGTACTGCTTTTTTAATAGCTGGGTAAGCACCCAGTACTCCCCAGTGCACAGCAGTAAAACTCTAGCTGGGGGATGTGGATTATGCCTGGAAAAGGGTTCACTGAGGTCCCCTGCTTGCTTTATCCTGTCGAGATGTGCTGACAACATGGGGGCGGAAAGCCAGAAGGCGATCCGCTCAAGGATGCAGACCTTGAAGGCACAGTAACTCTATCCCGCAGTGAACCAGGCTCCATGGAGGTGAGGGCTGGGCACAGTCCTTTCTGGGGCAGATCTGGGGGTACGGTGGGCACAGCCCAGGGCCTGAGCAGAGGGTCTGGGATGCGGAGAGAAGGATGGACGTTCCCATCCCCCAAAGGGGCTGAGGACCTGGGGGGAGGATGCTCCCGCCTGCCTTGGTTTCTGCTTCCTACTCTCCGGTGTCATGATGGCTTTTGATTTGCTGCCTTCTAGGGAGACTCTGAGTTCATTTCCTCTGATAGCACTCCTTGGCCTTTCCTCGGGTGGGATCAGGAAGGAGGAAAAGAGCATTCTGAGGGTTTTTGCGGTTTGGTCCCCTGGCACATTGACCAGGTGTCTGGAGCATCTGTGCCGTTTGTCCTATGAACCTGTTGGATCTGTGCATCAGAAGTTGAGAAGAAGCCCCGGAAACAGCAGCGATGGTGATGACGATGGTGACAGTGGTGATCTAGAGGTCTTGCACCACGTGTCACTCGTCTGGCAGGACTGCTCCCAGCAAGCCTGTGAAAGAGGTCGTACTGTCTTTGTAGTACAGACGAGGAAGCTGATGTGGCAAGAGGCTTGATTCATTGTTTCAGCCACATCACGAGGTTCGTCGTCGAGGCTCCTGAAATGATCATTCTCTTTCTCGATAATGTGCTTGCTCGTGGCGTGTCCAGCACAGGGGCTGGGAGAGATGCTGTGCAGTGAGCGGCTGAGGGAAGGGCTGGGTGAACTTAGGTGAAAAGTTGTCTTTGTGATGTGGGTGGAGGGAATTCATCTCAATTCCTAAAGAAACGTCACCGCTCTGTGAGCCTCCTCGCCGTGAATTCCACGAATACAAGTGTGGTCGTTGCAGAATCGGCACGGAGGGGGGGGGGGGGGGGGCGTGTCACTTAATTGAATGAGTGAATGAAAGTGTCATTATTCAAAATATATCTTAAACTCAGAGCTCCCTGAGGGCGAAGAAAACCTCTATGGGAATATGTCTGAAGGGCTAGCAGAGTTAGCCCTGCTGCAGGGGTAAAGAGGATGGGCGGGGTGAGGGATGTGTTTGACAGGACCCAGCACAACCCAGGGTCTTTTGGACCAGCCTCTGCAAAAGGCATCCCTGGCTCCGTTGAAATTGCCTCTCTTCTTGCTCTGAAGAGATCTGACCCTGGTTCTTTCTTCCTCTCTTTATTGTTTGTTTGGGTTTTAGGGGAAGAAGATCCTGGCATTTTCCCTTCAAAACATTTTCTGGGAAACACAAGGAGGAAAAGGAATGCCTAAGTGGTAGAACCTCAGGCTTGGTATAAGAAACCATTGTTGCTGGTTTCAGTGGCCAAGGTTAGCTCTTTGTGTCCCTTGCTGCCTTGGCAAAGCCCACTGTCCGGGGTCTTTCACCCCCCCCCGCCCCCGTGCAGGCTGAGACCTAGAATATTGGAATTCGAAGAGGATTAGGGGCCAGTGACAATTAAAGCAAGCACCGGGCCCAGAGCAGAAATACCCCATCTATCAACGTCTTCACCAAAGAGCCCTTGTCTTCCCTGGTCACCCAGGCAGCTCCGCGAGTCATTACCGTCCGTACCACGATGGCCCGCTGTGCCCTGGGTGCTGATTAAAACCCTGGTGAGCAGTGGGGAACCGCACGCTCCTCTGTTTCCCAGCCAGGTCGCAGCAAGTTAATAACCTTCTTGAAAGCGAAAGCAAAAACATTTTATTGATAAACACCAAAAGCTGTTGTCTGTGGCCCAGGTAAATTTATCGCCTGGTTTTGTTACTTGTTTCTGACTCACGCAACAGACAAGAGCATTTAAATCATTCAAAGCCTCCCACTTACGAGACAGGAGGATATGCTGGCACAGGGAAAATGGGGTGAGAGAGGGAGAGAGGGAGAGAGGATGAATTCCTGCGGTAGGACCAGGATTTCTCTGGGCACCTTCTTTACATTGACTTGTGTGATGCTCAGAGTCCTTCATGATGACATTGTTTTATTCCCATTTCACAGTTGAGGACACTGAGCTATAAAGGCGTGAAGGGCCTTGCCTCAAAGTGTATGGCAACGGTGGGGCCAGGAGTCAAAGCTTCATTGGGCTCTACGAGATGATCTGCACTCCCACTGGATCAGTCAGGTCCTAGGACAAAACAGATGACACATTCAAATTAGGAGGGTCCCAGGAGACTTCATGAAGGGGCTGTGTTCCTAAGTGAGAGTGAGGTTTTAGGGGCTGGGAACAGCAGAACTGTGACCACCCTAAAACCCTGAGGGCAGGGGAAGGGAGCCGTTAAAGGAACCCTGGGAAGCATTATGTGAAGGAGGCTCTTTTAAAGGAACAGTGACTTTTGGTCAAAGGACAGAGAGCCAATCCAGTGTGATTCTGCATGGGGAACGTCAGGGAGGGAGCCCCGTTGGCTGACCCAACCTGGAGCCAGGGATCCCACGGGTGTGGTCCATTCCGGTCAGCCTCCCAGTGTGGAGGGCAGGGTGGACGAGGGTCTGGCAAGTTACCTTGCTCTTTTGTTCTGGCAGATCCCCCTCCCCCCGAATACTTTTTTTTTCCAGAAGGCAATAGCCATCAAGCTGTACCAGTAAAAAAAAAATCACTCCTCTAAAGAAAGCTGAGAGCTATCAAAGCCTCTCTCCTCACATGCAATTGAAATAATCTCAGAACACATTACTTAGATTTTGGCCATGACCTAGAACCTGTAAAGACCCATCTCAAGTAACATGTTATATTCATAAAGACATCCACCCAGCAGAGGTTCGCAGCTGTGTGGGTCATTAAGACTCACCTCCTGCATTATTTAATGCATCTTCACAATACCCTGGGGTAGGCAGGGGGAGATTTTCTATAAACTGTGTCTATGTTACAAGTAAGTCTTCAGAGGAAGACAGCAAATGCGATTCTTCCTCTTCAAAGGAGAGTTGTCTTGCTGTCTTGGGGCAGTTGTATTGCTGATCGGGTGGCTTTAGGAAGCTCCTTACCATGAGTGCAGAGGATTTGGGAAGAACCCCCCCGACCCTGAATTTCCCTGCCATTCCCTCCCCCATAGCCTCCTCATTTTCTACCACCCTGTTATATCACGCACCCCAGGATAACGGCCTGACTCTTTGTTGCACAATGATGAACCTAGAAATGAAAGCACCAGGGAGAGGAAGAGTGTCCTGTGCCAAAAATCAGCGCTTTGAGGATGTCCCGTGTGCCGGGCCACGTGCTAGGTTTTGCAGATGCAGAAATGAGTAAAACAGTGTGTATGTACTTACTGAAATTGGGGGCTGGTGAAATTACATAGACTTGTGTACAATACAGGTGAACATGGTTGAGGACGCTGAGAATGGGGTATGCAGAAGTGCTCCAGCAGCCCAGACGAGGGAGCCGTGGCATCTGCCCTGGGGGTCAGGGAAGTTACACTGTTCAGATGGCCTTAAGCATCGGGGGAGGAATTCTGGTGGAGAAGGGGTAGTGTAGACATGGGCTGGGGCAGAGAGATGGCAGGAATCCATCTGAGGGTATAACCGGTCAAAAAGTGTGTTTGGAGCAAGGACGTGTGGAGTACAGTTACCAATACGAGAAAGCTTATGAAGGTTGGATGGTGGGTGGCATCGGTCCTGTGCCCGTGGCTTTAGCCTTTGGGCAGCAGGGAATGATGCAAAGTTTTTATGCAGGGAAGTGATAGGGTTAGATCTGTGTGTTAGAGAGATCGTGCTGGCATTGTTGTTCAGGGCAGGTTGGAAAGGCAATGCCCATGTGGAGGTGAGTCTGGGAGGGGACTGTCACGGCAGAAATGAAGCTCGCTGAGTGTCGACTGCCAGCCGGCCTTGGACGCAGCTCAGGAATCTCAGATTCTGTTTCTTTGTAGGCGTGGCTTCCAAGCTGGGGCCACCTGGCTGATTTCAAGGGGGTCCACGATGTCATTGCCACCATGTTGGCGACTCGTTCAGATCTGCTTTATTGGGACAGTGGACCCACCCACCCTCTTGTGCTGTGACCTTTGAGCTAATGGTTCAAAGCTGCACCCAGTGCTGTGCTGCTCACTGATAACACCCATTTCTCCTAGGGAAGAAAAAAAAATCCCTCATTTGTAGCTTTGGCAGATTTCTCTGCCGTCAATACTCCCACCATGGCTGATTGCAAACTACTAAGGTGATACCACCAAATGCAGGGTTGGGATATTGGCTTCTGTGAGCTTGGGAGAGCTGGTTTTGGCGCACCACTGGATCCATCCTTCCGCGAAGAATTGCCCTTGGCCAGCCGTGGATGCCTCGCCTTAAATGTCCAGGACAAAGAGATGTCCCCCTTGGGGCAGCCCATAGCTAATGACTGAATAGAGGGGGGCTACACATTGCTTTATAGTGGGACCATTCTTTGGTCATAAACACATTCCAGAGTTCTTAGCGGGATCAGGCTGAGCTATACTTTAGATGAACCTGTTTCTTTGCTTAGGTTCCTTCTCTGCCCCAACCTCCTCCCTTCACTTCCTCACAAGTTTGTCCCAAGAGCTCTCCGTCCATAAATCACTTACGCAAGGATCCCCACCTCAGACTCGGCCTCGAGGGAGCCTAGCCACAGCCATAAACCCTGGGAATTGCATGGAAGAATCTCGCATGCCTCCTCACATGTGTGCATATGTCTGGGAGAAGGTCAATGGCTCTCATCAGATTTTCCAAGAAATTTATGACCCAGAGAAGGTTTGAAGCCTCTGCAGTAGGTGAAAATACGCATTTTGCTTCTAGCAAATGTGGTTGAAGCTCAGGGAGCCCGGCTTTCTGGGGGATTGAATGAAGAGGGTCCTCGTTTACAAGAACCACCCTGTAGAGGGCAGGCTTATTCACCTGGGATTCCAACCCTAATCCCATAAAAGGTGAGGATGCCAGGTGAGGGATGGGGAGGGATGATGCTTAAATTTACAGAGAAGCCTTTGGAAGGGAGGGGGAAACCACAGCTCCAGGCAAGACAGGAAGCCTTAAGCTGCACTTTAAAGTCCTAATCAAATGCAAGCAAAAGCATTTTCAAAAGCAGGAGTAATTGGTGGTCGAACAAAGCCTTCTTTTAAGCCACATGTGGTTTCCACACCCGGGGACCGATAACGGGTTTTCCTTGTCGGGGTCTTCTCTGCCACAGCCATGTCAAGCTGCAGACCCAATGCTTCGGTGGCATCCCGTCGAGGCAAAGAACATGACTGTGACCTTGGGGCAGGTGCGTGGTGCATCTCTGGTTGTTTTGGTGGTCGGTGGTGTCACAAGATTGGCCAAGGAGGCTGGGATGCTGGCTGCTTTGCAGAAGCTCCCCCCGGTCCCCCATCCCGTACAGTTGTAGACACTCGTCCTCTGCCTCACACCCATCTCCATCCTGAACATTATACCCTCCCCACACACCTACATCATTCACAGGCTAGCCAGGCCTCCTCACACACCTTCACCCTGACACACTCATCACACACTTAACATGGCTGTGTCTGCAGACTCACCCACACCTCCTTGTGCCCCGAGCCCTCCACAGGCACATATTCACCATCTGCTCAGCACACACCGCAAACCCTGACCTTGCCCACTCTCTTCTCTGAGATGTCTCCCCCTGCCTTTTGTTTCTCCTTCACTGTCTCTCCCTCCCCTCCACCCTCCCACTCCCTGTCTCTCACGTACCTGCAAACGCCTCCCACACCGTCCCCGCGCTCTCCCCACCTCCAACACACACAGTCCCAGAAGGAACGGTGCATGGAATCTTAACCTCAATAAGAAGTTCACAGTGAAAAAAATTGCTCCCCTGGCTCCCCTAAATTCTTTTCTTCTCTCCTGGACACTCTTTGTAACTCAGAGATATTTCTGATGACCGTTTTGGGTGCTTCTGCACCTGCTTTGTGGGGTATCTTGACCGTGCAGTAGAGCATGTCGGTGAAAGCACCAGGCTCAGGCGGCTGTGATCACGGCCCGTCAAAGCCCGCCTCACCTGGATGCAGAACCCGTCAGCATTCAGTTTGCCAATCTGTGAAATGGGGAGACCAAAGTGTCTGCGTCTGAGGACTGAAGATCAAATGAGTAGGATAACGTCAAGCTCTAAGTGTGTAAGAAAAGGTAGCCCCTGATATTCTTAAGTGATGCCAGCACTTTAAACCAGGTTTCTGTGAAAACTCCAAGCTCTGTAACAAGTCTGGGTTTGTGGAACCAACGGAAGGCCCTGTGTTTTCCATTCGGGCGGTCTCTGTGCAGTGGGTCCCTGGGAGCCGAACCCGGAGGTGTCCCAGAGGGTAGATCGAACTGAATCTCTGCTACAACAAATCATGGCTTGTAGGAATTTGTGGAACTCCCATTCTTAGAGCATGCGCAGGACACGGCCAAAGTTGGTGCCAGACCATTTGAACAAGAACGCTAGCCCTGCGGGGATTTTTGGCACATGCACCTAATATGCATTTGTACCCAAATGCCTTGAGTGAAATTGAGTTTGGGATTCTGGGAAAAGTGGTTTGGAGAGGGCGTGGGGTCTGTGGAGTGGGGGCGGGGTGACAGAGACTGTGTCCTTGACCAAACTCTACTTGGGCTCCTCTGAGCTCGCTTCTCAACCTGCCCTGGCTTTGGGGCTTCTGTCCATCTCTGCATTGTCCAGGTTAACCAGAGTCCTCATGTCGATATCTGATCACTCTTGACACCTGACCAAAGCCCTCACCCTGTGCCACCCCCAGCTGCTGTCTGACACCCTGGTCTGCCTTCGGCAAGAATCCTGTTAGGCTGGGTTAGCAGAATGCCCCCGACCCCTGATGCTTCTTCTTAGTGATTTTCCATTTGTCGACCCCATACGTTCGCATGTATCCTTGTTGTACTGGGAGTCGGGCCCATCTCCCGTCCCACTGCGAAGCCAGTCGCGTCTGCCCCACAGCTCCCTCGATGGTCCCCCTGAATGAAGTCTGCAGGTAGTTCTTTACCAAGGGTCCTGAGTGAGTTTTTCTTTGATGGGGGTTCGCTGGTCCTGTGGGCGGTTGGTCTCAGCGTGTCTCTTTCTGAGACAAGGAATGCTCTGCTCATCCCATTACAAGGCAACCTGACTTTTGGGGTCTTTCATGATCAAACCTGCCTGCTGTTCTTCACACTCCCTCCATTTCTTGAATGCTGACTATATTGTAGGGATTGTGCTGAACTTACGTTCTGTGCGTCCTCATGGCCACTCTGGGAGTCACACAAGGCTAATATTCCTGCTGTGGGGATATGAGTAAGTGGAGCCATGGTGCTGAGGGAGTCTGAGCTGAAGGGGCTGATGGACGGACAAAAGGCAGAAGGTCAATGGGCAGACACGCGCAGTGGTGACTTTGGTTGCTAGACTTGTGGTGTTGGTTCTCCCTCCCCTTACCCCTTTCCCTCCTCCCTGGGCTGCCTTCCCCTTTCACCCGAGGTGGGTTTCTGGCCCGTTTGATCTGTCACAGATCTCCTTACCACTCCGCCATTCTGCTCTTTGAGAATGACACAGACCAGCTCCATGTGTCACCAGCTCTGTCAGACCCAGCTCTCTTATCTATCCCATTGTACTTTCAGAACGCAGGAGGGACACCTTTCATAGCGGACCCTCTCAAAGACATCAGCTGGTAGACATGGGGGTGGGCCCCAGGAGCATGTGCAGCACACACCTTCCCTTCCCGGCCTCTCAAATGCCTGTCCTGGCTCTCCTGTGTTTCTAGACCCAGCTTCCACCCCCTCTGCGTCTTTCACCACAAACATAGCTCAGTGGACAAGAACAGAGCTTTAGAGGTCTGGAAGACCAGGTTTTAAATCTCAGTTCTCATACCGGCCTGCAGTGACTTTGGACAAGTCCCCTTTAACTCTCTTGATCCTTAGTATTTGGTCTGTAAAATGGAATAATAACAAACAATAAAATAATGATAGCAATATAGAGTAACAATGCCTACCTGCTATAGGGTTAAGCATGAAATGGTCTTCATATGCAAATAGCATGTTTATCATCATTTCACCCGACTTTGGTGCGGAAATATCAACATCCTGGTCTTTCCCCCGAAAAGATGGCTGCTCTGGGGTCTCCCTTCTGACCTGAGGGCCTGGGAAGCTGCTAATGCCCAACAAGCCTGCATGATAGATTGGGCCACCCCACTTGGCAATGAGGACACCGAGGCCCATGCATTTAAGGGGGATTGCCTGAGACCTCCCACAAAATTGGTGGGAAAGCTGGGGCTCCAGATCCAAGACCCCTCCTCCCTCACTCATCATGCCGGGGGTGGGGATGGGGTTCAGGAGCAGGAAACAACTGGGCTGTGTGATGATGAAACCACAAATGACAACTGAAATTGCCCTGCCCCCTTTTTGAACAAACGTTTTCTACATGTCAGGCACTGTGTTAATAACATCTGCGTGCATGATCCCATTAAAGGTGCCGGCTCATGTTTACCACCATGCACGAATGAGGAAGGCAGGCCCAGCTCAGACAGGCTAAGACCTGGTCTAAGTGTACACGGCTAGCAAGTGATTGATTTGGGAGGCAAACCAGAGTCATTTGAGTTCTGAGTCCATCTTTTGGGAACCATGTGGGGCCACTTAGCTTCAGGGTATGGATGGACCTGACTTAACCAAAGGAGAAAATTCCACGGGTGTCAGCGGCTTTCTTTAATTTCCTCCCCGGTACACTGGTCTATCAGTGGCTTTGCTCCAGGTAATTCCAGCCAAGCAGCAGCTCCCTCTCCACTGAGCTGGCCCCTGTCTCCCCCCCCCACCCCGAGCTGGCCCCCACTGCCGTTACAGCTGTGGACAGCTTGAGCCACAGACCCCCAGCCTCCACGAGGCTCTCTCCCACGTTCTTCTAACACTGCATTGACAATAGCTGCTCTCTATCTCAGTTCTTCCTTCTTGATCCCCATATTCAAGCCCCCAGTATTTACTCTTTTCATTGGCGGGGTAGGAGAGGGTGGTGAAGATCGAATATTTCCTGTTTCCTTGTCTCCCCAGCCATCCTCTGCTTCCCTGTCTTCACCTTTTCCTTGTACGTCACGTGTGCACAATGAACCTGATCGTGCTTCTTGGTCTGTGACATACTGCTGAGGTCAGATGGTGCTCGGCTCCTATTTTATCTCATTTTTCAAAATTTTATTCTAGTGTTCTCCTCTTTATCTACCAGCTCCACCCTCCCTTCTCCTTCCTCCAATGCATGGGCATTCTCTGTACCGAGTTAACGTGGGACTTCCCACTCTACTGTCTGCACAGTTTTCTCAGATACGTGCGCACCATTGGACATTGCTTTGGGCGGGTGTATTTGAAATTTTGCATAAACGGTCTTGTGTTTGAATTCTCCATTTCTGTTCTCAGCCGGTGTTGCAATTTGAGCTCCAGCCTTGTGACCCTATGTAAATATCCTTCATCCTTCTGAATGGTTCGTGGCACTTTACAGGCTTTCATACCATGGGTACCTGTTGCCTTGGAGACGGACATCTAGGCTTTCCTGTTCTTTGGTTCCATTGCTAGGCTGGATGGTTTTCCTCACAGGTGTTTCCTGGTGGGCCTTTGTGGGAATTTCTCCAGAATATGTATGCAGGAGTTGGTGTGCTGGATCACACATATTAAACCCTATCTAATGACTCCAGTTTGGAAAACCATCAGAATTTATAAGGTCATTGGCAATGCAGCAAGACTTGCATTTTCCCCATAGAGGATATCCTCCCCAGGTAGAATCTTTGCCCCATGGCCTCTCATCATTGCTTTTGCTTTTATCTCTCCAAATACTGGAAATCGGAGCCTCCCATCATGTACTTTCTCGTCAGTCTGTTTTCTCCTTCTGCAAAACTGCAAATGTCTTCCTCCAGTCTGCCACGTGTCAGCGATATCCTTCACTGGAAATACTTTTTAAATTTGACATAAAGTAAAAAAAAATTATTCCTCCCTCAAAGTTTGTATTTTTGAACTTCCATCCAAGAAATCGCTCTATACCCTGAGGTCAACACAGCTATTTAGAATTTTCTTTTGTTTGAATATGAAAGGCATAGCTTTCATGTTTCTGGAGCTTGCTTTTGTTATCTGGCATATTGTGGTGGAGATTCAACCTTATCTGTAAATAAGTGTATTATACATGTCGTAATTGCCAAATATCCTAAATATTTGTCCAATAAGCCATTATTTCTCCCACAGCTTTGCAATTCCATCTCTATCACACATCAAATTTCTCTGCTGCTGACTCTCCATCTCTTTTCTCTGTCTCATACGGGCTGTTCTCTTCCATTGGCCTATTTGCCTCGACACCAGTCCCATGCTGTGTTCGCACTGTGATTTTGTAAGGTGTCATAATAACGGGTTGGGTGAGGCACCTTCTCTCTCCCCTTGCCCCTCTCCTTTTGAACCTTCCCAATTTCCCTAGCTATTCTTGGAATTTTAATCTTATACAGACATTTTTAACCAGTTTGCCAAGTTTCTTAGGAAGTCCTGCTGTGAGAGAGTCTACCCCACAGGGTTGGCTGGGCAGATGAATGAGGTAAGGGATAAAGAGGGCTTTTGCAAACTATTCACAAAAAAGTCTAGGAAAGGCAGTAGAGGATTGAGATAGGGCAGGGCTTTGGGGGTCAGCCAGACATGCATGTTGAAGTTCCTTGGAATTTGGATAAATCATCGGAATCCTCTGATCCTCAGCGTTTTTATCTATGTGATTGAAGTTGAAATTAACCAGCTCCCAGGCTTGGAGGTGGGGGGGCAGCGATTCCATGGGGGCACTGCATCCCGGTGCCCTGTAGGGCTGGGGGGCTGGGCTGGGGATGGGGGGAGTATCACCAGGGAACGTGGGGTGAGGAACCCTGAGCCAGGCCGCACACAAAGGATCGGCACTGCTGTTGATGGGATACAGGCTGCCCGGTTAATGAGATCATTCATCAACATTACGTTCAGGGCCATGATGGATTTACCCAGATCCCCCGCTTGAATCTTCTGGGGGAAAGGACATTAATGGTGACATCTGTGAGCATAGGGGTGTGTGTCAGGCTCCCGGAGTGGTGGTGGGGAGAGGACTTGCAAACCTCTTCAACTCTTTCTGCTTCAACATGTTAAACTCGGCGATGTCTGGTGGGACCTGCTGCGTTATTACTTATCTGCCCTAGAATCATCCAGCTATGGGAGGAGTGTCTGCTATTCAACACTCAAACAGTGCTGGGTGGCAGAAAGGTAAAGTGGCAAGGGACCCAGGTTTAGAAGCAAACGCACCTGGGCCTGGGCCCGAGCTCTTCCACATAGTGGCTGGCTGTGTGACCTTGGGCAAGTCATTGTGCCTCGTCATTAGACCTACCGTGTAGGATGGTGGAGAGGGTCACGGGATATAACGAATGCCAAGGAATATAGTAAATGGTAATACGTCACTGAGATGTAAGGCATTGCGATCGTTTCAAAAAATAATCACATGCTGCCTGTCAGGCAACTGTTTCTTTGTACTTTTACCCTCAGCCCTGCTACTCCCTGGGTGCTGGAATACCTCCCTGCCAAGTTCTGTGGACTCCAACAACTGGGCCGGATGCTATGGCTTCATGACGTCCACAAGTTGGCGTGTGTACATGTGTAGGCATACGTGTAGTGTATGTTTATTGGAGAGGACAGTATTGTAGGGTCAGAGGTTATGAAGGATGAGAAAGATTATGGCCAAATCCAAGAGTTTAAGGGACAATGAATGCGATTTGGACTTTTTGTTTAAGGCGAAGTGCAACCGATGATGACGAATCCAGAGTGACCTTATGATTGATAAGCACGATGATTAGCAAAAACAACAGCAGGAACAATAGCTCGGTGTGTTCCTGATACTTCATTGATTAGTGTGTGCTCTTCCATTTATCTCTACAACAGTCAAATGGATCCTTGTCTTACAGACAAGGAAACTGAGATTTCCACAGTTGAAGGGGACACAGCTGGTAGGTTGTCGGAGCCGGGGATCAAATCCACACCTTGCCTGGGCTCAATACCCAGGCTCCTAATTCCTCGGAATGGCTGTCAGTTCCCCGGGGAGATTCATCTAGGGTTCGTTTCTCTGTCAAGGGCACCATGCTCCAACCATGTTACTTCTGAAAAACAGCAATTTCTGGAAGTGAAACTTCAATTTTTCGGATTGAGAGGCTGACACTTGAGCGGCGGAGGCATCATGCTAGAGCATGTGTTCCCCCCCCCCCCCCCCCCACAACCCCATCACAGCTGTGGAGGTGCCCGTCGCAAAGAAAGCAGAGGGAGGCAGCCAGCTAGAAAATCAGAAACGAAAAAACGTGGCTTTACTTGGCAGACAATTTGTATTTTTTTTCGGTTCAGCAGGGCGCGAGCCCTTTCCTGGTGACTTCCCGCTCGACGCCCACTGGGAGAGAGAGCCTTTACTCGAGGCCGTGGGACTTGGCCAAGACCCCTGCCCCTAACCCACCGGCTCAGACCACGGAACAGGACGGGCTGTTCTCACGTGTTCTCGAGCTTATTTGGCGATCATTAAAAAGGTTTTCATCATCACACCACCTGATAAGACCCGCTTGGGTTAAAAGAAAAGAGATCGAAAAAAAAAATCTATAAATCTTATGTGCCAGAAGGCATCTTGGCTTAGGACAGAGCCTAAGGACCAAGGAAGCAACCAGAGAGTCCACTCCACACTCTGCTGCTCCCCAGCTGGGTCATCGGAGGGCAGTTCCTTTCTCCCTTGGTGAAGAACCCATGTATTGCACAATAGCACGTGGCATTGCTCACCCCAAATTCCTGGGAATGCTTTCACATAGCACGATCTGTTCGTGGCTCCTGCCCGAGTGGTGTGGCATCATTTCCTCATCTCTGAACATCCTAGTCTTCATTTATAAAACGAGGGCGATAAAATAATATCCTCTTCGTAAGGGTTGTTGGCAGAATCAGGATGGGGTAGTGACTGCAAGGAGGGGAGCGGGGGCTGGCTCTGGAGCAAGCACTCAGCAACCTTCACTCTCTTCCCACCTTATTTTCCAGAAATTGGAGGCAATGGAGATAAATAAGGTACAGCAAAATCTAGTGCTTGGGAAATCAAGCATAAAGATAAATGACGATAGCGAACTTTGTGGAACAATACAAAATGGGAGATTACAAAGTGATACTTGTCTAAATATTAGGTAAGTGACAGAGTGAAGAAGTATGACTTCCGAAGAGGGAAGGTATCTTCGGTGAGGGTCCCCAGAAGCAGACTCTGGGAGGCGCCTTCGTGTGGATGGAGGACAGCAGGGTGGGGCAGGGGAAAGAAGCCAGATGAGGGTGTGGGTTCAGAAAAGCCCCAGCCTCTGCCTACTCCTGCAGGAGTGCTCTGGAATGCACATCGCATCTCTGTGTTCGCTTCTGCTTGCACCAAGGAGCTTTGTACTCCTGCTCAGCAGGCCTTGGCAGGGCTGTGCTAGGAGGACTACACTCCTGGGCACTTCTGGGTCTATCTGCAGGTCTCCCAAGAGTCTCAAATATCAGTCATTGAAAAAAAAAAGCACACAGAAGTTGATTAGGGGGTGTATGTTCAAAGTCGGTATTTTCCCAAAGTAAAATTTCCCATCCCATAAGCTCTTTGAGGACTTTGCTACTCCCCCTTGGGAGGTATAAATAATCTGTTGACTTGAGGCCCTGGTGACCTCCCTGATAAACAGATTCCAGCAGAAGGAGTGCTTTGTAGCTCATGAGGCTGGACCATGAAAAGATATACAGTCTTTTCTTGAAATACTTGCCTTTAGAACCCAGCCACAAGGCTTTAAAGAAGCTCAGGCCACATGGAGACCCATGGAAGGAGGAATCAAGAACTCCAGCCCTCAGCCCTGGCTAAGCTCCTACTGACAGCCGGGCCAGTTTACCAACCATGTGACTGAGCCTTCTTGGAAGTAGGTCTTCCATTGAGCCCCCCGGCCTGATGTTGCCAGGAATCAAGATGAGCCTCCCTCGCTGTGCCCTGCCCAGGGTGCGCAATCATGAGCAAAGTAAATGATCGTTCTTGTTTTAAACCACTAAGCTTTGCGAGTGACTTGTTTTTTGCAGCTGTAACTGAGGCAAGGTACCAGAAAATGGTTAAAAAAAAAAAAAAAGTTCAAGATCTGGGTACAGCACGACAGTGTAGTAGAGTTGTTGGGGTCATGTTTGGATCCTCTGTAGCATGCTGGTGTGCCCATCTCCCAGATCCATTAGTGGTGGTGGTTTGCCATCTTTTGGAAATTGGCCCTGGGCCTAATGGGAGCCATCTCGACTGGGATGTACCCGTTCCTCTGGGAGGTCCACAGCCAATGACTGACCAACACGGGACACCAAAAGGCTGTCCTTTGTCTCAAGGTGGAACCAACTCCTTGGAGTACCTGGGCTTCTAAGCTCCCCCAAGGGTCACATAGAATCTGGCCTCCTCACCATTGCTTGGGTTCTTGGCCCCTACCTCACCTTCTTGTCTCATTCCTCTTCTCCTAGGGGTACTCTGAATAAATCACTTGTACAAGAATCCCCCAACTCAGGGGACTTGACCTAAGATAGACAGTAATTTCTGTAGAGTTATTTTAATCTGACATGTCACAAAAACTATATATTTTGTATATAGATGCCTTGCTGCCATTGTCTGGGATGACTTAGCAGACATGTTATCGGTGTGTATTTAAAGTACCCTGAAGGGGTAGGGGTTGGGGATGTCTTCCTAGCTGAGAAAGGATAGTGGTCTTTGCGTCCTAAGCCCAGGCTGGGCAGTTGTGGATCCGAAGATTCTGGTTCATGACTGCAGACCACACCCCTCCCCAAGGCCCAGGGGCAATTGCATATGCAATTAGAGTGATTTCCAATTCAGCACCACAACCTGTGGAAAGCACATGCCTCAATTAAAGGGCAATAGTTTCTAGTAAGTCTTGGTTGTAAGGTCTTATGCTATTTTTCACAGATCAAGCCCCTGTCCCTTGACACCATCAGGATATTAGAAAAATCCCAGGGCCTGCCAGGGGATTACTCTGTTTATTAAATTTAGCTTCACAAACAGAGATGCTCTGCACTTTGTATCACCCTTGAGAACTTGAGCATTAAGGCATTCTATTGGCTTGAAACCCAGCCATTTCACAAGACAATAAAACAATGTATGTTCTTTTAAATTTTTTTTCCTGTATACTTTATATGCTAGGGGAAGTAAAACGTAGTGCAATGATACACCATTATGTGATGTGGAAGCTCTCTCTGCTGAAATTAAATCTCACCATTACAGGGTGAATATCCAGATCTGTAGTGTTAGCATTTTTACTTGGTGCATGTCCGTGCCTGAGACCTGATGTGATATTTCATCCCCCTAGTGTTGGGGCATCCTTTGTTCTAGTGTGGAACTTTGCAAATGATGTGAGGGTGCAGCTTAATGTTCAGAGAATCCCAGGATGCAGAATTAGAGGAGACCTCAAGAGAGGGTTCGGCTTAGATATTTCCTTTTTAAAAATGAGGAGACTGATGCCCTAAGAAAATATGCTTTCCCAATGGTCACAAGGCTGGTTAGTGAGTCAATAAGCCACGTATTATGACTCTGAGTTCCATGAGTGTTCTGCCTGTCATGCAGCTCACTGCCACTCTTGTCCTTTGTGGGGAAGGAGCTACACCATGAGGGTTGTTCGAATTCATTTGTTGTCTGCCTTCTACTGCAGTTGGGCAAACCATACCTTATTCCATGGAGGAGCAAACTGGTTGGCTCTGTAAGTCCTAAGGGAGGTGAGAGAATGCAACACTATGAAAATATTTCCCCCAGGTACTATAATACGCGCTTTCTTCCTTGCCGTCATAACGTTAGATGTGAATGCCGTGGAGAATTTGCTGAAGATGATATTCTAAGACATCGTAATAATACCATAGTAGCATGATAAGATATGAATCCCTCATCCTTGCAAGAGCAAAATTTCCTCCTAAATTGGGGTTTTTCAAAGTCTGTCTATCTTTAAAAGGCAGAGGCACGGCCAACGGACTATGGAGTTCAGTAGGTAAGATTCAGGGTGGACTTGTATTCTGGTCACAGTGAGATCAGTCTCTTCATTTCTGCTAAGGGGTGCACAATAACACAGTGGGTTAGCCCAGAGGCTTTGTAGTCTGATACCCGGTGTTGCTGAAGCTGGTATTCCACATGCTTGTTCCCGTAGGCATGTCATTTCACCTCTTCAAGCCTCGGCTTCTTATGTGTAGATGGAGGATAATTTTTTTTTTTTAAGATTTTATTTATTCACTTGAGACACAGAGATACAGAGAGAGAGAGCATGAGCAAGGGAAGAGGGAGAGAGAGAGGGAGAAGCAGACTCCCTGCAGGAGCCCGATGCGGGGCTCAATCCCAGGACCCCGGGACCATGACCTGAGCCGAAGGCAGACGCCCAACCATCTGAGCCACCCAGGCGCCCCGATGGGGGATAATTTTTTAGTGATGCCTGTGTCACGTGGTCATTTTGTGGATTAAATGAGGTCATTGATGTAAAGCCCTTTAGACAATGCATCACTTTTCAGCAGTGCTCAATAAATGTTGGCTCCTTTCATCAATAATAACAGCCATCGATTTGTGAATGTAAGTTGCCTTCAGGCAGAGTAATAGGCAATGTTCACGTGGTCTGGTGGCAACCCTGAGCTGAGGGTTATCTCCCTTGCCCTACAGGTGGATACACAATGGTACGGAGATGTGAAACTATTCAATCAAGCTTACCAAGTTCATATCTGCAAGTTCCAGGTCTTGAATCCGAGTTTGTCAGAACCCAAAGCCTGTGCTCCTGTCAATACATTTCTGGAACAGAAAGGGATCTTGGAGGCCACCGAATCCAGTGTTGCCACAGAATAATGGGTTTATATGTATCACGTCAAAAATAAATATTACGTTGTCAAATGATTTTGAGAAAGGGGACTCACTGCAAGTCCTATTGAGGAGACACTGTTCGCATTAGTGTGCTTCTATCTTTATGAGGTTTCAGAGTGAATAAACCTTTGTAGGTATGTTAATGTCAGAATTTTGACTATCTCATAGGACTAGCATCCTACTGAACATTCTTTGAGAAACACCAGTCAGGGCTAGCATGCTCGCTTTGTAGATGTGGAAGAAGGTCAAGAGGGCTCAGTAGGAGCCATGAGGTGAGTCATGACTAGGCCCTATAGCTCCAGGTCTGTGGGCTCATAATCCATCCATTGCAGTGCTCTGCCATCTTTCCCGCCCCCGTGCCCCTCGTCACATTTATCAGCTAGACGGCTGGGACACTTCGTATTTCACTGTTAGGACCTCCTCCTCATCAGACAGAGGATTTCCCCTCCTCCTACACACTCTCCTTCTTCCGTTTTACGACAGCCCCATCTGTTGATGAATCCGTCACCAGAGTGACAGTGTTCTGATGATGTACTCACATAATACATTATCAAAGTGCCAGTCCTGATGGTCCTGTGATGTATGAGGCTGGCGTTTGTCAGTGCCCTGCCGTTCCAACAGAATCATTTATCACAACAGCGTCCTCTTCATGGGGGCAGCTCCACAGAGACACCATCCTGGGGAATTGAGGAGCTGTGGGGGACTGAGTGGCCAGGTGAATGGAGCATCAGGGGGGCCACCAGAGAGATGGGCAGAATGCACGAATGCATCTGTTAATCCCGGTGTGGAGAAGAGTATTCTACGGGCTCCCTTTGCTGAGCCTAGCATTCCTTCCAATGAATTCATTCAAGTATATCAAGTCAGGCACTCTTCTAGGTGTCTAGGATTCAAATCATCATATGGGAAGCAGTCAATATTACTTGAGCTCTTCCTATACGTTAGACACTGTGGTAAATGCTTTATAGATGGTACCCCCCTGAAATACTGCTTATAGGAGAGCTCCATCTTTAGAAGAGACCATGGAGACACTCAGCAGCTAGACATGACTGATCCAGCATTTCAACCTTAGGCTTGGGTTCAGACCCAACTCCACCATGTATCGGCTGTGTGAGAGTGGAAAAGCTCATGAATTTCTCTGGGCCTTGCTTTCTCCACTGGTAAAATGGTGGTCAATACTAAATACTAAGGATTTGTGAGGATTAAAGGAGACCATGTATGCATTTATATAGAAAGATTAGTACCAGGCCTGGTGCCGGGTAGTGTGTTAGGCAGTAATTTTATCAGAAAAGAGAAATATATCAGGAATTGTTACTAGGAACAGATTTTATTAAAATGTAACTAATGCCCAGATCTTGGTTTTAACTACCATTCTCTAACTGAGGAACCAAGGTTCCTTAGAGAACTGCCTGAATCTAGGGCTGAAGCAGAAACAATAGGGATTGAACATGGAGCATCTCGTAGTGCCAGAAAGTAAGGAAGGGTTAAAAAAAAAGAAGAAGAAGAAAATAAAAGGATGAGGGGGCAGGTCAAAGGAACCTAAGAACCGACCTGATAGAGCTCCTAGTCACTAAATTGGAAACATTTAAGCAACAAAATAAATAATGATGCTATTGGATTATAATCCAAAAAGTAAAATAAATATCCATGAGTCCATACTGAACTAGTTCAATAATGTCGATCAGCCTCACGGTGTCCCAGTAAGTCACTCTGGGCACTGGGGTACCGTGTCTGTGGGTGACACGCATGGCCTCTTTCTATTGAGAGCAAGGGCAGAGTTGACATGCTGCTGTTTATTTCACCTTTCACTAAAGTCCCTGAATCTTTTTGCCTTCAAACCGGTCATGGCTGAGGGGCATGTGCCACCTTTAGAGGGGGGATGGCCTTTAAGAAAGTCTCAGATGTCATGGGGCCACAGCTGGTGAGACGCCTCTCACCCGGGCAGGGTGCAATGATTTATACCTGATCTGTCAGAGGTCACCGAGCAGCCCAAAGCTAAACTGAAAGATTAAGAATTGATCCAGATGTAATAACACCCCGGAGTAGACACCCAGGCTTCCAGTACAAGCTTCCACTCGGTGCCCATGAGGCACAGCACAGGGACCTTGTTTGCCGGGGGCAGGTGGGGGGAACGCTCTGGCGCTGTCCTGGGGTGCACACAGCATCTGGAGTGTGAGTCCTGGGCTCCTTGTGTGGGAAAGTGGTATATTTCGAGGTGAAGGAAGCTTTGAAGGGATTTATAGTCACTTTATTTATTTATTCAAGTATATCCTGAGAATCAACAAGCCTCACCTTGTGCCAGGCTCCCTGTGCAGTGCGGAATTTGGAAGCTGAAGTCTATGGCATCTGGGGTGGAGGGTGGTCAGCGACTCCCCTCCCCGCAAAACTAATGCAAAATAAGGCCTTTTCCTCTACCGACTCGGCCAGCAGGCTACCTCGCTTCTGATCTCAGTTTGGCCTCAAGTCCTTAATGTATAAAATGAGCTTAATGCTAATATCTGTCTCAGGACTTGAATAGATATTTCTCCGAAGAAGATATACAAATGGGCAAGAAGCACATGAACAATGTTTAATGTCATTGGTCATTACGAAAATGCAAACCAAAACCACACCGAGATACCACTTCAACTCACTAGGATGACTATATGTATATGTAAAACAGAAAATAACATCATCTGGCAAGGATGTGGAGAAGTAAGAACCCTTGTGCTATGTGCTACAACTTGGATGAAGCTTGATGGGGGAAATACTGGGAGGGTTTTAGCTGGAGAGTGATAGGACCACAGTCTGACGCACTGTCTGGGATGGGTGGGAGGTCCATAGGAGAGGAAGAAGGGACCCCATTGAGGAAACTGTCAAAATGATGCAGGTAACATCATCAGAGTCTGGACTGGGCCGGGGTTGGGGGAGAGAGTAGGCAACTAGTAGCAGTTCAAGGAAGGAAGAGACATCCCCTTTCGTAGATGGGGCAAACAAGGGCCGAGGGGAATTAGACAGCTCTCACACCATAGTTTCAAGGGGACTTGAACAAGGTCTCCTGCCCCTGAGTTTGGTTCACTAGTTCAGGCTGAATAAAGTGCTCAGTGGGGTCATTTCACATCTCAGAAATGACTGGAATATCACTGTTTGGGCATAGCAAGATTCCCACGATGTTCAGTAGCTGCCCCAAATTGGGCTGGGGCTGTGGTAGCATGCAGGTGAATGGAGCGAAGCGAGTTATGCAGCGTGGCTCTCCGTGCATGGGCAGCTTCCCGATGCACCCTGCACCTGCTTAGGGCAGGACCTGCATTTATCTCTAGTTACATGCAAACCATCGATAAAGGTGGGACAGTGGTTAATGATATGTATCCGTTGATGGTTGGAGGAAGGACCGAGACAAGGCTTGGGAGCAATTTGCTGCTAGCTGAGGGTTGGTGGTTGAGTTGGCACTAGAACTGGCTTTTCTGTGCCCCAGACCACCTCCGCCATTGCTCTGCATGCCATGGGTTGGCATGGTCAGTACTGCCAGCCATTGTAATGTGTTCTTCCTTGCAATGCTTTGTCTCCATTCTGATCCAAGGGAAAGATGAACCTCGTCTTGTTCAGGTTTGCCAGGGTTTGTAATGGATGCTCTGAGCCCCTTTTAGAATTACTAAGCTGAATCATCAGGCTGGCAAACCTGCGCCATTTGGTCCTCTCCAAAATGGGGGCAGAGGACAGTGCTGAGGGACAATTTAAGAGCTTCCAGAAAAACAAAAAGAACAGTTCCCAGAAGAACGCGGGGGCTCTCGCTGTCACAACGGGGCTGCCCGAAAGACCCCGCATTGCTATGGAAACGGCGCATTTCTTTTTTTATGGAGCAGGCACATAAAACTCCCAGAATGTGTCATGGAATAAGTTACTACTGTCCCGAGGCTGCCAAAGATGCATATCCTCATTAGGGGGAGCTGTGTGACAGTTTGGGGTTTATAATGAATGGTTTGCAGGCTCAGAGGATGAGCCAGGCTTACCCTGTTGGGATCACACCCTCTTGGTTTGGGGGATCAACGGGGGCCCCTTCCTCAACGTGTCCACAGACCAAAGACCCATCAGCTTCTGCACTGAAGCACAACGGCCAGCTGATGTAATTACGGTGCCTGCACATCTCATTTACATGCAACCAGTGAGCAAATTGTGCCGTTTCCATCAAGACACTCCTGCTGAAATGGAGCATTTTATCACCTTCTTTTCACCTGGAGCCCTTAATTGGGTAACTCTGCTCCCCTCAAATTTTTATTTACCTGGTAATATGCAGATGTTAGTTGGCCAGCTTAGAAAGAGAGAGGAACTCCAGAGGAGAGGAAATAGACCAAACAGGTGCCTCCTCCCCATCCACCTGGAGTGATGCAGCCCTGATTGTACACCTCACCTGGTACCCGGGAGGTCTTTTGCAAAATCTTACAGAATCTCTTGTGTTTCCTCTTGACTGACGGTGTCCCTGATAGTGCTATTGAGAAAGATGAGCTTGTTTGGGGAGGCAGACAATTAGATTGTGCAGCGAGGGAGGTGAAAAGGAAGGAGGCAAGACAATAAAGCTCAGGGAACACCTGGACTATTATGATTACATCCTGGATAACCATGAAGGATTTGTCATCGAGGAGGGGCTGACCACTGATGCTCAACATTGATGAAGACGGGGCCAGGGGCACAGCAAGGGAAGACGTCTGTGCCCATAAAGAAAGAGCTGCTTTAATAAAAATAACACCCAGCCACACAAAGGATGACAATGTAACATCTCCCTTGGGGACTTCTCACTAAGCAGAGGCAGTGTAGCAACATGCTTATGAACTTGGCTCTGAACGCCTTGGTTCAGTTCTCTGCCTGGCTCCGTCAGTGTTTTTGAGTGCCTTCCATGTGATAGTCACCATCCTTGCTAGTGCCATGACCTCAAATAAGTTATTTAGCCTCTCGAAACCCCAGTTTCCTAATTTATCAAATGGGAATTGCAATCATACCTTCCTCAGTGTTACTGTGTTGGTTAAATGGATGAATGTTTGCAAAGTGCTTAGAGCACTGTAGATAGTAAATGTTCACCATTGCATTTAGAACTGCTCTTATCACAGTGTTGGGTTAGGGAAAGTAGTGGTGGCTCAATTATTCTCTTTTAAAAGAGAACAGTGGTTCAGCAGTGACAAAAGGACATCTTTCTTTTATGACCCCTCATATGACTGGGACCAGGTCAGAATATCCAATGAAGTCCCACAAAAGACTCTGCAATACCAAGACAGAAGTAAGTAGATAACAACAATATAACAACAGTAGTAACTCCAGCAAATCGAGCTTTTGGGATGTGGCTTAAACTCTGGTTACTTTTTACAAATTGTAAGCTCTTAGATGACCTCTAATGTGACACAAATGGTGATGATGGTGGGGGTGATGATGGTGATGATCATGATGATGATGGTGATGATGATGGTGGTGATGATGGTGATGATCATGATGATGATGGTGATCATGATGGTGAAGATGGGATGATGATGATGATGGTAGTGGTGACAGTGATGGTGATGATGGTGGTGATGATCATGATGGTAATGATGATGGTGTTGATGGGATGATGATGATGGTGATGATGGGATGATGATGATGGTAGTGACAGTGATGGTGATGATGATGATGGTGATGATGTGATGATGATGGTAGTGGTGACAGTGATGGTGATGATTATGGTGATGATGACGGGATGATGATGATGATGGTGATGATGATGGTGATGGTGGGATGATGATGGTAGTGGTGACAGTGATGGTGATGTTGATGATGGGATGATGATGATGGTGATGATGATGATGGGATGATGATGATGATGATGGTAGTGGTGATGATGATGGTGATGATGTTGGTGATGATGACGGGATGATGATGATGGTGATGATGATGGTGATGATGGGATGATGATGATGGTAGTGGTGACAGTGATGGTGATGATGATGGTGATGATGTGATGATCATGATGATGATGGTGATGATGGGATGATGATGATATGATGGTAGTGGTGACAGTGATGGTGATGATGATGGTGATGATGGGATGATGATGATGATGGCTATTAGACAAGCTTGAAATACCTGGCAAATTGGTCATCCCATTGGATGGAGCACCAACTGAGGGTTACTGGCTGCCATGCTGTGGCTGTCAGCAGAGTTCAGTTATTCTAGTTCAAGGATAAGTACACTGCTACCAAGTGGCAGTCAAGAATCTATTGCATAGTCCAAAGAGGGAGTGGAAGGAAGGGATGGAGAGCAAGATAACTCATTTATTGAGAACTCACTAAATGAAGGAAGCACTTTCACCACATGATCTTGTTGAGTTCACACCACGCCATGGTCTATGACGGGCACCATTATTTCCATTTTAGGTGAGACAGCTCAGGTTCAGAGAGTTCATGTGATTTGCTCAAGTTCACCTAGCCACTCGAGTGCCTGGGATAAGGTTTAAAGCTGACTATGTCTATGTCACCCTGGGCAGTTAGGGATAGTCATGAACACCAGATAATTTTGGTTCAAAGTAGAGTCCTTTTCCTTGAATTAACTAAACTAAACCCATTATTAAGTATAATTGAGAGCTTTATCTTACTACTCTGTAGAACAGTGAATGCAGTGATACATAAACATTCTGGTATATTCAATTATTCAGGTTTTTTTTAAAGCTCATGCTCAGTATTACTGAAAGAAAGAAATATTTTTCTTCTTAAACCACCTGGGGGCAATTTTGCACCCTCCCTTCCCTCCCCCCCCAATCCCGAGGGACATTTGACAATATCTGGTGACATTTTCAGTTGTCACAACTGGGGATGGGTGTTCTCCTGACACCGAGTGGGTGCATGTGGGAGATGCCTCCATAGAGTTATTCAGCCCTGAATGTCAATGATACAAAGAGTAAGAAACCCTGGTTTCCACACATCTAAGGTAGACTCAGTATTGAACATAGCATCTTAGTCCTGGTACAGGATTTTCTTTTAATGATAACGGAATCAGTTTTCTCACCATTAAAATGCCAAATGATAGTAACATTGTGACTTGGGCCTTGGAGTCTGAAAAAAAAAGCTCTTGTTCTGTCCTCACCAGCTGAGCCTTTTTGGACAAGTGGCTTAATCTCTCTGAACTTCACTTTTTCTTATCTGTACAATGGGATATTTCGATACTTTTCTCCCTGGGCCTCTGTGAGCATTAATGAAAGGAGTACATAAATACTTCATGCAAGGCAACATATGCAGTAAGTGATTAATAATTTCTGTAACTTCCTCCCTCTTCCCTTTGAGACAGATACTATCACATCCTCATTTAATTAAAAAAATAAAAAAAAAAATACATGGTAGGCACCCACTAAGTATTAATATCAAATAAAACCGTAAGCTTTAGTTCCAACTCGGTTATGGACCATGGAGTTAAAAACTCATGGGGTGACATTACAGTGTGGTTGAGACTGGGCGGGCTCCAGCTCATCACACTGTGCCCAAAGTCTGTACTAGACTTCAGGGAGATAAGAGGAAGAAATAAGTCACAATTGTGGTCATCAGACATCAGTTCAGAAGGACAGTAAAAGCCGAAGGAGAGGACACAGGAGGACAAAGTTAAATTGATTCTTGGAATAAGCTAGAATCCAACCAGGGAGAAAAAAAATATCCATCCATTCAGAAACTAAACAGAATTATTTCACGGGGAAAAGTGATTCTATATAATTTATGAATCTCCCTTTTTATTCTTCCTGGTTAAAAAACAAAAACAGAAAATGCAGAAAGAGTTTTAAATCCCAGCTGGGCTGAGAATATGATCAAAAGTAGGGGAATTAAATAAGCTTATTGGTGAGATGTTTTCAATTCGGGCAAGGGGCTCAAACCTCTCCTTGCTGAGACCCCTCCAAGTGTGAAGGCCATTTTGAAGATTTTGATACACATTCTAGGAAATATGTATTTTTGTAACGTTTATGCCTGGATTAGAAGCATTTACCATTCAGTTAATTTTTATTTATTTATTTTAAAGATTTTACTTACTTATTTGAGAGAGAGAGAGCATACAAGTAGGGGGGGAGGGCAGAGGGAGAGAGAGAATCTTAAGCAGACTCCCAGCTGGGCATGGGGCCCCGATGTGGGGCTCGATCCCATGACCCTGAGATCAGACCAGAGCTGAAAGCAAGAGTTGGACACTTAACTGACTGAGCCACCCAGGCTCCCCCCCCCATTCAGTTTATTTTTATTTTTTTTATGTTTAAATGCTTACATAGTTTGGGTTAATGTGCATTTTCCACTGATTCCCTCCTTTTTGCTCCAGTGCGTGACATTCTATTACAATGCAAGTTCCCTAATTTTCTTTCACCTATGTCCTCATTGAGAGGCCCTTGGATTATTTCCAGTCTGGGGTTATTATAGACAGCCAGTACTGAATATTCATGTATATATATCTCCATTATTTTATGATAGGCAAAACTCTAGATGACCCCCAATGATCCTTGCCTGCTGGTAGTCAAGGCTTTGGGTAATCCTCTCTCAAGTAACCTGCCCTGAACCAATGGAATATGGCAATGTTGAGGGGATGTTGCTTCTGTTAGTAGGTTACGAAAGATTCTGACTTCTGTCTTTCTAGAAGGCTCTTCCCAGTGCCGCCTCAGTTTGCATGCTTTGGCAAAGCATGGTGGCACTACAGAGCACCACGTGGAGGGGGACTGATCATAACCACGGAGTGAATTGGGACTGGATCTTTCCCCAGTCAAGCTTTCAGATGAGGCCCTCTCCCTGGCCAGCACATTGATTGCCACTTTATGAGCAACCATGTAGCACAGCACCCAGATTCTGGACCCACAGAAACTGCAGGATGCTAAATGTCGATTGTTGAAAGCCCATATGTTTAGGCATGACTTGTTATGCAGCAAGAGAACTAATACAAGGAACTAACAGTTCAATAGGGAGACTGAGAAATGTAAACAGATAAGTGTCCTACACGGCAGGAAGATATTAGGACCAACAGTTTTAGGGAAAGGACTATGGGATTCTTGGGATGGAAAAATACTTTTAGCTAAGGGTAGTGAGAAATCTGAGCAGGCACACATCTGCTTATTCAGAAATGATTAAACTTTTCTTGTGTGCTGGGCACCATGCTGGGCTCGGGGACTCGCATGATGAAGATGCCAACATTGTTGTTTTTTTTTTTTTCCCCCTCTTGATGTTTGCCCTCTAGGGCAGAGATAGAAAGTGAAGAGTATATAAACACCTGAAGAAGGTAATTTTTAGTAGACACAGGTAGTAGAAGGGAAAGAGATAAAGAGGGATCAGTAATGCTAGGTGGGCTCTTTGTTTCTGGTAGTCAAGGAGGACATATCACTGAGGAGGCCACGAATGCTGAAAGCCATCTGTGGTCTACACCCCAAACGAGTGAGATTTCTATAAACCCAGAGGGACAGGGGCCCTGCCCTCCCACCCCCGTGTTGGCTGCTGCATGCCCCCTGGCTCCAGGCAGTGGGTGACAATGGGAGGTGGGCTCAGCTCAACAAAGGCAGTATATTGGTTCAGGCTTCTGCAGCTCCTAACGGCCAGATGATGGATGCTGCGGTGGAAAGGGGGGACCTGCTTTGATGTTCGCAGCCTGGTTTGATTAATGAGCGGCTCTGCCGGGAGGCTACGCTGGGAGTAAATTACTCTTTTCAGAAATGGCTAGATCGGCACTATTGTACTAATTATTTCACAAGCTTGGGGTCAGTTCCAAATTCCCTGACACACACAAGGGAACAAACACCCAGGCTAACTGAAGCCGACAGAGCTCTAATTAAAGCAGAAATTGTTTGTGACTCCCCTCTCCCCCTACCCTCCACCCCACCAGCCCTCTGTTCCCAGAGGAGGAAGCTGTCAGACATAGTTCCTTCCTGCCCCTGGCGTGGCCCAGCAGGAACCCCCAAGTTCCAGGAAGTGGTCCACAGTCTCCCCACGCATATACTGAACACTGGCAAAGAGGGGAGATCTCTATGTTGGGTCTAGTGTCTCAGTTGCTGGTTTCTTTCTCCTAATCACATGCACAGTTATTGTATTCATTCATTCATTCATTCATTCATTCATTCTTCTCTGTGTATTCACTTAGTCATTCCATACTTAGTTATTAAATGCATTTTGTAGGCCAGGCAGTATGCTGAGGATTAGCAGCGTTCCAGCCTTCAAGAGCATGCTGCCTGGTGGGGAAGACACATTCATCAGATAATCACACAGATGCATGTCAAATTACAACAGTGAGGAGACTATAATAAGAGGATTGTGGCTTTGAGGATGTGTAATGGGGGATTTGTCTTGGTTGGGGGCTCAGATCCTTGAGGAGGGTGCCAGAGCTGAAAAAGTTTAAGCAAAGGGTGTGGGTATATGAGGAGGAATGTTCAGCCTCAGTGGTGGAGGCAGCACGTGCAAAGGCCCTGAGGTAGGAATAAAAGTGGTGTTCGCAAGAGACAGAAAGAAGGCAGTATGGCCGGAGCTCCACATGGAAGCAGATTGATTCGGATTTAGGCTTTTGCTTTGTGTGTGGCCATGGGAGTCCTTCATATATCTGCACCTCATCCTCACCCGAAGAATCAGGATAAACTGTGTTAAGTCTTGCATAAGCATTACAGTGGTCTTCCTGGCAAGTTACCGTAAGTACTAGTCTTGATCTTCCTAGGCGGTCTTTCTCCTACCAATCCTGCTCACTGCTCCTGCTGCACTCCATTGCATACTTTTCCCCATTGGGTTCCTTGCACTTTCTAATCTCTGTGCCATCCTGGCTACTCCTCACCAACCTCGGAAAGGCTGGCTTTCTTAACCCAGTGGCCGGCAAACATGGGGGCAAAATCTTGGTTGTGTGTGTATGGGTTTGCTCTGCTACTCCATGATGCTTACCAAGTCACATGCTGTATACTGTTGAATGTTTATACCACTAATTGGGGGGGTCTCCTTTGTAAAATAATGGAAATATCCACCTTCATGCAAACTCTGAACCTCCTATGTTGCCACCACTGATGGCTCCCAGTGGGTGTGTCTTAGCCATGGACCTTCGCATATGGCATTTTACTTAATTTTTCTGACAACCCTTCCCAGCAGGTGCCACGCCTATCATTACGCACATGAGTGATCCTAAGTTCCAACAATGTCGAGTAACTTGCACAAAGGCTCATATCTAGCATGTAGGTGTCAGAGCTGGGGTTGGACCTTTTTTCAAAGTCTATTTTTATCCACAAGGTCAGGTATTACCAATATTCATTTTAGAAATAATAACAGCTGACATATATGGAAATACTTATCGCAGGGTAGGCATTGTGCCAGACACTTTCCGGGCATTAACTTACACCCACCCATTTTATAGATGAGAAAACAGAGGCACAGAGGGATTCAGTGATTGAATGTCCCAAGATTATACAGCTAGTCACTAGTGCAGACTGGACTTAGGCCCAGGCATGAAATGCCAGAACTATGATCTTATGAGACCGTCACCGTCTTGTCAGATTCGATGCTCGGGTAAGAAAGCAGCTTTCCTTTGATGTTCCACAAAACCACCTTTTGAAGGTGGTTGGCGTGTCTGGTTAAGGTAGGCCCAGAAAGGATATAATAGGGCAGTGTTCCCTTAGGTTCCTTTACTCTGGGAGTTGGGGATTTTTCAGCTTAAGCTCATGTGCACCATCTAAAAAGAATCAGCTAAATGGGAAAATCAATAATGCACACAGATGGTCCCGGTGATGTTTACACTATTTAAGAGAACAAATTATTCTGAAGCACCTGGGATTCATTCTTTCCCCTACAAAAGGAGAAAAGCAAGGGAATTACAGGTTGTCCTTTTCTGTTCATTGAAGCAGACTCCCTAAGAGGCAATTATTCTGTGTTTATATTAGTTTGCATTGGCTATGTTCTACCAACCACCCCCACCAATGCCAATTAAGAAAGTTTCACTTTACTGCAATTTCCAGTATAGATAATATGTATGAAAGAATAGAATTCACCCAACAAACGTTTATTGAGTGACTACTATATGCCAGATACTAGGCCAGGAGCTGAGACTAAGGAGAAACAATGCACCAGCAACCATGGCAAACACTCATAAAGCACTAACTTTGTGCCGAGTTCTCGTCTAAGAAATCAGGGACTCTTTACACAGGCCTACGAGATAGGTGTTGACATTATTGCCTTTTTATGGAAAAGGACACTGGGGACCAAGGTCATGCATTTAGATATGAAACAGACAGGATGGAAGCCCAGGCAATTAGATGGAGGAGTCAAATACAGTCCCTGCTCTGAGATGGCTGAATTATTGAGCGGGAGAGGGCAGACAACAAACACACATACGTACCAAAAAGGCAGGCAAATAAAAAAATACACACACCTACACAAACACACACACAAAAAAACACTGTAAAATTGTAGGGTCTGGCATATAAACAAAGACGCTTGGCCATAATGAGGACAGGGAGAGTAGGTGGGGATTTTTCATATAAAGTGGTCCAGGAAGACCACTCAGAGAGGCTACGTTGAAGCCAAAGAGGTGAGGAAGAGCTAGTGGTGAGGTATTGGTGAAGATTTTAGTGGTGGTGTGATGGAAAATTCCAGAAAGAGGGAACTGGGGGGATAAGGAGTCTGAGGTGCCACTAAGCTTGGAGTATCCAGGGGTCTGAAAGGAAAAGACCCACGTGGCTAGGATTTAGTGACTTGGTTGAGGGGAGCAATGGAAGTGAGATGGTGACCCAGACCCAGATCATGTAGGGTCTTCGACTCCATATTTTGAGAGGATAAAATGAGATAATCTATGTAATTGCATATTACAGTGCCTGGAACTTAATGAGCAATTAATGTTCATTTTTGTCATCGTTATGGTAATTCCATATCTTGTTCCAATGACTTTGACTTTTTTTAGATTATCTAAAGGAAAAAAAATTAAGCTCTCTCTTTTAAGTTGCTTTCCTCTCTCCAAAGAGTTTATGTTTGTTTATAGGCTTCTGGAAGAATTCTAGCCAGGAAGACCTCAGGTCTGTCCCAGGAGGAGGAGGGGGCAGAAAAGATGCTGAGATGTGTGTGTGTGTGTGTGTGTGTGTGTGGGAACAACCTCAGTGTCCACTGACAGATGAATGGATGAGGAGAATGTGGTATGTGCATACAACAGAATACTATTGAGCCTGGAAAAAGAGGGAAACTGCAACATGAAACAAAGTGGAAGAGCTTTGAGGATGTTACCTTATGCAAAGTAAGCCAGTCAGAGCAGGACCAGCACTGCATGATTCCTCTTGTACGAGGGCTCTCAACAGTCAAGCTCCCAGACGCAAGGAGTAGAAGGCCGGTTGTTGGGGGGAGGCGGCGCCTGGGGGAAGCAGAGAAAGGGACTTGCTAGTCAACAGGTATAAAGTTTCAGCTGAGCAAGAGGAACAGTGAGCTCTTGATTGCTGGACAGCTTTGTGCCTGTAGTCAGCAGTCCTGTCCTGGGCACCTAACAGTGAGTGAAGAGGGTGGATCTCATGGGAAGTATTCTATCCACAGTAAAATAAAATAAAATAAAATAATATAAAATAAAATAAAATAAAATAAAATAAAAGTGAAATAAAGTAAAATTAAAATAAAATAAACTAAAATAAAGTATAAAATAAAAATAAAACAAGAAAGGGAAAGACCACATCACATCTGCAGGGGAGATCAGAGGGCAAGAGTCACAGAGTCGGGCCAGGGGCTGCCTCTCGCACCGACATGTGTCCTTACCCTGCCCCGCTAAGCCTTGCGGCAGAGATGACAGCAAGCCTGTGCCGGGAAAAACCCCAGGGCTTTATTTTAAGACCTTCTGTCAGGAAAGGACTCTGGAGCAAATGCAGTCGAGTGGCCACTTGACTACATTCCTGAAGGTCAAACAGTAGTAGCTACATGACCTGCTGGATTTGAGGAAACATTTAAAAAGGAAGGAGAAGAAGGGAGAAAAAAAATCACACCCTTCCTGAGACATCATTTCTGTTTCTCCCGAGAGACTGGGAAGGGCGTGAGAAAGTTCTGGTAGGAGGGGATAAGAGGGAGATGAAAACCTGCCTCCTCAGCGACTGTTGAAATTCTGCTCTTAAATCAGGCAGCGGTTTCCCGACAGGGCCACGTAATGGATTATAAATGTTGGAATTTATTCCAATAAAGCCCTGTCATTCCTGAGCAGCTGTTTCACTTTGCAGCAAACCAACAAACAGACGGAGGTGTTGGATGCAGCCTGTCTTTTGTCTCTACCTCTGACGAGCCTGAATTGTTTTTTGGAGAGATGCTTCTGGCTGAGGCTTGTGGGAGGAGAGGCCCCCGTTTTCCTGACTGTGGGCAGAAGGAATGGGGAGGGGAGACGAGCAGCCTGCCTTCTCAGGGGCCCGGGGACACCGTGACTGGGAGCCAGGAGGACGTGATGGTATCGGTTTCCCACATTTATCAGCCCAAGGAAGCCGTCCATGAGTTGGAAGGGGAGGCCCATCTTTTATTCTCATAAAAGCAGTGAGAGACAGTAGGGAGGCTGCTGGGTTGAAGGTTTAGTGTAGACTCTGCTTCTCACGCACTGGGTGAGGGTTCTCTCTAGGACGGCGCTGCCGATACCTGCATCCAGATCTGTTGGAAAGATTAAATTCATTGACCTGGAGATGAAAGCTTCAGTGAGGCAAACAGTAGGCGATCATTAAATGTCCAGCTGAATCTCCGTCTTCTAAAAGCCACCGCAATCCACTCTGGCTCACTTTGATCTCTCCCTCTCTTAAGCTTACGTTGCCCTCCGTCTCACACTCTGGATGCTTAGCTTGGGGTGCTAAAGAGGTTGAGCCCCAGTCTCGATTCGGACACCTGACTTTGGATTGGTGCAGATCACCCCCTGTCCTTCTCTAACTGCAAAACGGTGAAGTGATCACTTCCCCGCCTCCCAGCATGGTTGTTGGGTTTAGATGAGTTAATAGACGGGTGTCTCTAAAAACGTGTCACACGTGGAAGGGGTTATATTATATGCCACCTTCTGCTGCTCCCATTTCCTCCTCTTTATTAAAAACCTGGCTAACCTGGCTTTCCATCTAGGTTGTAGGATTATTTAAAGCTGGAACCACCCCTTTGAGCTTTTTTTTGTGCTCTTGATCCAGCTTCCTGATTTGGTCCTTTGGTGAATAACGTTAAGGGGAGCTTTTGAAGGGGTTCGGGAGTTATCAGTAGTAAGGAGCTCATACTCAAGGATTTTCTATTGTCTCTTTGTCCACCAAATCTCAGAATGTGTATTTCCTTGCGCAGCTCTCCCCACTTTTCTCCCTGCTCTAGCCGTGCTTTCAGTGTTGGGAACATCCCTTGTTACATCTTGCCTCAGGACCTTTGAACATGCCCATCTCCCTTCAGGGATACTCTTCATCAGGGTTTTGCATGGATGGTTCTTTTGGTCCTTAGATCTCATAAAAAAGGTCCTTCCCAATCTAATGTTACTCCCCTTCCCCCAACCTGCTGCTCTCAGATGGTACACCAGCCTATTTGATTTTCTTATTACTAGGTGAAATGATCTCATTCCATTACTGTGTACATTTCTCTCTCTCCCACCAGAATGTAAGCTCCGTGAGATCAGGGACTTTGGTTTTTGTTACTAAAACAGTTTCTGGTATGTAGTAAGTACACAGTAAATGACTGCTTAACTAATCAGTTACCTTTTTTAACACAATTTCAGGTTTCCTTCCTCTAGGAAGCCTTCCAGGATTGTCCTGGTACTTGTCAAGTTTCCCCACTTCAAGATTTTCTCCTTTTAGAGTTGACAGTGCTTTACAGCTTGATATGACTTTCTGTCTCATTCCCTCAAATGCAATGGTCTGAGATGATCTTACCTTCCATTCCTTTGTTTTTGAGGTGGACTTGAAGGAAGTTTCCAGAAAATGTCTAAGAGAAATCTCTTTGCTTGGCTTGGATGGAGAATAAGAAGCAGAGAGCCTGGAGTGTCCAGAAGACAGAGGAGGAAGGGGGTGGCGGAGAGCGAGTTTTCTGTGTTCATGCCCTGGGCTTTCGGTTTCTGGGCAAATTGCGAATTAAGAGGAAAGGATGGTCTTGCATTTTCCAGGGCAATAAAATCTGGAATGAGTCAGAGGTGGCACAGAGTCCAAGCTCCCTCATTTTTCACATGAGAAAGGAAAAGACAGAGGGGAATAAAACAGAGGAGAAGCGTAAACATTCGTAAATACCTGTGTTCAGGGTTATTTTCTTACACCTCATCCCACTAAATCCTTGCAACTGTCAACGAGGTTGGTGTTCTTCCCATTTCACTGATGAGATAATGAGGCTCGGGGAAGCTAAGGAACTGACACTTAGCTAGCAAATAGCTAGGACTTGAACCCGCTTCTTCCCTACCTCATTTAGGGGTTTAGAATAAATCTCCCACCTTTCCCCCATGGGGCTCTACCTCTCAAGACTCCGTCTTTAATAACCTGCTAGAATTCACGGGGGGTGGGTTGGGGTGGGGAGAGGGGAGAGGCAATATCTCTTTACCTTTTCCAGGCTGGGTACTGAGATCCAGGAGAGGTAGCTCCAGGTCCCACAGAGCTCTGTTGTCAAATCTGCCATTATGAGCTTAATTAAATTAATATTCTTGTGTGAAGGGCTGCTGGGTGCAGGGCTCCGCAAGGCTCATCGACTTTCACATAGAGGGGAAAGTTTTCTGCGCTCCCTCTCCCAAGGCTGCATGAAAAATGCATGACAGAAGTCAGATTGTGAGTGCTTGCGGCAATGGCATCCTCGTGCAATTAAACCTTCTTAAAAGTTTCTCCTCTCTCCCTCTTCCCTAGCTGCATGCAGGAAACAACGTGAAGGCGAGAGTTTTTAAAGTGAGATGGGCCGAGTTTTAACCCACCCCAGCCTGGCCTGCAAAGCGTTCTGGAGATCGGACACCCACCACGGAAGCAGTGTCTGAGAAGCTTTCAAGGTGAGTACATTCAAGGAGGAACAATGCTTGGGTGGAAGAATAGTCGGTCAAGGACAAGAGGAGGAAGCAGGGTGAGAAGAAACCTCTCCTGGGATGCTATTTGCAAGATGGGGAGCACGGCATCCCTGTCCATGAGCTGATCGTGGGGATCCATGAGAGAACGTGCGCAGAACGCCCAGTGCTGGCTGATGGTAAATGCTGGTAAATGCTCAGTGAATGCTTTTATTAACCATACCTAGTGCTCTTCATTGCTTACAATATGCCAGACACTGTGCTAAGCCCGATTAACCAGTCAAATCCTTGTGGCAGCCCTCTGAGATATATATGTGTATCTGTATCTCTCTATATAATTATTAAAGTGCACGGGATGGTTAGCTCCCCTAAGATATAGCCTACTCAGTATCTATGGATGTGACTTTATTTGGAAAGAGTCTTTGCAGATATAATGAAGTTCAGGATCTCCTGGATTCTTTGGATAGGTCCTACATCCAATGACAGGTGTCCTTCAAGAGGAGGTAGCGACAGACAGACGGAGACAGAGGCTGGAAGGACGCAGCCCCAAGCCACGGAACACCAGAGCCCACAAGCTGCTGCAAGAGGCAATTAGGATTCTCCCTTAGAGCCTCCGGAGGGAGCACCAAAAACACACTGATTTCAGATTTCTGGCCTGTGGAACCGGGAGAGAATGCATTTCTGTTGTTGTGAGCCATTCAGTTTGTGAAACTTTGTTACGACGGCCCTAGGAAAATGAATACGTGTATCCTCATCCCACGTTTACTGATGAACGGATTCAGGTACAGAGAAGTTAAGTAACGCCATAGTCACACACCTGGAAAGCAAGAGATCCGGCGGCGGAAACCAGGCAGTCTGGTTCAAAAGGAGACAGAGGATCCAGGGAAGCTGAAGGTGTAGACATGCGGTGCACGATTGTCCAGGTCACTTAACTTCTCTGGGATCAGATCCTATCCTCTATAAATTGTGACTGATTGATTGATTGATTGATTGCCTACTGGCTGAGGGACACCAAAGAAGGGTTGATAAAGTATGGCCTGGGGGCCAAGAACGGTTTTTGCATTTTAAATGGTTTAGTTAATAGCTTTTATTTTACTTCTTGGTCTGTAAGCTTACATTGTTTCCTATAGGACTTTTTTCAAAAGTTTGCCAACCCTTGGGGTGCCTGGGTGGCTCAGTCCATTAAGCATCTGCCTTCGGCTCAGGTCATGATCTCAGGGTTCTGGGATTGAGCCCCGAGTCGGGCTCCCTGCTTGGCAGGGAGTCTGTTTCTCCCTCTCCCTCTGCTCCTCCCCCACCCTTGTGCTCTCTCTCAAATAAATAAATAAAAATTTTTTTAAAGAATTTTTTATTTATTCATTTGAGACAGAGAGATACAGAGAAAGAGAGAGAGTAGGAGCAGTGGGGAATGGCAGAGGAAGAGGGAGAAGCAAACTCCCCGCTGAGCAGGGAGCCCGATGCGGGGCTCGATCCCAGGACCTGGAGATCATGACCTGAGCTGAGGGCAGACACTTAACCATCTGAGCCCCCAGGCGCCCCTAAATAAAATCTTAAAAAAAAAGCTTGCCAACTCTTGTTCTAAAGAATGAGGGATAATAGTACCTGCCATGCAAATAGTGGTTGTTGAATTACTTTTACTCATCAACTTAGCAAACATTTATTGGGCACCTAGTGACTGTCAGGAACTTGGGAAGGAGCTTGGAAAGCGAAGTGACAGCCCAATGTGGGGGCCAGTGTGTAAGCCAGTCTACGAGAGTGTGCCAACATTATTACTGACGTGGGCGCAGAGTGTCATGAGGCCAGGAATGGGGGACCCCAGAGTGGGGCCTTCAAGGGAGGGGCTTGCATTTTTGGCATCACTAGGGCCCTCATCCCGAGACAGCATGGGTCTCTTCTCAGGACAGAAGCTCTACAAACTTATGTTGAATAAGCAGAGTGAACCTTGCCTGCTAGACTCAGAGAAGTCTTCCCCTCAAGAGTTGAGTTCCGAACCCATCTTAAAGGATCAATGAGACAGAAAACAAGGGTGATGGGTGCTCCTGGTCCAGGGAACATTCTTGTCAAAGGCTTGACTGCAAAAGAGAGCATGAAGCATTTGAAGACCTGTGTGTAGCTTGCTTTGTCTCCAGGGGATGATGCCGCAGGACCAGATGCAAGACGAGATGGTCTGGAACCAGATCCCAAAGGGCCCTCACAGCCGGGCCAGAGCTGTGTGGATGACTGCTCCCACTGCCTCCTCCTTCAGACTCTCCTGTGCCACCCACCACCATCCCTCGCTCCTGTCCAGCCTCACATGGGCTTCTATGAATGGTCACACTCCTTCCAGCCCTCGAAACTGTTCATATGCTTTTCTCTACCTGAAAATTTCTCTCCACCCACATACATCTATTATATATCCAAATAGATACATTTTTTTTTTTTTTTTTTTTTTTTTTAGTTGACCACATTCTCCTTTAGATCCTGACTTGAAGGTTGCTTGGTCAGGGAGGCCATCGCTGACCTCACCCCAGACCAGAGCAGTTCTCCCTGATCTACCTGCTTATGTTTTTATCTGTACCCACATCTGTATCCACATGTATATCCACATCACTCCTGTGTCTACATCTGTATCCGTATCTGTATCCATGGTCTATGTACGTCCACATCTCACTCTGTATCCTCATGTCCGTTATCATCATCGCCATCTGCCTCTGTGTCCACATTCATGCCTACACCTCACCGCACACCATCCCCCATGATGCTTACCACTCTTGTCCTTCCTTACGCATGCAAGTGTACAGTCATCTGGCTAATTATCGTCTCCCCCACTAACCCGTAGTCTCCATGGATGGTGTTCGTCCACCGGCGCTGCTGTTAGTGGGCTACCACAGGCTGTGTGGCTTAAAGAATGGGAATGTATTTTCCCACAGTCCTGGAGGCTGGGAGACTGAGGTCAAGGACTCCTCCTGAGCCTCCCTCCCTGGCCTGCAGGTGTGACTTCACATCGTCTTATGGGTCCGTGTTCTGATCTCCCCTTCTCATGAGGACCCTGGTCACAGTGGATGTGGTCCCTGTCTCCGGACACAGTCTCATTCTGAAACAGTGGAGGCTAGGACTTCAACATAGGAATTTGGGGGACAGGAACACCATTCGGCTCATACCAGATGGTCTCTCAAGAGGTGGCCATGGAATGTATGGGGCAGTGGCCATGGGAACCAGGCAAGACTGGGGTTCAGGAGAGACTCTAGGGGCAGGTGAACTGACCCCATGACTGGGTGCTGGGGCTGGGGGTCATGGGGACATGGGACTGGTTCGGTGTCCCTGTTACCAAGTGGAACCACCTCGAGGGGGCTCACGGCACCTGTGCTGATGGTGGAGGCATGTCACCTGCCCCCTGGGTCCCAGTTCACAGGAATACCCCGCTTGTAGCTTCGACCGTTCCAGCAAGGCCGATACCCCTCCTCACTGCCCCCTCCCCTCCTTTTTCCTTCTCTTTCTTAAAATGAGAGATGATTACCTGCCGGTAGTTCATCGCAAGCCACTAAGGGTGAAGCTTTGGGCTCCGGAGCATTTTATTCCAGGAGAACAGGAGAATAAAGGATAAATGCCAGGGAACACGAGTTTATGGGATTTAAGTAAGAGGTATCTAGACCCTAAAATTTAGACCTCAGAGCAGAGGCAGGGAATCTGAACTCGGAGGCTGTCACAGCCGACCTAAGACTTTCAGTCATCTCTTGTTAGGCCTAATCTTACTTTCCCTGATCACATTGGAGTCTACACGAGCTGACTCAGAAATGTGGGCACTGCAAGGAGGAGATTAGGAGCGGCGCTGAATGGCATATTCACCTTTCACAAGCTTTGCTGCTCCAGACGCTTATAAAATAATTTTCGCCTTTATCTAAAGGCAGAAGGGCTTTTCTCCCCCCAGCTAGTGTTCTGGCTTCTCTCTCTCTCTCTCTTTTTTTAAAAACTCTCTCCACCTAATAAAATCCTCAGCGTGGCACTTGCCTGTGTAATCAGAGCTGTGTAGGCTGCTGTCGAGCTCGCTTCCCAGGCTGCACCACAGCATCACGGCGGCAGACGGGATAAAACTTTGGGAAGTAATGATGTCTCACACACCAGCTGGCTCCCGGAGGTCACACCCTGACTGAGCAACTCCTGCCCTCCGTGCACCCCCAGGAAAGAAGTCTGGCTTATTTACCATTTTAGAAAGTTAGACCTTTTCAAAGAGGTGCCCCGGGCAAAACATCCTTCCTTCCCCATCTCTCTGAAACTAATGATTCTCCTTGGAAAGTTTTGACAGTCAGGGTTGTTCCGACAGCTGAGGCGGGTGGCGGGGGGCCACGTTGGCACGGAACCCGCAGAAGTAGCTGGGCTGTGCGCGGCTGGCTTGGAGAGTGCCTGCCTCTCCAAAGCAACAGGTTTGACTTGCTGGAGTGGAAATGGGGCCGTAGGAAAGAGGTCCTGAGCTGGGAAAATCTCGGGACTGGTGTCCTGCTCTAGAAGTCAGATGAGGGGTGGGGGTTGGTGTGTTGGCTTCTGACCTATTTGGATTCGTAGGACACTGAGAGTAGTGATGACGAAGTCTGAGGTTTAAAAGAAGGCAAAATGACCTTCCCGGTACACACACAGCATCCCACGGATCCCGGCGATGATGACAATGGGTAAACCATTTCATGCAACTGGTCCATGGCTAGGTGGTTGGAACCAACTCAACACACCTCCATCCAGTTCCAAATAAGGACGGCGGGGAGTGGGGAGGGAGGAGGAAGACGTGTCAAGGGGTGTGACATTCTTTCTCACTAAGGATGTTGCAAATCCTCATCCTAAGCTCCACTGGAGAGCCCCACGTGTCTCCTGAAGTCAAGCCTGCCTTTCTCTGTGCACCTACTGTGGTACTGGTCCCTGAGATGTGCTCAGTCATTCTCTGTATGCTTGAGTCAGTAAAAATTTTTTCCTCCATTAACACAGGCTGTGATTATTGACAAGTTAAATTCAAGCCTCTGATTCTTCCAAGAGATGAATGACTCCAATGACAGCCAGATGACAGGTCACAACTAGGAACATGACTATTATTATTATAGTAAAGAGTTCTTGCCCTATAGATAGAGTTCCCCTGCATCTTGTCTGCAGGTCCAGTGGCCAAGACTGTGATTGCTTTCAAGAGCACCCGGTCAGAAGTTGTCTCTCCAAGAAGACATCCAAATGGCCAACAGACACATGAAAAAGTGTTCAACATCGCTCGGCATCAGGGAAATCCAAATCAAAACCTCAATGAGATACCACCTCACACCAGTCAGAATGGCTAAAATTAACAAGTCAGGAAATGACAGATGTTGGCGGGGATGCGGAGAAAGGGGAACCCTCCTCCACTGTTGGTGGGAATGCAAGCTGGTGCAGCCACTCTGGAAAACAGTATGGAGGTTCCTCAAAAAGTTGAAAATAGAGCTACCATACGATCCAGCAATTGCACTACTGGGTATTTACCCCAAAGATACAAAAGTAGGGACCCGAAAGGCTACGTGCACCCCGATGTTTATAGCAGCAATGTCCACAATAGCCAAACTGTGGAAAGAGCCAAGATGTCCATCAACAGATGATTGGGTAAAGAAGATGTGGTATATATATACAATGGAATATTATGCAGCCATCAAAAGGAATAAGATCTTGCCATTTGCAACGACGTGGATGGAACTGGAGGGTATTATGCTGAGCGAAATAAGTCAAACAGAGAAAGACATGTATCATATGACCTCACTGATATGAGGAATTCTTAATCTCAGGAAACAAACTGAGGGTTGCTGGAGTGGGGGGTGGGGTGGGAGGGATGGGGTGACTGGGTGATGGACACTGGGGAGGGTATGTGTTCTGGTAAGCGCTGTGAATTGTGCAAGACTGTTGAATCTCAGATCTGTACCTCTGAAACAAATAATGCAATATATGTTAAGAAAGAAAAAAAGAAGAAGAATATAGCAGGAGGGGAAGAATGAAGGGGGGGAAATCGGAGGGGGAGAAGAACCATGAGAGACGATGGACTCTGAAAAACAAACTGAGGGTTCTAGAGGGGAGGGGGTTGGGAGGATGGGTTAGCCTGGTGATGGGTATTGAGGAGGGCACGTTCTGCATGGAGCACTGGGTGTTATGCACAAACAATGAATCATGGAACACTATATCTAAAACTAATGATGTAATGTATGGGGATTAACATAACAATAAAAAAAATAAAAAAAAAAAAAAAAGAAGTTGTCTCTCCACTTAAATATGAATCTGCACATCTAGAGATCTATTTTTGTGTGTACAGAGCTTTCTTTATATGTACAGTCAGAAGCATACTGCTTGTATTTGTTTGCATTGCTTTTCCCCTTGACGGTATGTCTCAGACATCTTTTTATGTCAGTGCATCCAGACCTATCACATTCTGTTATTGGAGAGACTGACTATCTAACCAACTTCTCCTGATGGACATTTAGATTGTTCCCAATTTTTAGAATTGATCTACTTTGTACTTTTTTTTTTTTTTTTTGCACTTATGTGAGTTTCCCTCTAAGGTGAAATATAGAAGCTAATTTGCTGGGTCATAGATATAGGCATACTAAAGTTTTTATATCTATAGAATCTGAGATTTCTTACCCAAGGGAGTGACTAATTTCTACCTTCCTCCTTCCAGTACTGTTCAAGAATACTTATTTCTGATAACTCACCAATACTTGGAATTGTCAAACTTTTAAGTTCTGAGGATCTGTAGTTTTAAGGGATGTGACTGAGGGTTTTCCAAAGGCTGCCCTGGGTAAAAGCCTTCCACTTCTTTCTACAGAATGTCCTGGAATGGGGAATGTGTTGAGAACATCTCCCCACCGTGTCCATGCTGGATTCCATACCTCCTTCTGGTGAGTCATTGATAATCATCTTTGCCCGGGATGGGCTCTCTTCACAGATCTCCTGAGAAGAGACCCATGGGCCTTGATACAGAGGATCAAGGAGGGAGGGAAGGCCTCTGTGTATCCCGCCTTTGCAAGAATATCTGTGTTGTTGCCTATGCCGTGTTTCCCAAAACTGGCTGGTCTTTGGAATCACCCAAGAAGCTTAAAACAAACAAACAAAAAAGAACAAGCAAATAACAACAACAACAAAAAAACCCCTTCCTATTCCCAGGCATTGATTGGGAAAAACAGAATCAGTTTTAGAGATGAGTCAAAGGGATCTGTACTTTTAAAAGCTTCCCATGTGATTCTGGTGCAGCTGGTTGGTGAATTGCCACATTGAGAATTATCGTTATAAGTGATAGTGTAGGGCGCCTGGGTGGCTCAGTTGGTTAAGCGACTGCCTTCGGCTCAGGTCATGATCCTGGAGTCCCGGGATCGAGTCCCGCATCGGGCTCCCTGCTCGGCAGGGAGTCTGCTTCTCCCTCTCCCACTCCCCCTCTTGTGCTCTTTCTCTCTCTCTCTTAAATAAATAAATAAATAAATAAATAAATAAATAAATAAATAAGTGATAGTGTAATGTTTATGACAGTGTATTATATAACATGCACGAAGCAGGGGAGCTTTGCAGCCAGGAATACCTGAGTTCAATTCCCTGGTCAGCCTGTGCCCAGGCCGGTGGCCTTGGGCGAGTCCCTCACCCCTCTAAATGTCTAGTGGTGGTCCCAGGTAGTTGTGGTTGATGTCAGGTGTGAAGCGCTGATTTATAGCCAGCCATCCAAATGAAAATGGGGTCAAAACAGAACAAATCATGCAGTTCTAGCCTGTTTCCATGGTATCCCTACTCCAAACTGAGGCTCTGGTAAATTATCTCCCCTCTCATCCCACCATCTGTGGAATCTGAACCAGGATGAAAAAGCGTCCAGATCTCCAAGTAACAGATGTAGATTCAGGTCTGCTAAGTTGAGAGGTGAGCAGCCATGGCAGGCGGGGGGAGCACGTGGAGGTGAGGACCTGGCACAGAGTATACCGCCTGGTGATGAATCGACAAGACGTGGAGTCTGATAGGCCAAGGTTCTACGCTCTTATCAACAACTTTGGGACTTGATACCACAGTGTCCCCATCTGCAAGATGGGTTGATAGTGACGACGCGGGAGTGTGGTTGCCAGGATTGAAGTCGATAATTCATTTCAACACAGTATCTGGTATAAAATGTGTTATGATTATTATGATGACAACATGGGGGTCGACCTTTGGCAACTCTCTGGAAGTAAATTGAAAGAGAAAAAGAAACCCATGTAGGATGGACTGGATGCATTAAGGGGAAAATGGGGAAAACTCGCTTGGGGTGAGTTTATGAGCAGGACTGTACTGGTCTCCTAGGGCAGCTGTAACAACGGACCACACACTTACTAGCTTGAAACAACACACATTTATTATCTTTCAGGGTGCTGTGCATGGACACACCACAAGAACAGGGACTGTTTACTTAGCGATGGGTTGGGGTTTGGCAAAACCTTTCCGGTGAAGATAAAACGTCGTCTGAGCCACAAAGGATGACAAGGAAGTAATCTGGTCAAGAAGACCAAAAGAACAACAGGATACCCTCCCTGGCTCCCACTAAACCATCAAGTCTGCTTACCCACCTGCCCAGCGGTCGAAGTAAAATCAGGACTCTTCCTGTCTCAGAAACCTGGTCTCCTGCCATCGCACCGGATCTAAGAAATATTTGTTGGACCCTAGCCTTGGAGAGCTACCTCAAAAGTGTGCATTGCAGATGGAAAAAGAAATATAACAGCAAAGGCTTGCAAATCTTCCTGCCTTCTAGATGGAGAGTGGCTCAGGGGCAGAGGCTGTGTGTTATTCCTCCAGAAGCCCCGCTGAGAGATGCTTTAGTTTTTACCATGGTGTGTGCTCACGGGCTCTAGAACCAGACTGTGCTTAAATCCCCGCTCTGCCACTTACTGGCTGTGTTGTTGTGGGCACCTGGCTTGGGCCACTCTGGGCTTCACTTTCCTTGCCTATAAAATAAGGCTCATGGCAGGAAGCTCACCACCAGTTGTCGATGAGGATTTGATAAGTTCAAATGGACAGATCACTTAGAATTGTATGCCCGAAATGTAAAAAAAACTCAGTGTTTATTGGCGGCTGCTGATACCCACTCTTTCTGCCACAAAATAGATGGTCAGCAAATGAGAAATGAGTGAGGTTTGTGTGCGGGCTTTGCTCATCAACATAATGAGATAACAAGACCGTGAGATAACATCCTTATTTTTCAGATATGGAAATAGGCTCAAAGAGGTCAAGTGGCTCGTTTCAGGTCACAGAAGGAATTAATACGGTTCATCCCTATGCTGGAATTTACATGTCTGGACTTTTAGGCCAAAATGATCTGGCAGAGAAGAGAGGAGAAGAAATTGGGGGTGTTGTTGAGGGCTTGGGAGATGGGATTGTGGGGTATACACGGCCCCCCACCCACCTCCACGCAACACCCCAGCAGGCACCAGGAACCACCCTCTACCCCTCGACTAATGAGGCCACAGGAACCTAGAATCCTAAAATTCCCATGACCCTGAGAGTCAGGCAAGGTGCTTCCCCCAGGGCACTCATGCTTTGCCTTAAGGAAAAACACCCGAAACTGAGCGAGGCTCCTTTTCAGAGTCCCAGAGGACTCGAAGGGAAAAAAAAGGAAAATTTATAGCAGTCACAAGCAGCCCTTGGAATTCGACCACGGGGCAGGGAAGAGCACAAGTGCCTGTTCTTTTTTTTTCACAAGTGCCTGTTCTTCTCTTGGCAAAGGGAGAGAAGGAAAGCCACGGTCTGCTCACGGTAGGACACAGGGCAAGGTGACCGACCAGCCCTTCCCCAACTTTGACAGTGTCATTGGATTCAAGACTCTGCCTCCGCGTTTCCAGGGTGTGGAGAAGAGCTGGTTCCCCCCACCATTTCCAAGTGATCTCAGCAGCAATCTCCAGAAGATGGTACTTTCCAAGGTCAGAGAGCCAGCCCTGGATGCCCCTGGGAAAAGGTCTTCGGAAAAGTCGAAATGGAAAGTATAATTTGGGCATGTTGTGTTTTCAGAGCTCAGGAAAGCCCAGAGCTGCCCGATTCTCCTGCCCTCTTAAGACCATATTATTCAACCGTGATTTCTTGAGCTGCCAGAGATTTGAAATATTTTATCATCCACCGAGGACTGACCACACTCCTTACCTGTGGTGTGGTGATTCTGCAACCATCTGCGCAGCACCGAGTGTATGAGCTGGAACCGGCCCATCCGACCAGCCCCTCCGAGAGCCACCGTGGGCAATCCTATGAGAGGGTGCATCACCCAAGCAGAGTCAGAAGGACCCTGGCCTGGGCGACATGTATGGACTTTGAAAAATAGTTGTTTTTTGTTTGTTTGTTTTTTCCTTTTTTCCTTTTTTTTTTTTTTCCTGCTGGGACTGATAAAACAGGATTATGGAGTCACCTCCCCAGCGCTTGGCCGCAGCTCTTCCAAAGAACATGGATAAGCGAAGAGGAAGGATGGCCGGGGAGGAAATGCCCTGCAGACTGCGAGCCAGCATTCCAGGCTTTGAGGCCCTGCTCCCTGTTTCTTCTAGTTTGGCAGCTACCCTAGTACCTTGTCAAGCTAGGTAAACAAATGTCTCCTCCTTTTGGGATGAACCTCGTTTGAGCTTCGTTTTTGTCATTTGCCACTAAAGCGCATCGGCCTGGCCAGTCGTCGTGGCTGACAAGTCTGGGCACGATTAGATTTCCGCCAGTCTCTGTGTTCTCATATCCTCCCCTCTCCAGTGCTCTGAACTTTCTCAGGCCTCTCCTTGGTCTGGCAAAGTCTAGCTCAGCTCTCAGTGACCACTTTGCTCTTAGGTCCCCGAGACGTTTCCTCGGGATGGGGTCCTGCCCGCCTTGCACAGCACACTGTGCTCCTGTCTCTCGACAATGGCACCTTCTCTGTCTCCTTTGCTTTCTCTTGCACTAAAGCACAAGATCCTCGATGGTGGCGAGCACATCCGGTTTGTGATTGCACCGCCAGCGCTTAGTGCGATGCTGATGTCTGATGGGGGCACAGAGAGGGGATCGGGCGCTGAGTGCCCTCCGTGTGCAGGGCGGAGGGAGGGCGTGAGCAACATGGCAGAGAACGACCTCTGGTCCAGCCTCCGCTCTACGCCTGGAGTAATAGTAGATACTCAGCAATGGTTGGTTTCTCTTCTTTCTCTCATTTGTGTCTGTCTTCATTCACTTTGTTCAACACAACAACATTACGTAGTAGGGACTGTTGCCTCTGTTTTATAGAGAAGAGCGGGAGACTCAAAGAAATTAAGTCTCCTGTCTGGGTTGCAGAGCTGGTGTGTGGAAGATCCAGAATTTGAATTCGTGTCTGTGAGTCTTCACAGTCTGTTTTGTTTTGCTTCCTTTAAAACATGATTCAATGGAACAATAGATGAGGAAGACCTGGCCTCTGTCCTCGGGGAGCGCAGAATTTGCTAGAAGACACAAGCATGATGAAATGAACCAGGTAGCATAATAGGGGACCACACAGGGGACCCAAGTCCATGAGGTTGGTACAGAGTGCTACAGAGATACCCAGTCAGGATGCATTCCATCCCAGTTTTAGATTTGGTCCATTGCCCCAGTGAGAACTACATATCAGGTGATTATGAAGAATTGCCAGACAGAAAGATGCCCCTAAAGCTGGAATGGATACATGGAAATGGGAAGAGGCCCCTGCAAGAATAGACTGCACCCCACATTTGCAGGGGGTGGGTCTTAGAAAGAGTTGAAGCGCTCTTCCACCCCAAAGATTGATGATCAACGAACTGCAGCTCATTTGAGGCGCTCCTTGGACTCTGGGCAGTGAGGCTCAGGTCGAGGGCAGAGGTGCATGGACTTCTCTGTGGTCAGTCCAGGGAGCCCAGCCAGCCAGAGTCTGCATCCTGGAGGGGAAGGTGGGGCCAGCGGGGGGAGGGGAGTATGGTCTTGAGCTGGCTGCTGGGGGTGGGCTTGTGGAGGAAGGTGGGGATGCTCAGGTAGAAGGCCTCGGGGAGACATGCGGGCACTTGGGGGTTGTGGCTGCTTTTTAATACACTCTGCAGCTCTGTGCATGGAGCACTCATTTGCTGCTAATGGCATGGTGCTTAAGCTCCTCTTAACTCTCCTGGAGCTAATCTAGCATGTCTGGCTGTCTATTAGGGGTGCGTGTGTGTGTGTTTGTGTGTGTGTGTGTGTGTGTGTGTGTGTATGTGTGTGTGTAGGAGCATGGTTGGCAGAGACCAGGAGAAATGGAGTGCCAACAGAACCTCATGTGAGGAGAAGAGAGGGTACTTACTTATAGGAAATGAAGCCCATCTGCTGGGTGAGGAACTGCTTTTCAGAAATTCTGTAGCTCCCGGGAGTAGTCTAGCCCGGCGCAATATGCCTTCTGTGTCTTCTCCTGTTCAATCTCCTGTCGCCCTTAGTGGGCATCATCTTTATTTTACAGGTGAGGAAACTGCCGTTTGGGCTGAGGAACGGACTCCAGGGGAGTAGTGAGAGATAAGACAAGTGAGATTATGTGAGAACTTTAGGGCCAATGAACGTTTTTGGATTTTCTGCTCAGTGTGGTGGGAAGTGCTGAGGAGTGTAAAAGACGAGAATTAAAATGAGACATTCTGTGGTTCTATGGAAAGGAGTGGGGAAGAGCAGAAGCTGGGAGAACAAAGAACTACTCAGTATTCCCCATGAAGCAAGAGAGTGGCTTGGACCAGCTTGGTTGCAGGGAAGGAGTTTTTGATACATTGTGAAGATAGACAGTTTATGGAAGGTCCTTCCCGACTGAAGACCACTCTGGCATTATTCTGGGTGATATGGGCGCTGAGGTTGGGTCAGGCTTTGGTGGCCGGACAGCCAGGCATGGAGGGTCCCTGAGTCTTGTGCAAATGACACGTGGCCTTCAGTATCCCAGGAGATGCTTCTCTGCCAGGGATCCTCCCAGCTTACAAAGGACCTGACCTTTCAAGGATGGAAATTGGCCACACGTGAATATCATATCTCTTCTCCAGTGTCCTGCAGACCCCTAACCCTGTCTAGAGCAGGAAGAGCAAGCTCAGAAGATGCCATGATGGTTTGGGAGACCAGTGGGGGAAAAGTCAGCTCCCACTACAGTCTGCATTGGGTCTAGACAATCCTTGCACTCCTGATGAGACTTCGGCAAGCTTAGCCGGGTTTTGTGGCTCAGGAAGCCAAAGCTCAGTGATTCTAAGATCATATGGAAGGTACATGGCAGAGCTAAGATCTGAATCTGAGTCTGGGTTCAAAGCACGAGCCCTTATTTCGATGTGCTGTGATAAGTGTTCTGAAGTCGTGGGGTGGGTGGGTGCCACAGCGGGGAGCCTGGGGGATCATGAGAGACATTGCAGCCCCTCCCAGGCCCCTGTTTTCCCCCAGCATGTGGCCCAGGTTTAGGTGACACTTACTGACTGAGACCTGGTGTGGTCAGAGCTCATCAATACTAATGTGCATTCATGTGGACAGGGTGGTCTTGGAGGCCTGTATTGTTGGGGGGGGGTGATGCCTAATGGAGGAAAGAAGGAAGAATCTTACCAAGAGCTTGCATGGTTTCAGAATCTCTTTGCAGCAGCCCTTGGTGGGCCTTGAGATCCCCCCTGGGACAAGGGCAATGTGGGCTTTCAGTGGCCTCAGAAGGGGTGAGAGAGGATGCTCAGAGCAGGTGGTCACGGGAGGAGGGAATCGGACAGCCTGGGGGCAGAGCTCTGGAACATCTCCAGTCAGACGTGTGCCCTGCGTGGCTTGCAGTCCCTCTCTCTGGAATTACAGGTAATAAGGTAGAGCTGATGTTAATGGTTTATGACACGAATTCATTTTTAGAACTATATGCTTCACCCATTGCTTTTATTTTTCAATTTGGATCTGTTGGGTATTAATAGCTTTGGGGCTGTGTTTTCCATTTTAATCTTGCTTTTTCTCATTTCCAAGTAGATTCCTTCTTTCAATTTACACAAACATTAAACCTCCATTTCCTGCAGCCCCACACTCCCTCTCTCTCATTCTCTCTGCTGACCTTGGGATAAAACTTTTCTTGAATGCGTGAACTTTCCTCTTTCCAGGCCTACCTTCCCATCCACACTGGCCACTGCTGCCTTATGCTTTAGCCCCACTTTGCTGCTGGTAGCTTCTCATAGACATGACAATCCTTTGCGCCAGAAGAAAGAGAATTCAAACCAACCGAGGCTTAAGAGACACAGATCTTTAATATCTTACATAGTAAAATAGTCCAGAGGTGGACAGTCCTCGGGCTGGTTGATTTGGTGGCTCTATGATCTCAATAAAACTACAAGTTCTTTTAGTCCTTTGTTCTGCCCTTCTTTAGAGTATAGGCCTTTTCCCTTCCGGCCTGTCTCCTCATTTTTGTTAGAAGCCCAGAGAGTTTGAGGTACCCTGTCGTTCACAGCTGCATCCTCAAGAAGGAGGGGGACATTTTCCCTGTTCATTTCTTATTATGGGCGAAATCTCTTCCCCAGAAGCTCCCCCATCGGTTACCCCTGGATCACATGCCTAAGCCCATCGCTGACATGACCTCGATGGGTCCACACAACTCCTGACTCATGTCTGAGGGCTGGGACTGGCTTCTTGGAGCACCTGGTGGGCTGATGTCTGAACAAGAGCTGAGGGATGGTTGGCTGTTGTACCAGCAGAGGATGCGGCACCCAGCAGCTCCTCCTTCTCCGGGCACCTTTGCTCGTGCCTGTGCTCTTCCTGCCGCATCTTCTGCTGCCCGTTCCTCTTGACCTTGAACGCAGACAACACCTGGTTTATTCCTGGTCTGACTGTAAGATGCAGCACAGCACCACATTCTCTGAAGGTCCCTGGTTTCACTGTTTGTCACCAGCACTCTGTAGTGCCCCAGGCGTATGTCAGGCACCGTATTTATAATGCAGCCCCTTAAAATCATCTGCTTGTGCCTCTGAACTGGGAGCTCTTTGTGGGTAGCTGCTGAGTCTTGTTTACCTCTGTGTCACCTCAGGACCTGGCACCCAGGGAGTGCTCAGTAAAATTGAGAAGGGACAAATGGCCTTGAGGAAGGGGACAATGAGAGATGTCCTGTCTGTTCCTGCCTCAAGAGACATCCGCCCTAGAGCATTAGGCATCAGGAACAGAGAGATACTTGGGTTATCCAAACAAGCCAAGCTCTTTCGTGCCCTGGTGTCTTAGCCCTGGTCCATATCTGCCACCTGCATGGCCTCTCCTGGGATTCCACTCCCACGTGCAGCCATTTTTTTTTTTTTTTTTTTGGCAAACCACTTCCCTTTTAAGAAGAATCATCTCCTATATGACTAGGTAGGTCTGTTCTGGAAATCTTTCCCAAATTTGGACACTCTTTTATGGTCCTATTGCACTTTGCATGTACTTCCATTAACTGAGGAACATTTTAAAAGCCTTCCCATGCATTAGGTGATAAAAGAAATGATAAATCACTTGTCCATGGTTTGGGGCAGTAAGTGGGTTCATGTAACACTGAGAAGAGTGCAACACAAAACCGAGCCTGCGACGTCTGTCTTCGGGGGTGGTGGCCGAAGAGTGTGCACGTCTGGTCACTGTTCCTTCTTCCCCGGTGCTCTCTGAGAACCTGCAAATAAAGACCGTATCTCACCCATCCCCAGTACCCCAGCTCCCATCATGAGCTGGGCACACAGTCGATGCTCAGACAGTTGGCTGGGGACTCAGTGAGTGGACACGAAAGCTTTCCTCTTGGAAGAAGGCAGAAGTCACTCTCCACTCTGTCTCTGGACAAAGTGATACCAAGGAAGAGGCAGAAGCGTAGTGGAAGGGGTGCAAAATGGGCAGGAGGGAGAGACTCAAGGGCCTTCCATGCTCTTCCCCCAAAGCATAAAACCCAGCGCCCACAAATAGACATCTTGTAAAGATCATCTCTCTTTGTGTTTGGGGTGGATTAAAAATCAGGGGCTCCAGGGTCTAATCCTGCTTTTGCCGTAGACTCTGAGTGGCCTTGTTGGGTGAGCTCCTGAAACAAGGCTCTGGCTTCTCAGACCATAAAATGCAATAGGATGAGATGAGCAACAGCTTAGGTTCTTAGCTTCTCAGACATTCTGAAAACAAAGACGAGAATTAAAATGAGACATTCTGTGGTTCTAGGGACTTCACGCACTTCCTTGGGACCAATCCATGTGGGACAACAGTCAGAAAAGGTTGTAATTAATGCCAGGAGGGCAGGCCTGACCCCGGGATGGGGTGCGCCTAGACCTGAGAGAAGTGGGGAGCACAGGGACCTGGATCCAGGGGGACTGGGTGTCTAGATCTTACTCTGTCACTTGAGAGCCACGAGCCCTTCAGTAAGCTATTGAGGCTCTCCAAGCCTCAATGTTCTCATCTGTGAAATGGGGAGATAGAACCTACCCTATGGGGTAGTTATGAGAGAGATGCATGGACCTGGTTCATGGCAGCTCCATCCCCATTGGGAATCTTATCGGGGAAGAGTCCCTGTTGAGTACAGTTACCAGGAGGTGGGATTTGAGATGAAACCTGAAAAGTGGATACTGATACACTAGGCACAGAGAGGTGAGGAAAGAGCCGTGTCCAAGGCTAGGGAGTGATGACGATGATTGATAATGGCCATGTGGCTTACCGTGCATCACATGATCTCTTTGATTCTCAAAACACCCCTTTAAAGCAAGTGCTATGATTTGTCCCCTTTTACACATTAGAGACCAAGGCTCAGAGAAGTCAGGTAACTTGCCCGAGGTCACACAGCTAGTATGTGGCTGAGCTGAGATTGGAATGCACATAGATGTGTTCCAGAGCTCGGATGTTCTCCTATCTTTGGGAGAGTCTGGGAAGGAACTGGAACATCAGGCCAGCATCTTTGAACACTTAGCTGGCGTAACGTGGTGGCCTTGGAAGGATAGTTAGGGGTTGTCCAGGATGAGAGCTGGGCTCCAGATCCCCTTGTCTGAGTGGGGGAAGGGCAGCCCAGCCCTCCCAGCTCCCTCTTTCCTCCGAGAAGCCTCACAATGTCTAGGTTGCCTGATGGCTGAGCCGCAGCACTCATGATCCTGGCTGGCAAATTGGAGACACCCTTAATTGGATGCTGAAAAACTCTGCCTGCCGTACAATGGCTCCAGCGGAAGAGTTATAGCTGTTTACTGTAACACACAGACAGTCCCATTAACAAGAATGATGGGAGGCTGCTCTGTGGCATTACTCTTAGCAAAAGACTTGACAAATATGCTTTGTAAATGAAGGCGCTCCAACAGAGAAAACATAACACTCTCTCTCCCCACCCCCACCCGCCCCTCCCCTTCCTAGGGACACTTTGCATGTTGAATCCTTTATACATTATTCAAGGCTCCGTATTCTGACGATGTTCATCAATAGTGGTGCCTATGGCAGGGAGAAGCTTGTATCAACTGACAAATGTAGACAAAGCAGGCTGCTTAACCCAAGAACAGTGGGTCAGGGAACAAACAAGGAAATTGATTGTGGCCGCCATATTTCTGCAGGAACAGTGGAGTAAATGAACACCATACGTCACAGCTTATCACATACGGTAGGAGGCGATCGTGAATGGAGCAGCATGGCGTACTTAAGAAACGCTGATGGATCACTTGCAGACAGCTTTTGTTCCAGGCTGGGGTTTGTCTTGTGTACAGAGGGTTTGAAGCATCCGTAGGGGGAGAGCCATGGGAAACGTGCCTTCCCGAGTCGCAGGCCTTGGAGGTGGCCCCTGCTCGCGGGTGGAGATGCCCTGTCGCCGTGGCCGCTGGACACAGGGATGAGTGTACCGGGGGGGCCCACTGGACTCTCATGGGTCCCCCTAGGCATACAGGTCTTGTCATTCCTCAGAGGCGAGAGCGTGCTGTGGTTATGCACCTGGGCTTTGTCATTTGTCATATCAGTTCTTGGTCTGTCATTTATCAGCGTGTGGACTGGTCAGTGAATGGAGCCTCCAATATCTTGCCTGGGCCATGAGGCACCAACAGTACCTGCCTCCCAGGAGAGGGATCCGGATTGGCTGAGTGCCAGGAGCCCTTGGAACAGAGTGTGGTGTCCAGTTCACGCTCAGGAAGTGCTAACTCTTAAGTGTCTTGCGAGGTAGTGAGCTTGCCATCACTGGAGGTTTTGGGCAGAGGACAGATCACCTGCCGTTCTGGGGGTGATTCTGGGATGATCCTGCAAGATCGGAATGGAGGGTGGGAAATGCTCGTGGGGCCTTGTTAAGTCTCATGATGTCTGAGATGTACTTGTCCCTTCTGTCAAATGGAGAGATAATGTCTACAAAGCACAGGATAGAGTGTCCTGCACCTAAATGACAACTGGCGACTGGAAGTCATTGATGTTTTCTGAATGAGGTAGAGGGCTGGGGGCAGAGCCCGCCAAGCTGTCTTTAGCCCCGAGAGCCCACGGAGCTGTGGAGAATTACACTGATTCTCTTGGGACAGTGGCAGAGCCATCAGATGGGCCTCCCCTGCCTCCCAAGTCACAGGAAATGAAGAAGAGAGTGATAAAATAGAAGTAGAATGTGTTGAGTACCTGCTATGCATTAAAGCATCTTCAATCATGTCTGTCAAAACTCCCAACAACTCGCTCAGTGGTTCTTATCCCCATTTTGCCGTGTGCCACAAATAGCAGGAGCCCTCAGGCAGAATGAGGTGGGGAGAGACCCAGAGGGTCGGTTCTGAGTCCACAGCAGAAGTGACCACGGAAAGCCTCTGTCCCCTGTCCCCACCTCTGCCCCTGCTGGAGAGGTATCCTGAAGTCCTTCCATGGAATGGTCCTTTTTTCCTTATTTCCCTGCTTCAGAAAAGCCGATTTCAAGTGAGGCTGGACAAACTCATTGAGCTCCCAGCCAGACATTGATACGATTGTAAAATCTCCCAACTTTCTGGGAGGAAAATTGACTTTTGTCTTTTTCAGTGAGCTCACGCCTAGAAAGAACCACAGCGGTGGATAAAGGGGGTGCTGGCTTTGGGGGCAAGGCTCCAGGGAGGAGGCACAGGTCTGTTCCTGGCAGGAGCCTATGCTGGGGTCTTGGGACAGACAGATGGAGGCTAAGGTGGGTTGACAGCCAAGAAAGATGAGTAGATTATTTCAGGCACGCTCTCCTGAAATCTACAGAAGGGAGCGGGGGCCTCCATGGCCACACAGACCACCAACACACCCACTCTATTTCGTTACCTCGTGGCAGGCAGTTGAGAAGGAATCCTTAATATAAATTCGTTATCTCCCGCATTCCTTCCAGTGCCCATGGGAGGGAAGTGTGATTAACACCCTTTTCACCACCAAGGATGCTCCCAACCTCCCAAGTTCATGTGGCCAACAAGTGGCAGATCAAGGACAAGGGCACTTCCTGTTGCTCCTAACACTTCAAGCCTGTGTACCTGTTTTTCTTCTTGTCTGGAGCAGAGCCGTCCACTGGAAATACAACGTGGCCCACAAATGTGTGCCACGTAGGAAATTTTTGAATTTTGTAGTAGCCGTGTTTAAAATTAAAAGGAAATGGGAAACTAATTTCTTTAACCGTAGTTACCCAAAAATATTATCTCAATATTTAAAAGATTATTAATTAGATATTTTATGTCCTTCCATTTGCACTAGGTCTTAAAAATCTGATGTGGACTCCATGCTGGTGGCAAGATCGCTTCGGACTGGCCGTGTCTCAAGTGCTGGGGGGCTACACGTGGCCAGACTGCACAGGTCTGGAGGGTGAGCTGTGAGCTCACATGTCACCCCCCATGAATCACTTCCCTGAACGCCCTAACCAGGATGGCATCCATCCCTATCCTGTGACTTCTATCCCGTCATCCCGGCTACTTGCCTCCATGGTGCATATCATCCCCTGCTGGTCTCGCTAGTGCTGTATGTTTATTTTTATTCCTGTTTTTCTCGTCTGTTTCCCCCAGCAGAATATAAGTCCCCAGAGGCATTTACTGCTGCGCCCCAGCCATTGAGAACAGTGCATGGGACACAGGAGGTGTTCAGAAAGCGTAACTATGTGTCGAACAGTTGAGTGAATGGACATCTGAATAAAGGTATGTGTTGAGTCCAAGGCTAATAATAGGGTGATGTCGGGACCCACCACACCTCCAGCCCAGGGAGTATCTGCCCTTTACAGTAGTTTGTAGGCTGGAGCTTCCCTCTTTCAGCGCCCTTCCTCCGTATTCCAGTGTTTTCCAGAAGTGGATGGCCTGCTGCCTATTCTAAGTGCTCCCCATGCAGGGACTTAAAGAAAAAGAAAGATCCAGGGTCTGTGTGTATCTATTCCTCCCCTATGCTCCTTTGCCCATGCTTATGTAATTTATAAGGTGGCAGAGCCCTGGCATACTGTCACAGTCTGGGAACCAGGGCTGTTTATCAGCTGCTGCCTGCCCTAGCCATTGAATAATTTTGGGGCCGCCTGTAAACAGCACTCTACCAGATTCATTAAATCTGATACATACAGCCATTTGCCATACAGATGAACTCGGTCCAGCATCCTGGGATGTGGGATCCTGTATTTTGGGATTCCTGGAATCACTCTTTGCCCCTCAAGTCCATGATGAAAGCAAGGATGCACTTCCTCAGGGGCATGACAACCTGTGCTACTCAAAGCTTGAGTTAGAAACCTGTCCTATTGTGATTGCAAGGAGCCCCGTGTGGTGACATATTATATAATGTGACCATCTCCTAGCCTAGGAACCTGTACCAGACATGCCTGTCCCCTGCGTTGGACCCTGAGCTCTTTGTGGGATGGAAACCTATCCTGATCATCTTTGTAACCCCAGCTCGTAGCCGCCGACCTGGCACATAGTCTGTGTATTGAAAGAATACATGAACCAGGTGAGTCTGCAAACCATTCATTTGTTCGTTCATTTGTTTGTTCGTTCGTTCAGTTGTTCATTCAGTGCTCTTGACTGAGCATCTGCTCTGTGTTGAATCCTGTTCTAGCTGTCTGAGACAAGTCCCTGGCCCTCTTGGAGCTTACCTGCTAGCAGAGAGTTGAATGGATTTTGTGATTTTTTTTCTCTTTTCTCAAAGAATATCACAAGTTTATTTTGTCCCTGGGATTACTAACACTGCCATAACTATCTGTTTAGCATAATGGCAAGAACATGGACTCAGGAGTCTGAGAGTGCTGCAGTCAGATCCTTGCTCTGTCGCTTCTCCATCTGTAAAGGAGGATAGTGACAGTCCTCACATCAAAATGTGGCTGGGGGCATTGAACGGAGTGCTTGTAAACTGCAGAGCGTGGTTCGTGGCCTGAGCATCATAAACATGTTTTTGACACTAGGTGGGGCGGTGTTTGGTGGGAAAGAAGGCCAAAGAGTGAGTTTGGGGCTGGGCCAAAGGAACCACAGATGGCCCCGGGTGGGAGATTTCTGGAGGATGGAAATGCTGTGTGTGTCTTGGATGATGGTGGGAAGGGGCCAAGGAGGTGCCATGGCAACAGCTGCCCAATTTCTGGTGTTAAGCAATTAACACTTGGACACTACAAAGAAGCAAAGTTGCCAAGAAATAGGACAGCAGACCTCTGTGACCAAAAGGAGCCACAAGAAGAGCCCCTGTCTCCACAGTCCCAGAGGCAGTCCCTCTGTCCTTGGCTTCTGATGGAGGAAGAAGGAGGAATGGGACACCCCCAGCCACGGCTCAGCCATCTCTCCAGAGCATGTGGATTTCTGGAGCCCTGCTAGGGAAAAGAGGGCTGCCCCAGGATGACAGGGAGGGCAGCGGTCTCTGAGGGACAATGCAATGTGGCACCAAATGTTCTGGAGCTTTCTGGAATCTTCAGAGCTTGCACTCTGGAGTCAGAATACCCAAGTCGAATTCCTGGCTCTGTTGCCTATGGCTGGATGACTTTGGCAAGTCATTTACCCTCAATTGGCCTCAGTTTTCCCATCTGTAGAATGGAGATACTAGGAACACCCATCTCATGGTGGTTTTGGGGGGGCTAAAATGGGAGAATTTGTGTAAAGCATTCAGAACGGTGCATGGTACGTAGCAATCGCCCTGTACGTCCTCTGCAGAGGTCTCTATCCCCCAAATTCTCAGCTCCTTCCTCTTGCGTCCTACCCTCCTGGGTCCTCTCTTTATCCCGAGGCCCTCCTTTGGATTTAGGCCAATGTGTCTCATTGCTATGATCCCCAGAGTGTCTTCAGAGATGTGTGAACACAAGGTGGACAAATCTGTATCTTATTAATATGATAACTGCTTACAGCATAGCCTGGCCATGCTTCTGGGCTGTACACGCCCCCCCCCAATCTCCTCAGGTGGGTGGGGGCTGTGCTCTTGAAGGAGACGAAAGAAAAATCAGGAGAAATTGGGTCCTGTAAAACAAATAATTGCAATTCTCTATTTTTATATACTATTTATTATTTAGTGTCACACAGTGGTTAACGGCTTTAGCCAAATTAGAATCACAAGTGATGTGTGTGGGGGGTATTTTTTTTAATCAGCTTATTTTGAAACATCCCACAATCATATTGTAGGAAAGAAGAAAGAATATGTATTAGTGCAAGGTTCTCAGGAAGAAAATTCAAGTGAAAGGAATAAACTGATTTTTTTTTTTTTTTAATTAAGAGAAAACAGAAAGGAAATTAAAAAAAAAAAAAAGTGAGCCTGGCACCTTAAAATAAAATGGGATGATAAACTCTTTGCTGGCAGAGTTGCAATTTCTCTGTTGGATTTTGGATCTGGCTTTTATTATTAAAGCTGGTGCTGAAAGCTGGCATTTTGACAGGAACATGGAGCGTTTGTCACTATCTGGGAAAGAGATAGATGTTGAATGACATTTCGGAAGAAATGTATACATTTTGAGTCTAAGAATTCCACTAGCAAATAACTGATTGGTTATCTTGAGTTCCCAATTCCCATGGCTATTTAAATGAAAACAGAATTAAAAGGGTTTTTCTCTCTCTCTCTTTAACCTTTGGGGAAAATGGAAAGATTTCTCCATGGGCAGCACCCTTTCCAGATAAGGGCATCATTCCTGGTTAGAAAAAGTGGAACGTTCTTCGTCTCCAGAGGTGAAGTAATTGGGGAAACATAGAATACATCCCTCGAGGAGTAGCTGAAGTCCACGATTAGGGAGAAGATCGTTTCTGTCTCCAAGCCCCACTTATTAATGCAAATAACTCAGGGGAGGAACATGGTAAAGATGCGAAAGGATGTCAGGAATGTCACCCAGGAGACCTGGGTTTCTCCAGCTCTGCTGCTTACCAGCTGTGTGACACTGGGCGAGTCGCTTTCTATTCCTGGCTTCTTCATTAAAAATAGAGTGGAAGAGACACTCCCTCCCTCGCTGTGAGGATCAAGTGTGATGAAATGTGGGGAAAACTCCAGACTGCTCTCCAGAACATGCTGCTGGATTAGGAAGCTGAGTTTGTGGTCTTGAATGGGTGGGAGAAAGAGCCTGCAGTTACAAGGAGAGACAAACAACAGGATGATGAAGAACAGCCTTGAACAGCAGGTGGACGGCACCTCCTTCCCAGCAAGTGGAAGACATGGCTATATGTCTATTATACTAAGCTGGGTTCAGCTTTAGTTCCTTCCCTTGCATTTTCCCCTACTGATAGCTGAGACACTCCTTGCAAAGACTGCTGGGTAGTTGTAAGAAGTTACGGACCTGCCGTAAAGAAGAAGTCATGGTTTCTCTTAGGGAGGTCAGAGTCCAAGCTCCTGGCAGCGTGATTTCAGTGGGTGTTCTGCATGGTGGCCACTCTTGACTTTCTGCGCATGGTTTCTCTCTTACTGCATTGGGTTTCTTTCCCCTTAGCCATGGTCTTCTGTAGCTCTGAGGTCAACCAGTAGGAGCCAAAGCCAAAACTATTGAAACTTGGGGCGGTCCTCCTCACAAAGACAGGAGTCTCCGGGAAAATATCCAGTGATGACTCCAGGTCCTCTCAAAGAAGAGAGCTTTGGCTTGGGTGTGCATGAATCACAGGAACTCCCTCTCTTCAATGTACAACAGTGCTTTTGGAAGTGTAGATGTTAATATTTTCTGGATTGAATATTTGTGGCAAAAGTCCCCTCAAGGTTTTTTTGTAATCACTTCCAACTTGCTGGTGCTAATTCCTGTATTGTGTTTGTGAAGACCCTGATGGTGTTGAACTTTTCCTGAGCCCAGGACTCCCCAGAAAACAGTGATGCTTAGGAAACACCCTTATTTAGCCTTTTGTTTTCCAGCGAAATGGCTAATCTCACTCTTGCATATTCCAAGAGAAGACCCACCCCCACTTCCTCAGTGACCCAGATAATGAGGGTCTCCATACTTTTTCAGGATTCCCACAAGACTTGTGAATGACTTCCATGCCTCCCTGACTCTATAAAAACGCCAGCTCCCCTTCCTTTCCACTGAGACATCCTCTTAATGAATGGTCTCCCTATTGCAGTAGCCTGCATAAAATCATCTCATTAATTCAGGTTCCCATCAAGGCCATAAGAAGCTAGAAGCAAGAAGGTGATGGGGAATCAGCAGGAAAATCCCTAAAAAAATTGAGGTGGAGGTAGACTAAGGAAGGAACACAAGGAGAATTTGTATGCAGATGATGGGCATTTAAATCTTCCTGCTTGCAGGCAAAAACCACAGCCTTGGCAAAAGGAAGAGAAAGAATATGGGGAGGGGGTAGTGAAAGATGCCCTTGTTGGCCCATAAGTTTTCTTTTATTTTAATATAATCCTAAATCCTATGATCGATGTCATTCTGGGGGCCCTGGACACCAACATGAACACATGCAAAGGCTGGGACAGAGCATCAGACTGGGAATTGTGGAATAGCTCCAAAATGTTTGACTTTTGGAACAATGCCCTTGGATGCTGGCGTTTCTCAAGATTTCATTCTGGAAGCGGGAAATGTCTGGGAGTTTTGCCTCTCACCCCAACGGCAGCTGCCAGTGACTGGTGGGAAAGTACCAAAGCCTAGTGGCTTTGCCTCAAGGCTTGGGGATAATTTTCGGTCCAGAGACGGCCATGGGTTGAGGCTGAATTTAGAACTTCACCTGTAACTGCCCCTTGGTTACCTTCTTTCTCTTCCCTTTGTTAATGTCCCCACTTCCTTCCTGGTTGCTCCTGGACTCCTTCCTTACAGAATCACTTGTATTTGAATCCTTGGTTCAGGCTCAGCCTCTGAGTAACCAGATGTGTAAGAGATTCTATTGACCCACCCTGATGAAGGAAGGAAAGAAGAAGAGGGAGGGAGGGAAGGAGGAAAGAGGGAGGCCAGCTCCGCTATTACCAGCTGATTAATCTTGCATGTGACTTCTCTGCTTGAATCTCAATTTCCTCTCGGGAAAGACTATCACTGACTCAAGGTTGGCACAGTAGTTAAGTAAGGCAGTCCTTTTGAGTGGACCAGATATGGCCAGATCAGCTCATTCAAGCACACCCTGGCTTTTCAAGAGGAGTTCATAAGAAAACCTATCTTCTCTAGTGCAAATTGATCCCAGAATTCCCCCCTTTGTTCCAAAGAGAAGTGTTTACCTACATCTTCTTCCTTCCGCAACTATTAACTGAAGTATAAACTGAAGTAGACAGAAATTGTATCATCTTAGTTCAGTAGATTTTAAATTCTCAGGGGCACAAAAATCACTTGGGGTCTTGGTTGAAAAGATAGATTTCCAGATTCCCCCAAGAGATTCCAGTTCAGTGGGTATGGAATGGTTCCAGAAGTCTACATTTATAAAAGCTCTGTGAGCCGAAAGCCGGCGATCAACAGACCTTGTTTTCAGAGACGTTGCCCCAGTTCATAGATGAACTCTTCACCAGCGCGGTGCTTATGGTCTTTGATGCTCTACGACCTGTTTGCTGGTGTGCGTACTGTTTGCCACCCAGGCTGGACCCTCAGTGCCGTTCCCCAGACCCCAGCTGCTTACTTGAGCTCTCGAATGCCTCTTGGTCCACCTTGCCCCATTGGGTTGACACTTTGCTCTGCACGTTGATGAATTAATTCATGGGATGTCAAAGAGCGCTCGTCCATTTAGTGCAGAATGAATAGGACATGGTTGCTGGGATACCCTGACATGGCCCTGGGTGATCAATCACAGCGAGCTGTGGGGCCAACCCAGCCCTGGAAGGTGACAGATCCATTACGGCCGATTCAGACCAAGAACAACAAGAAGCCAGAGCCGTTCCTCATCCGTAGTCCCTGTGGCGATGCCAGAGCTCAGCCTCTGACTTTGGCCATGAATGCCGTCCTCCTCTGGTCATCATGTTTGTATTTCCAGTCACTTGTGACTCATTCAGTGCATTGGCTCATTATGTTCGGTGCTAACTGCAGCTTGGTCAGCAGTGCTTTCTGGGCCTATCCGAGAGCTCCCCTCAGCCCCCCACACCTCAAGTTCCCGAAGTTTCCAAAGCATAGCTCCATTCCCATCTTAACCATCTTGTTGGACGTAGGATGGGTATGGGAGGAAAATGCATTTATTGCTCATAAAACTTTCCTGTCTTCATGCTGCCTCTTGCGAAACACCGGAATCTATTTCAGCCATTAGCAGACTTTTCTGTAAAGCGCCAGATTGTACATATTTTTGGCTTCAGGGACCAACCAGAGGATGTTGGGGCAGTTACTCATCTCTGCCTTTGCAACATGAAAGCAGCCACAGACAACAAGCAAACACAAGTGGGTGTGGCTGTGTGCTAATAAAACTTTATTTGTAAAAATAGTGGTAGAGTGGGTTTGGTCCATGGGCAGTGGTTTATAATACCTGTTCTAGCCCGTGCTTATCCATTTTTATTCATTTTACAGATATTTGTTGGGCAGCCACAGGTGCCAGGCATAGTCCTGGGCACTGAGGATACAGCAGTGGGGCAAGACAGATACCATTCCCGCTTTCCCAGGGCCTACAGCTTAACAGTGGGGAGCAGACGATAAATAACTAATAATACAATTAAATGCTTACCGGCTATTGTTACAGGTCCTCTGAAGGAGAAATGCATGGGAGTGAGTGGGAGTCAGTAACAGGAGACATGGGATTTAGGGAGGTGAAGGTGGAGAGGTGAGGCATCAAGCAAGGAGTAATAAGGATGGTCTAAAGGCAAAAGGAACGTGGACATTGGGAGACTCAGGGTAACTGTCACCCAGAGGAGGACAGAGAGAAGTGTCACACCCAGAATTTGGTGCTTCTTGCCATGTATTTCATACGTCCCGCAGAAGCCATGGGACATCTCCGAAGTCCGTTTAAAAAGCAGAGGAGTGACAGGAGTAGATTTAGGTTTCACGACAATTTACCTGGCCAGTTTGTAGAACAGAAACGGGGACAGTAATAAATCCAAGATGAACTGGATAGAAAGTTCCTGCACTACTTTATCAATTCTGGTATAACACAAACTCTCACTTCCCCTCTTTTTTGCCAACCTCGCCCACAAAGCCAGGGGTTTGATAAAATGTCTATGCCCAGGGTGCCTGGGTGGCTCAGTCATTGAGCGTCTGCCTTTGGCTCAGGTCATGATCCCAGGGTCCTGGGATCAAGCCCTGTGTCGGGCTCCCTCCTCAATAGGGAGTCTGCTTCTCCCTCTCTGTTTCCCTGTGCCCTTCCCCTTGACTTGTGCACTGTCTCAAATAAATAAAATCTTAAAAAAAGAAATGTCCATGCTTGAGGTCACTCGCCGTGAAGACACCACACTGGTGACAATTCTGTTCTTGGGAAAACAGTGTTTCATTTGTGCTGGGCACAGGGGTCCGCTGGGGAGGCCTGGGTGCTGAGGCTGGGGGGGAGCTGGGCTGCGGCCAGAAAGTGCAGAGCCTTTTAATAACAAGCGATGCAGACTTCTAGAAGCCAGACTTCCATAGCCCTTCCCTCTTGCCACCATGAGGCTCTGCATTTCAAGGCCACCTGCACCTTCTGAAGCTTTGCTTATAGCCCATTCAAGTAATGGTCATTCTGCTGATCATTTTGAAGGTGCCGTAATGTTGCAGAGTGTCTGCATATTCTAAGACATTTAATACCTCTGCTTGGAATGCACAGATATGTAGATCATTAAGCAGAGTAGACCTTCTCGGGGAAAGGAGTACTAATTGCACTTTGCAAATGCCATTTTCATTTGCTATTTGGCAGGGGTGCCACAGTCACGGTCTTTCTATTTCTATTAACCACAAGGGCTGGGACAAAGTCATCCCGTCTTCCCTGGCAGCAGTGTGACTCTTTAGGCATTAAAGAGAGCCGTGAAGCCAGCCTCGGAGACTGTCCCACAGTGATGGCACTTTCTGCTGCTTCCACCCTGGTGGAACACCCTCTCACTTCATAGCCAGGCTGATCTATGTGGCCGGTAGCCCCGGGCAGAGGTGGTGATGCATTACTTCCAGCAGGAATTTCTAAAAGACAACGTAGCTTTCACCTTGGTACTGCTTTGTGTCTTGGATCTCTTGCTGAGGGAGAAACTGGCTTCTGGGGGGCGAGCAGCTTCACAGAGAGACCCGTGTGGCGAGGAACTGGACCTGTAGCCTCTGTCAACTGCTCAGGGGCAACCCCGTGAGACATCTCCAGCGAGAGGCAGCCAGAGAAGCTGCACCCAGATTCTTGAGGCTCAGAATTGATGAGATACTAAATGTTTACTGTCTTCAGGTCTAAGTTTTAGGAGAACTTGTGACACAGCAATAGGTAACAAATACAGGAGATAGAAGTGTTAGATCTTTCAATTTGACCTTGTGTGAATGTCCATAACAAGTCTGGCAAAAAGGGCGCCATTTTCTGGAAGGGGGAGATTGAGGCACAACCTGGCTGAGAGTCAGAAGTCCTTACCGAGGCCACACACAAGTTTTGGGGCCTGGGGCAAGTCACGGTCCCTTTCTGGACCTTGTTTCCCTGGCTATAAAAGCAAGAAGTTGGATAAGATGATCTTAAGGATGCAGAGTCCCTTCCTTGATGCTTGGGTGTTTGGTGGTGGGCGCAACAAATACCGGTCACCCCGTACGGGCTCCCACGCATATGCACGCACACACACTTAAAATGTGACGACATCAGCTAGTAATGAATAGGTATCGAACTATAGGTCAGGCATTGAATTGTACAGGAATTATCAATTAATATTGAAAACAACCAATAAAAGTAGGTGCCTCTACGATGATCATTTATTAGACCAAGAAATTCAGGCTCAGAAAGCTTTATTTTGAGCAGACATTGTATTGGGTTTTTTACTGCTGCATAACACATTATCACAAATTTCACGGTTTAAAACAATACACATTAAACAAAAAGATGTATTTATTTACTTATTTGAGAGAGAGTGAAAGAGTGTGCACGAGTGGGGGTAGGGGCAGAGGGAGAGGGAGAGAGAATCTCAAGCAGATTCCATGCTGAGTGTGGAGCCTGATGCGGCGGGGCTCGATCTCATGACCCTGAGATCCTGACTTGAGCCTAAACCAAGAGTCGGACACTTAACCGACTGCACTGCCCAGGTGCCCCTAAAACAATGCATGTTTTTAATCTCACAGTTTCTGTGAGTCAGGAATCTGGGCCTGGCTTAGCTGGGTTCTCTGCTCAGGGTTTCAGAAGTTTGTCATCGAAGTGTTGATCAGGGCTGCACTCTTATCTGTGACTCAGGGTCCTAATCCAAACTCCCCCAAGAGTTTGAAAGAATCTAGTTCCTTGCAGTTGTAGGGCTGAGGCCCCCCAGATTCCAGAGGCACCACCTCTCTGTAAGCAGTTCACAACATGGCTCTTTGATTCTTCAAGGCCAGCAAGAGAAGGCCTCTCTCTACAGAAAGGGTCCAGTCTCTTTTAAAAAATTCCCTCGCCTGATTAGGTGAGGCTCACCAGGACACCCAGGCTTTTGCTTACCTCAAAGTCAACTGACTTAGAATCTTCATTGAATCTTCAAAATCCCCCTCACCTTTGCCATATAATGTAACCTAATCATGGGAGTGAGATCCCATTGTAGTCACAATTCTCTACCCGAGAATTCTGCCTACCACAGACACAGAGGTAGGAGATGGTGAAATTGGAATTCAGATTCAGGTCTGTTTGATTTCAGTGCTCATGTTTTGAACCACTAGCCATAAATCCTTGACTGAGAATGCACTGAAGACAATAATTATGGCCTCTGTCTCGGTAATCCCCGGGGCTTAGCACTTAATAATGGCTCCAATATTTATCAAAGCCCTCATCAGGATGCTATTGATTGCCAGTGACAGAAATCTAACACAAGCTAGCTGAAGAACGCTCGAGAGCTCGACCGTCCGCTGGGAAGTCTGGGGCTGGTACAAGGGCTTACGCGATATTCTCCGCGGCCCTGTTTTTCTCATTCAGGGCTCTGTGGCTATATTTTCAGGCCGCCCCCCCTCCCGTGGTGGTAAAAAGGGCCACTGGCAGCTATAGTCTTACATTCTCTTGGCTCCAAATCTAAAAGGAAAGAAGAACTCCCACCCCGCCTCCCAGTACCTACATATCAAAATTTAAGGAAGACTCTAATTGACCCAAGTTATGGCCTTTCTGGATCCACACCCTAGCTGGACGAAGGAGTCCTCTGATTGGTCAGCCGGAGTCACATGACTGCCCTGCAGTTGGGGAAACGCAGGGAAGGACGCCGTGATTAGCAGCTTCCCCAGGGCAATGTGGGAAATCGGAAGTGTGGTTCCTGAAAGAAGATCTGGGCACTCTGCCAAAGGGAGGGAGTCATGTTGGGCTGATCAGAACACTGTATGTGAAGCCGAAAGACAAAGCTCTTCAACCCTCCGCACTGGGCAGAATGGTTGTGTAAATCACTTTGAGTGTATATGGAGGCTTACTTTCCAATCATACAGAACTGAGAAAGTTAATACAAATTCTTCATGCCGTCCTTGAATTCTCAACCATCCAAATTACCGATATGGGGGTGGGGACTAGAGTCAGTGCATCTGATGAACAAATGATGCCCTTTTCCAGGCTAAGTATTTCAGAAACTTTGGAGGTGAGTTCACTGCTGGGGTTTAGAATCATGAAACTTATCTTAGCCTGGGGAACTTTCTCCATGGTATTCTAGATTTTTAAACGAGCTAAACTCCGGGCGAGTCACATTAGCACACATTTTCTGTGTTATGGTTGCTTAACCCCAAGGAGCTAATACAACTTGATAGTATGGTTCGGTAAAGGTGGAAGATATCCTTAGGATGGGTCTAACCTTTATTTTATGAGGATTCCAATAAACTAATGGAGGAGTCCATCCTGCAGGCTGCTGGCTGGTCAGGATACTAAATCCTCTCTTCACCAGGAGAGTATTCCTTCTGGAAAGTATCCTCCCTAATTTCTGAGAAGCATCTCATTTCTATCTGTGTCTCTCTCTGTGTGTCTTTATTTCCATTTTATATAGATCATGTGGATATTTGATCACTTTTCTCTTAAAAGCTTTTAACCTCATTTTGGCTGTTTTTTTTTTTTTTTTTAAAGGCCTTTCATTTGGGAACCTCTCTAGGGAAGGGACTCAAGCTCCTCCAAAATATTGCCTGAAAATGATTCGGCAGTTGTGACAGTCAGAGATCTTTCCATCTTTTGCTTCCATAGGGAGAGGGAAGTGGAATCATGGCCAACTTTCTATGAAATTTAATTTTCCAAAGTGGTAACTCCATTTTGCAGCTATGCATGGAGAAAATATGCAATGTGAAATGCTAAGGTATTATAAGGACAGCTAAGGGCTTACCTCTCCCTTGTTAATCACCCAAAGCTCTCTGCTTGCCTTTATTTTCTGCTATGCACACTGTCCCAATCCTACCTGGCCCGCCTAAGTGCAGGAATTGAGCATGGGTGGAAAAAAGTCAAATATGCAATTAAAATGGGAAGACACAGAAGAATGGGCTGCCTCCTGTTAACAGGTGGGTCCAGGGGGTTTGCTTGAGTAATGAAGGCTTTTTCATATTCCCTGGGATAGTGGTGGACAGCCGTTAAGTTGTTCCCCAGTGATCCTCCCTTCCTCTGAGTATGTACTCGACCTTGTGACTCATCAGTGGAATAGGGCAGACATGAGGGGATGTTACTGCTAAGAACAGGTTACATGCAGACTGACTTCCATCTTGTACTCTTTCATAGTCTGTCACTTGTCCACTGGGATGGAGGCAGGCACTGGGAGCTGCCAGGCTGTGAGCTGCCCTGTGGAGAGGGCCAGGTGGCTAGGAACCGTGGGTGGGCCTGGCTAACAGCCAACAAGGAGCTTATGGCCTCAGTCCAACAGTCCATTAACAGACCAAATCCTGACAACAGCCATGTTAAGAGAGTTGGGAAGTGGATCCTCCCTTGGTTGAGCCTTCAGATGAGATTGCAGCCCAAGCCAACATGTTGATTGAAAAGCCTTGTGACACATCTTGAGGCAGACATCTTGTGATTGAAGCCTTGTGAGACATCTCGAGGCAGAGGCACCCAGGTAAAGTGAACTCAGATTCCTGACAGACAGAGATGGAGAAAACAAACAATGGTTGTTTTAAACCACAAAATTTTGGGATAATTTATTATGCAGATACAGGTAACATCTCCCCCCTACCCTTCTATCACCTAACTATCTACATATCTCTCCATCCATCCATCCTACTTATCCATCTTTCTTTTTTCTTTTCTTTCTTTCTTTTTCTTTCTTTCTTTCTTTCTTTCTTTCTTTCTTTCTTTCTTTCTTTCTTTCTTTCTTTCTTTCTCTCTCTCTCTCTCTCTCTCTCTCTTTCTTTCTTTCTTTCTTTTCTTCTTCCTTCCTTCCTTCCTTCCCACCCATCCACTCTGTCTGTATCTATCCATCCATCCATCCACCCACCCACCCACTCATCCATTCTGTCTGTCCATCTGTCTGTCTGTTTCTATCTATCCGTCCATTCTGTATCTATCTATCTATCTATCTATCTATCTATCTATCTATCTATCTATCTATCAATCATCTATCCTGTCTATCTATCCATCCATCCATCCATCATCTCCCTATAGAGGGGGGCAGGAAGGGGAAGCATCTCTGCCTGACAAGAACATATATATTCTTCCCATTTTACAGAATACATATATACCTCCTCTTTTACAGACACTGAGGCTCAGAGATCTGAGTAACTTGCTCCCTATCACACAGCAGGCAGGGCTATTCTTGGCTGGGATTCTATTGCCCTACAACTTATTTGCACACTGTTCTGTGCCTGCATTATGTGTCCTTGTTGAATCCTCATCTCATTCCTGTGAAGTAGAATTTTTATCCTCCATTTAAAAGTGAGAAAACTGGAGATAAGAGAGGTCTGGTACCCTTCCTCAGGCCACACAGTTAGTAGATAGAGTAGCAAGGATTCACTGTCTTTTTTTTTTTTCTTTCTTTTTTTTTAAGAGGGAGGCTGTTGTGTCAGTCTTAATGCTTTTTCCATAAAGAGACTGCCTCAGCATTTCTTTTTGGTGCTTTCTCACTCTCTGCTTTTCATGCTGTAAGTCAGAATTGGGAAACACAGAAATCTTTTATTTTAGAAAATGAAATGAGGAGACTCAGTGTCTTCAATCACAATCCACATCCTCTCTCCTAATGAAAAGTGAAACTAGCATTTGAGCACTTCCTGTGTGCAAAGTGCTATTGTTATCCCCAATTTACAGATGAGAAAACTGAGGTTCAGAAGTGTATTTATTTCTGGGTGCCTGAGTAGATCAGTTGGTTAAGCGTCTGTCTTCAGCTCAGGTTGTGATCCTGGGGTCCTGGTATAGAGCCTTATGTCGGGCTCCCTTCTCGGTGGGGAGTCTGCTTGCCCTCTCCCACTGCCCCTCCCCCTGTTTGTGCTCTCTCTCTCGCTCCCTCAAAGAAATAAATATAAAATAAAATCTTCTTTAAAAAGTGTATTTATTTCATGTCATATAGCCAGTAAGTGGTAGTCAGAACTAAGCCAGACCCTGGAGCTGCCATGCCATGTACCTCTTCCTCCCCACCAACCCCCTCCTGAGCATCCTGTCCCAGTGCCCAAATATGGGTGTGACTCTTAAGGCGGGTTCTGTGTCAGGACTCTCATTATTTACCCCTGTTCCCTCAAGATGGATAAACATGTAGTATCTGCCAGACATTTGTGTTCAGGCAGGGACTATGTAGCACATCACTGATGACAATTCCTATGAAGAATAATCACCTGGTACAGTGTGACCCCTCATAAAGACTATCATTCTATGAAGAGGGACTTGTAAGAGGAATTCCAGGGATATTTCTCAGACAGAAACAAATTGATAACTACAATACATATGAGATCCCTGAAGGCAAACCCAGACCCAATTACAGTTGACTAGACATGTATGAACATGACATCCCTAATGAATTCATTTCCCAAACCCAATATACATTGGACATGAGGTACCTACTATGTATGGATCACGGTTGGATACGAGGCTGGAGTATGGACTGTGAGTTCCACCCTCTGCGTGGTCAGAGGGTATTGGGCAGCAGAGGCATATATCAGCAATTTAACACAACACACTTAAAAATATATGTAAGCCAGAGCTATAAATTTAAGTGTATGGAGACTAAATCCTGCTCTCAAGCCCACTCTCCTTCTGGTTTTTCCCATGTCGGTAATTGGAACACTGTCTACTCTGTTGCTGTAAATGGATGTTCAAGAGATTCTTGTTTGAACTTGAGTTGGTCCATTTTCCTATTTTTAGGCTCTCTGGTTTCCCTGAATGGGACCATGGCTTGCAGGTGATGACGTGCATCAGAGGTATGGTGAATTCCTGATCCAAGCAGTGGTAGTAGTGAATGCCACATCTTCTTACTGGTCCTGATACATCAACTTCTGGAAAGAGCCTTAGTTGTGGGGTCTTCTAAGAAAGGGAGAAATCTTGGGCCTGATAAGAAAAAATAGAAAGATGGGTGTGGACACTTCTAAAATTAACTATTTTTTAAATTCATTTATTTAATGCTTTATTTTAGATGACCAGCTCATGGTTCTTTACCAAAGATTCTGTAGAGATTTTCTTTCTTGGGAAGAGCCACTCATTGAATTGGGCCTGGGGAGTACGTGTCACTGTGATACATGTTATACTAGACATACTTCTAGATCCTCAACTCTCCTCCAGTTCTAAAATGTTATGAGCTCGTGACTGTCCCTAGGGTCTCCTCATCATCCCCAAGAAATCTGTTTTCAGTCTTGCTTGTAGATTGCTTTGGTAGAGACCATGTCAGGCTTTTTCCTTACAGATGGCTTGACCCTCAAAATCATTTTGGAAAGTTTCCCATGGTGCAGAAGGACATCGGATGCAAGGGTTCTGAGTTATTTCTTTGGAGAAAGTACCATTTCATGTTTTTGTTTTTGTAATTTAATAGCCCGGACTCAGTCTCTCTACTCAGGAGAAAACAAGGAAACAAGGAAAAGAGACTAGAAGCCAGAACTAAAATCTGAGAATGGGGGTTTAAGAATACAAGGAGCCTTCAATCCATGTTTCCATGCAAAATAGGGAATTTAAAATTTGCTCTGTTCACCACCACTCGGCATTGCTGTTAAGGTTGGATGAGATGCTACTCAAATAGGTTCATCCAAATCATTCCAACAAACATTTATTGATTGAGTGATGGGTCCCAGGCATGAGTTGTACATTGGAAACCATTTTCGATGGAGGAAAATATTGAAGAAATATAGGAATCATACTAATGGCTCATAAAATAATGTGAAGGTGGCTGAGGAAATGCCAACCGATGGGCAAATTAGTCAGAGTGCAATTTACAAAGTCGTCTCTTGTTCTCCTGGGGTCACTTCACACTGGGATGTATGATCATTAAATATGACCCTCCAAGGCACTCTGTCTAGAGTAGGGGAAATTACTCAATTTTCAGACAAGATTTTAAACAAGGGCCAAACTGTTTTATCTACTTGAATTTGGGTCACTAATTACACCCAGTGATCTTCCAGTAATGAATCTAACAACGACCTCATAAATTGTGCGGTGACAACGAGTTTCCTTTCCATCCTTTGTCATCATAAAGTGAGACTGATGCCTTTTCCAATTAGTTATGACAATTATATGTCTTTCAAAGGCCTGAGACAAAGGGGGAGGATCGGTGCTGTGCTGTGAGGGAGGGACTTGGATTAGAGTCTCTCTTGTGCCTGTGCTGTGTGTCCCTAAACCTGCCCTCCTCCCTCTCTGATCCTGATTCCTCCTTGGAAAAAGCATGATGCTGCTTTAGATGGTTTCTGAAGTCTTTTCTAATTCCCCGGTCCTAGGATTCTCAATAAAATTCTGCGTTTCCCCCAGTGGAAGATTATTGTGCATAGTGTGCCAAAGTAAGGTGGTCTATTTGAACTGCATCTCATTTATGGTCATAAGAAACCAAAAAACAGGTTTAAATAATAGCATGGGGTATTTGGGATAGGGAAGAAAGGCTCAATGGTTATTGCAGGGAGGATAAGCCATTGAAGACCTTCCCAAAGATGTGGCGTGATTTTTATTAGTTGAGATCATTAAAGGGAAGCTAGAAGGTTTTTTTTTTTATTATATATTTGGCTAAGGGCATGTTATGAACTGTATGTTTATGTTCCTGCAAAATTCATATGCTGAAATCCTAACCATCAATGTGATGGTATTAGCAGGTGGAGCCGTTGGGAGCTGGTTAGGTCATGAGGATGGCCATGATAGGATTCCTGCCCTTATAAGAAGAGACAGGAGAGCTTGCTTCCTCTCTCAGCTCTCCACCATGTGAACTTACAGCAGAGGACAGCTATCTGCAAACCAGGCAGTGCGTCCTCACCAGACCCTAGGTCTGCTAGCACCTTGCGAGAAATACGTTTATGTTGTTCCAGTCTATGGCATTTTTGTTACAACAGCCTGAAATGACTAACACAGTGCATTTGTTTCTAGGAGGAAATCCGTGATGTTGCATAGAACAGGATGTGGACATATTGCAGCGGGGCCGGCCAGCCCAAGGAGCATTAAACTGGTTCGTATGTCAGGTGAGTTGCATTTGAGAACCAGACCCTGTTCTGTAAGTGCAGGGATGGTGGTTTCGGCAGAAGCCCTGCATGCAGGGAAGATTTGTATCCAGGGTACGTGTCTCCACCATCCACACAAGCAGCTCTGTGAAGTACAATCTCAGGGACCCCCTACACTGTAAGGCTACCTTGGGGGAGCCCTTCCACCGCAGAGAAGCTTCTGGTTCTCTGCTCTTTTGAGAGTGGCTGTCTCATTTCAGAAGTCAGACAGCCAGTTCTCAAATCTCAGGCACCTCTGATAAGAGGGAGGAAACAAGGGAAAAGGCAGAGGAGAAAGGAGAGAGGTGATAATTCAATTGATAATGAGACACACACACACACACACACACACACACACATTATCCCAGAGAAGAATCTCTTTTTAGAACCTTATTGTGACTTTTCAGAGGGTTTCCTTATAGCCCATAAGACCATGAATTGAAAACTTAAAGTTCGGTAGCTTTTCCAGTAATTCCCTAAGAGCAGTTTGATTCAATGCATATGTACATAACACCTCCTATATGTCTGACATTGGCGTTATATAGATGAACAGGACAGGACAGATGATTATAATCCAGTAGTGTGAACAGATGTATAAGTGACTAATTAACACTGTGGTGTAATACTTGTACAAATAAGGTTTATAAGGTAATGAGTGGTAATAGTGATTAACTCTGCCAATGCTGTAGCATGGGGGAAATCAAGCAGAGGTGACATCTGAGTGGGTGTCAGAGGGTGAATAGAAGTTTTTGTATCAATCAAGGCTGCTGGAGGGTACATTTTAATTTTTTTTTTATCTAACTTTTTTTTATCCTGTGATCCTGAAATGTATTTAGGGATTTTCCTCAATGACATAAATATTTGCATGAGCATGCAAATGGTTGTCTGAAGATGTTCTTTGCAGTGTTGTTTATAATGAGAACTTAGAAGCAACCTAAGATGGCCAGGAATGGGGTAGGGATTTGTAGAAATTCCAGTGTGTATATAAATCGAATGCCTATGTTAAAATGATGTAGATCTATATTGATTGCAATAGAAAGATCTCTGCTAAATTTTTGGCTGAAAAACAACAATAACACTGTGTTGGCCATGCCTATAACATTCAGGGCATTTCTTTAATGTTTTCTAGCATTAACAGAGGTGATTTCTGTATCTGGGTAGTGTTTCAGGCTTTCCAAAGGCTCCTGAATTCCTGAAAGGAAAGGGCTGGTGTCCAGCACACGTTTGGGAAATTTAACACAAAAGGATGGTAAATAGGTTGCAAGAAAATGGATACACTCGGGAAGCAATGAACTGGTTTGGGTTCTTTGAGAGGCCTGGAGCTGCCCCTCCTTGTAGCTGGAGAAAACACAGCCTTGGTTGGCTCAGCACTTAATCCCAGATGAAGTCCTTCAAAGTGGAAAATTTCACTGTGATTTATTTTTTTCCAGATGTAAATATATAGCAATAATGCAGTTATAAAACTGGCATTGTATTAAACCATAAATTATATTTGACACATAATAATGTTGAATTACTATGGAAGTCCATCAACGTACAGTGGCATCGCCAACACACAGGCCATTGCTGCTTGCACCAGCCCTGTTGCTTGCTCTGCAATGAATAAAGTTCTGGGGAATCTTTGCTGTTAGGGTCAAAATGGAATAAACTCGCGGAGAAGGGCTGTTGGAGTCTAGCTTGGGCCGAGGGCCCTGGAACACAAGGATGCATTTCTTTGCTGATTTATTCCTTCAAGCACATCTTTACTGAAGACCTAATTGTGCAGCACTAGGCTCTGATGGGGGATAGGACAGACATGGGAGGCCTCTGCCCTCAAGCAGGAAGCACAGTGATGTGAGTCTTAAATGCACAACTCATCACTTGATTATGGTGAATTCATGTAGCAATTCCTTGGAGATTTGCTCTATTCTTACTGGTACTGTCAAGGTCAATGGTAAAATGGGGTGATGGGGCCAGTCTAGATGGCATGGGGGGAATTTACCAGCATGGCTGAACTAGCATTGAAACAGAGGAACTTTGTCTACATGGCGGCACACAGGGTCAGGTCCAAGATTTTGAAGTGGCCAACAGATTGAAGGGGTCATAATCAGCCTAGTTAGGAGTAACTTCCAGACCCAAGGATTCAAAACTAGTTCATAGCAGGCATACTTGTTTGTTTGTTTGTTTGAATTGCTGATTCCCCATTGCCAAGACCAATGCTTTGCCTAGGGAACATTCAATAGTTATTGAAAGCATGAGTGAACACCATGAGAGTGTTCAGTATTGTTACTATTCTAGTAATTATCATAATGAGGGTCACCGTGGATGGTGGGGATATGGGGACAAGTCACCCAGGGTCCTGTTTATGTAAGATTCTTACCTAGACCCTCAGGCGAAGGGGTTCAGGGAAATTTGGAGCTGACCTCCAAATTGCCTAGGGGGCTAATTAATAGCACTCTTAGAAAGAGAACCAAAGACCCCCACAGTCCAGGGGATGGCTAGGAGTAAATGCACGGGCATTCCCTCGGGGGTGGGAGGGTAGTGAAGCAAGTTTGATAACATGTGTGGTCAACAGAGGGGCAGGAGGGGGGCATTTTTAAGGGTTTTAGTTTTCAGGGGTGAAAATTTCATCTTCTTCTGAGAAAGAAAGCTATGACATAGAAGGTCCTGGGCTGCCCTTTGGAGGAGAGTAGAAATAGAAATAATTTGAGAGGACACTCTTGTCTTTGACCATTTCTTCAGAAGTGGAACGTTGAAATGGTAACTAAGAAATATGGAGTATTGCAGGGGCAGATTTGGAGGCCAGTGGTGGGGACTCGGGTTGCACATCAGGTGCTGGGGAAACAGAAGGGAAGAAGGCCCCTGGTGGTCCCTGTCCTCTACTTGGCTGTGGTCCTATGTCATTGGGTTGTGCTCACTGTGTTGTGGAAGGAGGGGTCTCTAGCTCAGTGTGGTGGTGGCTGGTGGGGGAGGGGTATTTAAGGAAAGCTCCCAAAAGGAGGTGATGGATGGAAGGGCAGGGTTGAACAGATGCTGGTTTACGAGGGGGTAGGAATGCTCTGTGCAGGGAGGTTACTTTTATGAGAAAAGGGGGAGTGGGCAAGAACCAGTGTGGTTTGTGGGAGAGATGATAAACAGTTGGTGTTGCTGAGAATACAAGAGAAGAGGTGAGGCTGGGAAGAACAACTGGGGATATGGTGGGTTTGGATTCCAATGGGTTGACCACCACGCTCAGGAGTTTGGCTTTTCTCATTAGGGCAATGGGGAGCCACTGATGGTCTTAGGCAGGATTGCTGTGACATCCTATTTGGATTTTGGAATTATGCCTCTTGCTGCCGTATGGAAATCAGGTCCAAGAGGGAGAGATGGAGGTTAGAGGCGAAGTCACGAGAAACCAACCAGAGAGATAATGAGAGCTTGTGCCAGCCAAAAGGTCTCTCCATCCCTGGCTCCCCAAAGAGAGTGGGAAACAGGGTGACATTAGGGTGATGGTGGATGGAAGGATGAAGTCTCAGCCCTTGGTTCCATAGGAGCAACAACTAGGTGCTGAAGAACAGGGAAAATATTTATCTGCCTTGTCTCCTTCGTGGTACTTTTGTGCAGCGGGAAGTGTGAAGTCAATAAGTGGGAGGTATGATTTATTTCATCTGGTGCTCCCCAAACCAAGGGTGGTCAGGGCAGCTCTGCAGACCACAAGCTGGCTAGGGGAGATGAGAAAACCAACCCCAATTTGGGAGGCAGGGCGTTCCTAATTGAACTGTTGAGGGAATTTTGATAAATGACCGTGCCAAAGCAGTGAAATTAATAAATCATGCTCGAGGCTGGAAGACTGTTTCCTGAGGGACAACAACAGTGCTCCCATCCCGTTGATGCTGGTGGTTTGGAAGATGGCTGGGGTGCGGGCAGGAAACTCATGCTCTTTCCCCGCTCTGCAGCTGGGCTGGAGGAGAGAGAACCCTCCTTAGCATGGTCCCCATCCGTTCTTTGAAAACGCAGAACAAAGTCGTGTTCCGTGAGCAAGGGGGAAGCACCAAGCTTGAACTGAAGGTTTAGGATGCCTTTCTCAGGCTCCGCACTGGCTGGCTGGATGCTGATAGAGAAGGCAGCAGCCAGCATGGCTCTCAAATGAAACTTGGGGGAGAAACGGGGGCAAGGCACTTTGCCATCTGCGATGACCTCTTTTTCTGGGTTCTGACGTGGTGCACCATGTGGTACCAAGACAAAGCATTTGCAAAGAGAAGAAAAATCAGGTCCAATGTGGCACCTGACCTCCTGTGGCATGTAAGGATCATTTCCAACTTCGTGACTTTAGCATCTGTCTTTTTTGTGAAGAATAGAATGAGGTGTCTGGGAAAAGGAAGTGGAATGTATCCTCATAAGGTTGGCATTTCCATCCCCATTTGACAAATGAGCAAACAGGCTGTGATATTGTGATCTATAAGAAGAAATATGTATTTGGTCTTCATCCTAAATGCCGACTCTTTCTGGCACAGAGCTCCTAAAACTCTTGGAATTCCCCAAGGGATGAGAGAGATAAAGGTATCTCTTGTTATGTGACTGAGGTGACTTTTGGGTTGCACCTAAGGATGGGGGCTGGTTTCCAGGGAAACAATCACATCATTAGAGGCTTGTAACTGTCAGTCCCACCCCTCAACCTCTGGGGAGGGGAAAAGGGCTGGACGTTGAGTTCAGTTGCTAATGGCCAGTGGTTTAATCAGTCATGCCTATGTAATGAAGCCTCCCTAAATCGCCAAAAAGATGGGGTTCAGAGAGCTTCGGGGTTGGTGAACACATGGGGAACAGGGCTAGAGTGGCTTGGTCCGAGAAAGCATGGGAAGCTCTGCGCCCTTCTCCATACCTTGTCCTGCACGTCTCGCCATCGGGCTGTTCCTGAGTTATAGGCTTTGTAATAAACCGCTAATCTAGTAAGTAAAAAGTTTCTCGGAGTCCTGTGAGCTGCTCTAGCAAATTCATCAAACCCAAGGAGGGGGATTGTTGGAACCTCCAATCTACAGCTAGTCAGTCCAAAGCACAGGTGGCCACCCAGCCTTGTGACCGGCATCTGAAGCATGGGGCAGGGGGCAGTCATGTCTGAGCCCTTCACCTGTGGGATCTGATGGTGCCCCCAGGTAGATGGTGTCAGAATTAAGTGGAATTGCAGGACACCCAGCTGGTGTCTGCGAACTGCTTGGTGGCGAGGGGGGAAATCTCCTGACACACATTGCAGTTGGTCCCAGAATCTCAGTTGGTGATCAGAGGTGGCATCAGAGTTAGGATTTTAGAGGCCAAGAGAAGTTAGTTAACTTGCCCCATAGGGACGTGAGATGTTGATAAGGCCTAGGGGATGATAAGCTCAGGCGCTTTAGCATTGGTATAGGGCTTTGGAAGGCCAGTGGTGTTCTGTATGGCTCTTACCAGTCACCCTGCCGAGCTAACCACCTCTTTCACAAACAGGAACATCCTTGTCCATCACTTTCTGGCAACACCATCAAGATGCCAGGGCAAAGCAAACTCTGAAAGGAGGTTTTTTGTTTTTGTTTTTGTTTTTTTAACTTAAAAAAATTAATAAGCACTATGTTTTCTTGGAAAATTTCCCACGTGAAAATATCTGGTTTGGGGCAGAAAGGGCTTGTGAGTAGAAAGACCTGCCGGTCGTGTAAGGGAAGGATTTCTGTTTGCGCAGAAACAAGACAGGAGGAGGGAGAAGGGTGGGGACAGTGAGAAGGGTGTGCTTAGCACCATTAACAGAAGTGATAACACGCCTTCCCTGTGCACCCCTGTGTCCTCTGTAACTCACACCAGGAGCCAGCGTGAGAAGCTGGTAGTGTGCACCAGAGGGGAACCATTGCTTGTGCGGGATGGATGCAGGCTGGAACAGCTTCTGGGTCTTCAAGACTGGGTGTGGGAGAAGCAGACAGAAGCATGGAGCATGGTTTCTGGAACTCTCAGAACTTGAAGGGGAGATATTTGATATCTCATAGTATTGGGGATACATCCGAATTTAAACTAGTCCCTGAGGGGGCAGAGAAACTCTAGCCTACGTTCAGGTTATATGAATTATTAAGTCCATTATTATTTTGAACCATGGTAGGAAGGTAAATTACATATAATGAGGGCTCTGACCGGGGCTAGGAGTGGAGGTCAAGCTTTCTGATGACTGGATCTTTCGAGGAAATGCAGGGAATGAGGAAGAGTTGGGTGAGGTGGGGCAGGGCTGGGAGAGCGGGACCAGCAGAGGAGACATAGGTAAAGCCCCATGAGCTGGGAGGAGGGACAGCACAGTCCATTTTAGGGACCCTGAACATAAACACAGAAACATAAAACTTGCCTTCAGCTCACACTCATCCCATTCTACAAATCAGGTTATATGTGAAGACATACATTTGTGTCCAAGATGGAGGAGGACCTCTGCCACCAATTAGCTCCTCCATGCTTAGGGATAACAGGCAGGTAATTTAGTGTAATGGTGTGGGCTACAGTCAGTGTACGTGTGTGTGTGTGTGTGTGTGTGTGTGTGTGTAATGACAAGTCTATGAATATATACAGGTATACCTCGGAGTTATGGCAGGTGTGGTTATAGATCACTGCAGTAAAGTGAACAGTACAGTAGAGTGAGTCAAATGTATGCTTTTGGTTTCCCAGGACACCTAAAAGTTATGTTTACACTCTAGTCTATTAAGTGTGCAACAGCATTATGTCTAAAAGAACAATGCACATACCTTGATTAAAAAATACTTCATTGCCTCAAAATGCTAACCGTCAGCTGAACTTTCAGCGAGTCATAATCGCCGTAACAGATATGATAATAATGGAAAAGTTTGAAATATCACGAGAATGACCAAAATGTGACACAGAGACTCGAAGTGAGGAAATGCTGTTGGAAATATGGTGCTGATAGATGGTGCTCAATGCAGGGCCGCCACAGACCTTCAGTTTGTGAAAACAGTATCTGTGAAGCACAATAAGAGCAGAGCTCAATAAAACAAGGTGCACCTGTATTCATGACTTGGACTTCCAGAACTCTGGGCAGCCCTGGGAGGGAACAAATCTAGCAGATGACCCGTATCGATATTGTCAGATTCCAGAACTGGTTAACATTTTGGTTCAGAACTTTTTCCCTTGGGCAGGCATATTCAATTCTCAGATGGGCACTGGGAAAATCCCAATGTGTTGGTTACATCCATATCATACCTCACAAAGCGTTATTTTGTAAGATGCTCTTGCCAGCTCAGAGTGGTAGGTCATTCATTAACATGTGCATTCATTCATCTACTCATTCAGCTAGTATTCTTGGAATGCCTCCTACGTGCCCGGCATGTTTTTAAGTCCTGGGATTGGAGTGCACATAACTCTAGGTCCTTGTCCTTGCAGAGTTAACCATCTAGGTGGGGAAGGCAGATGATTAAAATGTGAACAAGCGAGTGAATTAGGTAACTGGGCAGGTGGTGGAATGGATGGTGTGGATGGCGCAGTAGGTGATGGCGGGTGGGAGGCAGTGAAGACCTCTCTGGGGAGGCGACATTTGAGATGATATTTGAAAGTGGAGGGAGGGCTGGCCATGCCACGATAGGCAGTGCTGTTGTTCCAGCAAGAGTGGTTCCAGACAAGGGACAACATGGATGGGAAATCTCAGTGAGGCTGAGTAGCTCGCCCAAGGTCACACAGCTATGTGATGGGTCTGCTGGAGATTCTACATGAAGCCTCTGACTCCAAGTCAGGGGGTCCTTTCATATGCTATCCTCCCAATGCTTACTTCCCTGTGATCTCTGGCCAGATCTCGATGTGGTAGGATTATGTGTCACAGATGGTTGTCACCTTAGGTCATACAACTGATGGAGCATATAATGTTTCTTTCCTGGCACAGTTACATTAATTCACAGAGAGGGAGAACAGCTTTCTTCCAGAAGGGAGAATGGCTTCCCAAGGTGCTCCGAGTTCCCTTTCCATTCTCAGAAAGTTTACTTTTATCCTTTTTTCTGTTCCTTCCCACCTAACTTTTCTGGAAGGTCTGGACACCTGTTGCGAGTATCTAAAGGAACAAAACTCCAGAACGTTCCAGGGTGTTCGCTAGGATATCGGATGATGCAAAGGCAAATTTCCCACAGCACCTTAGTTTCACTGTCAGCAAACTTTTTCCATATAGGGCCAGATATCAGATATGTTCCCTCCTGTAATGGGAAAGCGGCTGCGGACGATTTGCAAATGAATGGGCGTGGCTGTGCGCTGATAAAGTCTTATTTACAAAACAGGAGGTGGGCTGGGGTTGGCCTGAGGTTTGTGGTTCTATGGTTCACTGATGCTGGTTCTAAGCCACACAGCAACTTCATGGGGCAGACGTGGGTGAGGAGACTGGGTCATTGGGACCCTGAGACATGAGCTAAGGATTTGGTAAACTCATACGCTGGAGAAGGGACTGAAGTCGGAGACTTCCTTGGGAGACCACGTGCCATTAAGTTACTCCAACATGAGAAATGGATTGGCTGAATTCTGAAGTCCATTCTGGCTACAGGACCTGTTAGCCCATTTCGGACTGAGGGCAGTTACTGAAACATTTCCCCAAATTCTTCCGCCAGCATGCATTGTCATGTCAGTGTTGGCTTGGCTCCAGCAAACTATGCCACATGTTTATCCATTTGCAGATGCTGCCGTGATTAGCAAATGCAAAGTCACTGAAACACTCGCAGAATTTACCATTGCTTTCTGCCGCTGCGCATTTTCTCAACATGCTAACATTGGAGGTACTGCTTCATGGGGTCTCCTCAGTTTTTAGTGTGAAAGAAGGAGCCTCACACTCAAAGTTGGGAACCCCGACATTGTACCTGGAGCCAAGGTAAAGCTGGGCTGGATCTCCAGCCCTGCCCTGCGTGGGCTCTGTGGCCTGTGGTCGAGGTGTGCACCCCCTTTTAACCTTTATCTTCTATCAGTGAAATGGGGATAATGATGAATAGTTCCCAGTTTTATTTTTGGAATTAAATGGGAGAATAGAGGCAAAGCAATTAACATAGTGCCTGACATATAGGAAGCACATATTAATGTTAGCTATTATTTTTGTGATGATGATGATTATTAATATTAATCATTTCACCACAGTAGCGGGAATAATAGTAGGGATAGTAGTGGGAGTGGTAATAGAATTGGCAGTATGAAGAGCTACGCAGGATGGTGGGTGTAGCCGTGTGTCACAGGTGAATGTCCCCAAGAGTTGGTGACTCAAATGAGACACCACCAGTCTACTGTAGCTTTTTTAAAGACCATTTGCTCACAGACACCTGCACTCGGACCCCTAAGGTCATGAGATTTCTCTGACAGTCCTTACTCATCATTCTGAAATCTGTGATTTGGAGAACCGTTGAATAGGATTCCACTTGGGTAGCACAGCTTTCAGAGAAGAAAGTCATCCGGGCACTGAGTTTCAAGCCAAAATGAATATATGACTTTATAGTCCAACATGGAGTTCAGGAGGGCATCTCAAAGCCTGACTGTTGATTTCTTGGGGATGCTAAGAAAATGGTATACAGATAGTGATAAATGAGCAACAGAGGACATCCAGCCTGTCAGAGCCCCTGGGCAGCTCTCTAGGGAGGTGTTTGGCTGTAGGGTGGGGGGGTGCCTCGGAGCCACTCCCTTAAAAACTGTCCGAGTGGGCTCTAGTCTTGGAAAATCCACCCCCACTTTGAGTTTTTTGTATCTGTTGAGCATGAAGGTCATGTGATTTTATTATATAGTTTAAATAAAATGTTTAATTGAATGGGGATTGGGGCAAGCAGGTGTATTTATATGTATATTACACCTCTGGAGTGCCTGGTATTTATTGCATGTCTCTGTGCTAAGTCCTTCGTTTTACATAGTTTTATATATTCCTTGCAATAAACCTTTGAGCGGTATCCACACCCCACCATGCAGACCAGCAACTGATTGCGAGGCATTAAGCCACAGGATGTAACTGTCAGAGTTGCGGTTTGTCTGAGCCCAAGGCTGCCAACCTTCCCAGCATCCCTGTGTTTCTTAACAAATGATTTGATAAACACTTAATGCCAAATCCCTTGGATTTCCAGTAAAAATGCTGATGATCACACCCCACATTGTATTTACTGATTAAGAATCTCTACCAGGAATCTGCATTTTTAGTAAATTCCCCAGTAGATTCTTTTACGCACTAACGTTTGAGAGTCACTGCCTTGCACACTTTCTTATCTGTTAAGATATCTTCCACCCAGCAATCCATCCCAGTGCTTATGCATCTGGGAACTGGCAGAGTTCTTTAGGATTTCAGTTACTGTTAATCTTCCTCCAACCACAGGACAGGTTTTCTTTTTCTCTACCCTGGAGGATTATTAATAATACTATATCATTGTCTCCATTACATAGCGTGACCAAGAATATTCCAAATATTCACAGTATACGGTGCTCTAGGATATCTCTTATAAATCGTAAGAATATTACAAGTTGGAGATAACTTCAAAATAGTAGAAGGGTTCCTTAGGACTAGCTTGAAGCAAAACTGCTAAATCAATTGGATATTCAATTTGGGGGTTTACAGTCAGATGATTCCCTTAAAATACTATGCTTACAATTCAAGTGAGTTGCCGCTCGGGGACAGGGATGTCCTTTTTATATTTAATTTGATGGCCAGATAAACGAAGTTTTCCCCTTAATAAGTTAAATTGTGAAGCATGGATTGGAATAATAGAATCGCAGATGGTTGGAGCTTGATGGGGCCAAGGAACCAAAGATGAGAGTTGCTGGAAATCTATGAACAACACATCATTAGTCAGCTAAACACCATTTTATGTGTCTTAAATAAGACTCTGAAATCTGTTGCCTAAGCAGACAAAAGAGTGGGACCTCAACGAAAAATGACTTCAAAATGTACTTAAAATTTTTTCCTTTTAAATGCAAGCTGTTTACCACTCTGGAAAACAGTATAGAGGTTCCTCAGAAAGTTAAAAATAGAGCTACCCTATGACCCAGCAATTGCACTACTACATATTTATCCCGAAGATACAAACATAGTGAGAAGAAGGGGCACATGCACCCCAATGTTCATAGCAGCACTGTCCCCAATAGCCAAACTATGGAAAGAGCCCAGATGTCCATCGACAGATGAATGGAGAAAGAAGATGTGGTTCATATATACAATGGAATATTACTCAGCCATCAAAAATGAAATCTTGCCATTTGCAACGAAATGGATGGAACTAGAGGGTATCACACTAAGCAAAATAAGTCAATCAGAGAAAGACAACTACCATACAATCTCACTCATATGTGGAATTTAAGAAGTAAAACAGAGGAGCATAGGGGAAGGGAGGGAAAAATAAAATAAGACGAAATGAGAGAGGGAGACAAACCATAAGGGATTCTTAATCTCAGGAAACAAACTGAGGGTTGCTCGAGGGGAGGAGGGTCAGAGGATGGGGTAACTGGGTGACAGGAATTAAGGAGGGCTCGTGATGTAATGAGCATTGTGTGTTATATGCAACTGATGAATCACCGAACTCTACCTCTGAAACAAATAATGCAGTATATGTTAACTAATTGAATTTAAATAAAAAAATTAAAAATGAAAAAAACAATTTCCTTTTAGCTCTGCCTTTCTTTTCATCTTTCCCTCTTTGGGTGGTCTTGCGGAACCCTTAGTGTATTCTTCCCTGTCCTCTGTCTCTTACTATTTGTTAGGGATGAACTGTCAACCTCCAAATACATACACCGAAGTTACAACCCTCAGTACCTTGGAATGTGACTGTATTTGCAGATAGCATCTTTACAGACATAATTCAGTTAATATGTGGTGATGCCCATGGGTTTCCATCCAACATGACTGGTGTCCTGAGAAGGAGAGGAAATCTGGACACTGATTGGTACAGGAGGAAGGTGATGTGAAGTCACAGGGAAAAGATGCATGCCTAGGAAAGAGGAAGAACCAACGCTGCCCACACCTCGGTCCCGGACTTCCAGCCTTGAGAAGTGTGAGACATTTATGTGGTTGAAGTTGCCAGGTGTTGGTCTGGGGTATTTGTTACGGCAGCTGGAGCCGACTAACCGTATCTCTCTGTATCGTCATCCTCTCTGGATCTCCACGGCTCTTGGTTTCTCTCCTTATTTCTTGGTATCACTGTGCATTTTTTTCTTTGTTTGTATTTTTGTTTCTCTGTGTCTGTCTTTTTCTGTGTCCCTGCCACCCACAATCTGATTGTCACATCCTCTCTGTCTCTCCCCACCCTCTCTCTCTTCCTTGGACGAAGCAGAATAGCCCATGTGGGATGTTTAGAACAGTGACTGTCATATAGAAATTACTCAGAAAAGCAAATTCCTCTCTGTTCCTTCTTTCCCTCTTTTTCTTCCCTTTTGTAATGTTTCCCTTCATTCCATTCTCTCCCACTCACCCCCTCACTGGACATAAAATAAAATTGGGATTTATTTTTCAGGGTTTATTGTCTTTCCTAAACAAAGTTTTATGGCCCCCAATTCTAATTTTAAAGCAACTCACATGACTGCTTTACGTTCTTCAAAGGGAGAGACAAGGGGTGAGTGAATGGAATTGCTTTTTGTAAGTGACCCCGGTTTGATTTGTTTGTTTCTTTTTTGGGGGGGGGGTAAAAATCTTTAGATCTGTTGATCTCCAATTGTCCCAGGCCTAGACTCACCCTGGTTAGTCTGGTTAACTATGCACATTTTTGCTCTCTCACTCCAAGGTTTAAGTCAGAACATCTGTGTTGGGGCCTGGAATGATAGAATTTAAAAGATTTCAAAGTAATTCTGATGCAGGGGCAATTCGGCATGCTCTGAGAATCGGAATCTTGGAAAATAAACTCTTGAGTCCCGCCTCACCCTCGTTCATTCTAAACAAAGACTAAAATGAAACCAAGCTTCATTTCAGGAAGAGCTTTTAAAATATTCCTTCTGGGGATCAGTTGTGAATTTTCTTTTTGAAATCTCTGTCTCTGATGCAGGGTGCCCAGAGCCTGTAATCAGCCGAGCAGAGAGCTGACATTCCTTTCCAGACAATTTAGGTAGGTGGAGAGGGAGAGCAGAACTTGAAGAATTAACAGTCATGGATTTACTTCTTTGGCACCTGTTTTGATTATTGAATTAAGGAAGTTCTGGCAGCTACAACCAGCTCACCAGATGTTGAAGAGCACATTTCAGGGAGAATGGAAAGGGATGTCAGAAGATGTGAGGATCATTCATTTAAAGAATAAACTGTCCGAATCAAGTTCTGTTTAGGCTGTCAGAACTGATCGCGAGAGTAATGAAACATCAAGAACAGAGGGGTGAGGAGACGTTGATAAAACCCAAACACATCGTGAAATATAAAAATCTCCTGATTTTTTTAAGTCAACACCCCCCGAGTGTCAGCTTATCAGCTTGTGGAAACCACAGACTTGTTGAGAGTAGTCCATTTTTCCTGCCGTTTGGGGCAGATGTGTCTGCTGCTCTTATGGAGGCCGTAAATGATGCTCCTGGGGGCTTATCTGTCAGCATCGGGGCAAAGGGAGGGCCACAGCACCCGAGAGGTCTTTGGGAGATGGTGATAGGAGAGGAGGCAAGCACCCTGTCACTGGTGGAATCACTCAGTGTCACTCCAGAATAAGCCGGCATCTGCTTCTGTGAATCCTGAGCATCTGTTACACACACACATACATGTGGATGCACATGTGCATCCCAAGCACACACACACACACACACACTGGGTGCACACATACACATCACAGATGCACATGGATGCACACCACCTGTCCCGCACACACATTCCTCCATTATAAATGGCCAACAAAATCACCCATGTGTCCACAACTGCATTCATGGAGAATACCATGCAGAGTGTGGATCAAATGCCTTTTCTAGCCCCTGGCCCAGCTTGCCGGGGACACCTGGAAGACTAGGGGGGCCTAATTAGGGTCTAATGCTGGTGGGAGCTGATGGGTGGACCTTCCCCTGGAATTCTGGGAGTTATTCCATTTAAAAAATTACCTTGCATTAAAAAAGAACTACCCTATGATCCAGGAATCACACTGCTGGGTATTTACCCCCCCACATAGAAAACCCACGAATTCAAAAGGATATATGCACCCTTATGTTTACAGCAGCATTACTTACAAAAGCCAAACTATGGAAGCAGCCCAAGTATCCATCAATGGGTCAAAGGATAAAGAAGATGTGGTGTATCTATATATAATGGACTATTATTCAGCCATAAAAAGGAATGAAATCTTGCCATTTGCCATGACATGGATGGAAATAGAGAGTGTTATGCTGAGTGAAATAAGTCAATCAGAGAAGGACAAATACCATATGATCTCATTCAAAAGTAGAATTTAAGAAACAAACAAAAGGGGGGAAAGAAAAGACAAACCAAGAAGGTCTTAACTCTAGAGAACAAACTAATGGTTACCAGAGGGGAGGTGGGTGAGGGTAGGGGGTAAAGAGGGGATGGGGATTAAAGAGTATACTTGCCATGATGAAATAAATAATAAAATGAAAAAAGTTGCTTTGCCAGTATAGTGTTTGCTTTGACATGCATTTCTTGGACCCACCATTCAGGATAAATTGGGGCACAATTCCGCCCTGTTAGCCATGTTCTGCCTGGGTGGATTCACAGGCCCAGCCCACTTATTTTGTGGTGTGGAGACCAGGAAGCCTGTCTGGGGAACTTGGCAGGGACTTAGCAATCCTTGGCTGGCTGAAATTCCCAATAACATCTATGCTTCATTATGACCATGCTGGGGCTGTGTGTGCCTATTCTGGTATTCATATAATAAAATTATACAGTATCTGTATTCCTTCAATCAATGGTATGTTTTTGAGATTCATCTGTTGTTGTATATATCAATAGCTTATTCACATATACATACATATGCATGATCTCAAAAATATATATCCCACATTATGTTTATCTACTTACTGCCTGATGGGCATTTGAGTTCCTTCAATTTTTGACTGTTAGGAATAAAGCTGCTATGAAAACCCCCAGTACAAGTCATTTCTAAAGACATGGTTTTATTTTCCTTGGGTAAATACCAAGGACGATAATTGTTGAGTAATATTTATGTGTCAGTTTGTAAAAAATTGCCAAACGGTTTCATGACATGTTTAGATGTTATAGTTCAACTAGTAAGGAATGAGAATTCTATGAAGAATCCTCATCCATGTCAACACTTAGTATTGTCAGATTTTCCATGATAGTGGCTATGAAATGATATCTCATTAGTTGCATATATTTCATATATCTGGCTTTGTGAAGTGTCCTTTCAAGTCTTTTATCCATTAAAAAAATTGTATTTTTTTTTTAGTATGGTTATAGGAGTTCTTTATATATAATAGATATAAGCCCTTTTTCAGATGTTTGTGTTGCAAATATTTTCTCTGAGTTGTTGGCTTGTGGTTTTGTATTTTTAATAGTGTCTTTTGGTGAGAAGTTTTTCATTTTGATGAAGGCTGATGGATTATTTTCTCTCTTATGATTTGTGCTTTTCATGTTGTCTCTAAGAAATCCTTCTCTATACTTAGGTTCTAAAGATATTCTCTTTTGTTTTCTTCTAGAAGTTGATAGTTTTAGCTTATATGTTTGAATTTATGATTCATTTCAAATTTTTATGTACAGAGTAAGATGGGAGTCGGGTTTCATTTTTGATGTTATTAATTTATAGAATCTAAAATTTTTTTCCAAATTTTTATTGGCAGTCTTCAAAATATAACTTTTGCGTATTGATTTTGAAATCTGTGGGCTTGTAGAGTTTGCTTGTTATTTTTGTTTGTTTGTTTTTGGTAGATACCTTAGGATTTCTTTGTAAATAATCATGTCATCTGTAAACAAAAACACTTTTGTTCTGTCCTTTCCAATATTTATGCTTTTTATTTCTCCCATAGTGTTACAGATGTTCACACACTATGTACAGGACAGCCTGTACAATGAAATGAGAAGAAAGGGTTCAATAGTTCACCAGCAAGAATGATGTTAATGCTAAAGATTACTGTTGTTGTTTGTTTTTGTAGATACTTTTTATTAGATGAAGAAATTCCTTTCTAGTCGTTATCTGCTGGGAATTTTTATCATAAATGGATGATGAATTCTGTTGAATACTTTCCTACATCTGTTGGTAGGTTCATGTAACTTCTTTCCATAATTGTGCTAATATGGTAAGTTACATTAATGTTTTCTCACATGTTAAATCAACCTTGAATTCATGGAATAAACCTTACCTGATCAAGATATGTCATACTTCTTAAATATTGCTGGATTTAGTTTGCTAATATCTAGTCAGGAATTTCTGTTTCCTTCATGTTCATGAGGCATGTTGGTGTGCAGTGGTTTTTTTTTTTTTCTCTTTTGGTAATATCTTTATGAAATTTTGGTATTAAAATTATGTTGACCTCATATGAGAATTGTTCTCTCCTCCTCTATGTTATGAAAAGAGTTTTTGTGGAACAGGTATTATTTCTTCCTTAAATGTAGTATAAAATTCACCAGTGAAGCCATCTGGGCCCAAACTTTTATTTGTGGGAAGGTTATTTAAATTACAGATTCAACTTCTGTAATAGACAAAGTCCCATGCAAGTTTTAAAATTCCTTCTTCAGTCAGATTTGGTTATTTGTATCTTTCAAGAAATGTACTTGTATCATCTCAAATGTCAAACTTATGGACGCAAATATATTTATAATATTCGCTTATCTTGTTTTTCATATCGTGTCTTCTCTTTCATTCCCAATATCGATCATTTGGGTTTTCTCTCTTTATTCTTGATCAGTCTTGTGAGGGGCTGATCAATTTTTATTAATCTTTACGAAAGGTCAATTTGGGGCTCTGTTGGTTTTCTTCATTTTTGAAAAGTTTTCTGTTTTATTGATTATGTCTAATGTTTCCCTTTCCCCCCTTCCATTTCTTTTGGTTATTTTGCATTTCATTTCTGCTGCTTTTTCTAGCTTCTTCATGTGGAAGTATAGATCACTGATTTTTCTGCTTTCTCCTGACACATTGAAGGAAATCTACTAAGGCTCATCTGATATTCCCTCAGGGTGTGACCCTAATTTGTGCCCTTAGGGCCTCATTCTCTGCCACGGAAGGTGAGAGCCCGTCTGGACTTCTGGCCCCGGGCTTGGCAGCCTGACCCTGCTCTGCCTCTTGCACAAGTAGGGGTTATCAGAGAGGCTCTAGATGCACTCCTGGAAGCATTGGCTTTGTATTACTGCACTTAATCTTTATAAATACACAAGGCAAGCATACTGTCTTCACTTTTTAGGTTTCAGGAAAAGTAACAGCGATAACTAATTTATTCGCCTAAGACTCATGACATGGCTGAGATTCAGATTCATCCCTTTTGACTCCAAAGTCAACCTCAGAGGACTTAAATAACTTACCCAATTTCACCAGCTGGTAGGTGGCAGACCCAGGATTTGAACCTAGTTTGATTTTACTTCAACACACAAAAGAAGGGAAGCAAACCAGATGTGTGAAGAAAACCAAAGAACTCTGTTTACTCTCACGCAGGAGACTGGTGGTGTGTCTTTGAGACGTGGTGATTAGTTCACATGCTTCTAAAAGCACTGACCACACATCCTCAGCATCGAACAGAGATGGGAGAAATGACAAGGATGGTGGATCATCCTGATAGATCCCTAAAGGAAACTGCACAGACATCTGTCCGATCACAGCAGATCAGGAAGAAGAGTGATGCAAGCCATCTAGTTTAGCGGCTTCTTTTCACAAAGGAACCGAGGCCTCAAATGGAGGTCCTCCTTCCTTCCCCCGGGGGTCACTTGATGTGGAGGCTGCTAATAATCATGGTGGGCCCTTCAAGTTGAATGGACTCTCTTGGGCGCATATAGGCTGTTTTATTTCGGTTCCCACAGAGCCAGGTGGGGTGAGCAGGGTGGATATTTTACTGGAGTTCACGGCGGGGAGTCTGGGAGCCCCAGAAATGACTTGCCCCTGTCCTGAGCGGGCAGCAGGGTCTGCACTCAGACCCTGCACTTCCTTCTAAACCCACGTTGTCCGCCACTATCGAACAGAATGTGGCTGGTTGAGTGGAGCAGGGAAGGAAGAGGTCTCATTAAGGACGTCTCTGAAAACTGGATCAGGAGCAGAGGAGCCCAGCTCAGCCCAACCCACCCTGTTCGAAGCTTGTTTTCCACTTGAGAAAAAGCTGGCGAGACTGTAGAATATCTTCACAGCTGTTTATGGCTTCCAGTAACTTCCTCTAACCTTTCCCCATCTGCTTTTGTAGTGGGAAAAATCACTTTCTCCATGTGATGGGTCTTCAATATCCCCTTTCCTACCTCCTCGGTACTGTACTCCAAGATACTACACTAAATTACAGTGATTCATTATTCCTATTAAAACAAACAATATCCCCAAATTACCCAGCAAACTAAACAATTGTGAACAGTAAATTCAAATAGTAAAACATGGGCACATATTGGGTAAATATTATTTTCCCGAACAAGAAAGGCTCTCGGCAAAGTGTTTAACTTGAATGCAACAAAAGGCAATTTAATTTAGTAATACAGCTGCGTGAAAAATGGAGACCTCGGGTTTAATAAGAAGGGGGAAAAGACACGCATATATCATCCAAAAGGATAATTATGAGAAACTATTTTGTATGATCCAGCTAAATCAAAGCTTCTAATGCTTTCTTACTTCTGTCAAAATAGGGAGATTTAAGTCCTTAAAAATGGGAATTTTGCAGACTTCACTGCCAAGAAAAAATGATTTGTCTCTTGATAAATTACTATTGGGCTTTATACTTGGGAAAAAATACACTTACATTGAAATAAATGCCAAGGTATGGCTAGAGAATTTATATTATTCGTTCATATCTATCACTGGATTGGTGGGGAGAGAGCAGTCCCATTTAAAACATCTCCTGGCTTGCTGACAGAGTGCCATGGAGACAAGATGAACACCTCCGACAAATGGGGGGGCAGGTGCAGCGCCCCCCGCGCCCCCCCCCAGGAGTCTGCACAGGTCTGGCGGTGGGATGGTTTTTTTCTTTTTCCCCCTGGAACACAAACTTCTAGCCTCTCTGGAGTCTACGTCTCGAGAAGGACCCCCCCTGCAATGTGGACATGTGTCTTTTCCGGCTTCTGCACATTTCTGTGGGTTATTGTGCATGTCCGAGAAAAACGTGCCTTCCAACACAGAAAGACAATGAGGAAAAAGGGAAAAAGGGACTTTGGCAATCGCCAGCCTCCCACCTGTCAGGTATGAGGGTCCAGAAAGGACTGGCAGCATGACTCTTGGCTGTCTCCATCAAAGGCTTGCCGAACAGAGAAATGGTAGTAGCAGCATCAGAGAGAGAATGTTGGCCATTGAGGTAGGGATGTGGACTTCAAGCTTCACTTCTTTTATCGCTTGTGAAACCTTTGGCAAAAGGCAGCACAGGGCCTTCCCTTTCTCCATCTGTAACGTGGCTGGTGCGGACAAGCAACATTTTCCTCTCAAGTATTTTTTGCACAGTACTGCCTTTCAGACACATTTTTACATAACATTGTTTTTTTGTGCAGATAAGACTCCAGGTAGAGGAGAGCACTCCTCTTTTTTGCACCACCTGGGGACCCCTAAGTAATTCCCTAAGCTCTAGGGCTTCAAGGAATGCACTTTGAAAAATCACTAAATGCGGTGCTTTCTAAGGATTCATCCACTTTGACCATGTCATGGTTCTGGGGTTGATCTGCTTCTGGAACAATTAACTGAGGTTGTGAAAATGCTCAGACAGCTTTGCCTGGTGTTCTTGTCTTCCATGGTGGTGGTGGTGTGTGGTGGTGGGGGTGGGGGTGGGGGTGGGGGTGGTGGGGGTGGTGTGTGTGTGTGTGTGTGTGTGTGTGTGTGTAGGGGAGCTTCTTGACGAATGCAGGTTTCCAAGACATAATAGTTATGGCTCGCGGTAAGGTACACCCCCTTCCTCGGGCCGAGACGAAAACATACAATAGAACCCTGGGAGCTGTTTCAAAAATCCAAGTAAGAATTATCATCCAAATATTTGTCTTCAGAATTTGGAGCATGCCACACTCGCTAAAGGCTAATTGACTAGTGTGTATCCATCCCATATTCCAGTAAGTTCTAGAGCAGGTTCTTTCCCAAACGAAACAGTGCAAAAACCATAATGCTTCAATCTTCTAACAGCTGGATTCTGACTCATTTGCTACAAAAATAAATAAATGAACAAACTAAATAAATGTTTTGGGGAAGGAAGGTTTTTGATTTTTTTTTTTTTTTTGGTCTCTCTTGGTACTTAGAAAAAAAGCACCACTATTTTTAAGCTGAAGATTTTTTCAACATGCCCCAATCAATTTCCATCTGAGTAACACCAATTTAGAGTGTTTCCATCCTAAATCTTTTTTGTAGTTTACAGAGTACTACACATTTCACAAAGCCCTTTTTAGTTTATAAGCATCACTTACAATAGACTTTATAGTTTATAAGGTGCTGCACCTTTTCCAAGGTACTTTACAGTTTACAAAGCCGTTTATGGTTTACACATTCCTTTGTATAAGCCACTTTATCATCTCAAAAGTATTTGGCATTTTTTAAAACCCTGTTGCCATTACAAAGCACTTTGCAGCTTACCAAATGCCTTGCAATTTGTAAAATGATTCCAAGCCCATAACCACGTTGAGTTTTAGCAGACGCTAGTGACATAATTGCATCTTTCTTTGATGATTATAAGGATCATGCTGGGCGTCAGAGTCATAATTGTGAACTTGCCTTTACTGAACACAGACCAAGTGTCCCATAGATGCTTGTTATTGTCTGATTGATTAAGAATATTATTGCTTGAAAGTGATATAACTGATGAAGTCCTGAAAGTTTGGTCTTGATCAGTGGTTCTCTACGGGGGGATGATCTTACTCGCCAGGGATATGTGGCGATACATGGAGACATATTTGGTTGTCGCAATTGGGGGAAGGGATTCTACTGGCATCTAGTGGATGGAGGCCAGGGATGCTGCTCAGTGTTCTCAGTGCACATCACAGCCCCCACAACAAAGTGATAGCCAGTCCTTAATACCAATAATGCCAAGGTTCAGAGGCCCTGGTCTTGATGAAAGTTTGACTATTTGATAATTTCATGCTCCTTATCTCCTGCATTGGGAGGATGCTTTCAGTTGCAAGTAACAGGAAACAACCTCAAATTGGCTTAAACATTTTGTCCATTTATCATTTCACCTAACTGGAAATCAAGAGCCGGTTCAGGCTACAGGGCTGGGCCATAAAGGTGCTGACCCCTTTCATCCAGGACCCCGATTCTGTCCTCTTCTCTCGTCTGTTCAGCCCCAGCTCATACTAAGGCTGATTCATGGCTGTCAGCGGCAATTGAAGTGCCCACCCTTGTTCATATTCATAGGCAAAGAAGCTGACTTTTCTCTCCCAGAATCCCAGAAAGACCCATTGTGTGTGAATAAACACCCGCATCATACAGTGACTTGCTTAACTGAAGAATTGCGCACGAAGTGCCAAGGACAGCCTTGTCTACAGCTGATGCTCAACGTTCATCAACACCCCCCCCCCCCCATCCTTTCTTGGGCACTAACTTTTGGCCGATAACTAGGGATTCTGAAAGAACAAAAACATAATAAAATCACTTGTTGGTCCTCCCGAAAAAGGTTCCTGTGAAACAGCTGAGCAGATTTATACGCAGAAATTCACACTGTTTCCTGGCCTGGGATTCTGGACCGTAAATCCTTCCCCAACACATTACACATGCACACATACACATACTCTACCTCTTGCAAATTAAAAGTCATATATATCTTGCCAAAGCATTTCTGACATGCAGCCTCAGTATTCAGAGCTATAGGCAAGTTTTGTGTTCCCCGCAGTGATGTATTACTGGCTGGGGAGGTTGCAAAGCTCAGAATTCAATTCAAGACTCATCAACAGGCTTCCAGGTTCTGGGCAAGGCTCACTCTCCCTTGTCTAGAAAACCTCATACATAGGAGGTCCCTTATTTGGGGACATGTGACTTGAGAGCAGGTTCTACACTAAGGTGAAAAACGATTTCTATTGTGGATTCCTCATGATCAGCCAGGTGCTCTGATGTGTTCTCCCATTTGCTTTGGAGACACTGCTGAGCTGCAGGGATCTGCCACCAGCCTGTTCTGTGATGAGGAATGGGGCTAGTGGATGCTCGTGAGCAGTAGGCTTCAGTGGCTCCCAGTTACAAGTCAGACAGACTCAGACCCCTTAGCCTGACGCTCACAGTGGGACCCCCAAACACTCCTTTGACTGCTATGTCTCCAATTATTATTTCCCAGCAAGTATCACCTACTCCATTCAGGCTGATCTCTTAGTTCTATAAGTTTTATACATTTCTGGATTAGAGAATCTGGAATATAGCAGGTATGAAAAAGCAACAGACTTGGGTCTTCACTGTGACTCTACCACCTCATGACCATGGACGAGTTGCCTATTTAGTGAGATTCAGTTTCCTTGTCCAGAAAGTGATGATAATACCACCTTGTAGAAAAGATGTGAGTGTTAAATAAGATAATTATTCATTGTACTTAGCTCAGTGTCTTTATATAGACAGTGATTCATGAAGTTATTATTTTTCCTTTACTTTTTTTACCTGCCCACATTGACTTCCCTTGTATATGTTTATTTCTGCATTAAAGGAAGGTGCACTTCATCTCTCCTGTCAATCCCTCAAAGTCTGCAATGTTTCCAATTCTATAGCCTCTTAGCTCATTGTATTTTTCCTTTGCACTGATCCCAGTTTTCATTTATGCCACTTTGTGGAATTAGCTGCGTAGTATTTGTTCCCTTTGGTAGATTGCAGTTTGCTTAACAGCAGAGAACATGTCTGTCTTGCTCATGTGTATTGCACCTCAATATTCCTCATACCTAGAACAGTTTCTGACACATAATAAGTGCTAAATAAATATTAGATGAATAAATGATTGACTGGATAATCGAGATGAATTGAGTACTTCTTAGTACCAGGCACTCTGCTAGGTTCTTTACGCATGTAACCTCACAGCACCTGAATACCCTGGCACTATTATTACATTCCTAGTTCCTGATGAAGAAATGGGGGCATAAAGAGGTAAAGTAGCACAAGGAAATAGCACATCTAGGCAGAAGCAGAGTCCGGATTTGAATTTTTGTTGCCTGACTCCAAGCCCAACTCCTAACCATTATCATGGCACCCTCAGTTCCAAGATGGCGGGCAGTGGCAGTCAATAATGGGTTCAGGGTTTGGGTAATTTGAGGATTGGGTCACCCTGCTTTAAAATCACTGGGAGTTGCCCAAACAGGATTCAGAAAATATGAATCCTTTTCTTTCTTTTCAACAGCTTTTCCTGTCTTGATGTCCTTTGATCTTCACATAAAACTTTGCTCTGTCGATGAAAAAATGGGACACAGCAGGAGTAAGCGGTTTGCCCAAGGTCACTCATCTAGTCACTGATGTGGAAACACAGAGCTGGAGACGCCTGGAACAATCAGTGGAGTAATCACACCAGGTCACTGAAGTCAGCCAGGCCTCCCCTCCCACCTCCTGTTTTGGAGGGGAGCATGATGTGGGTCTGCCTTAGAGATAGCTGAGGATGAGCCTGCTGCTATGGAAAAGTCCCAGAGTCGGGCCTGGATTCCGGAGGCAGCCACATTATGTGGATCTGAGTTCCTCGGCAACTATCGGCTGAGTCCTGTTTATCCATCTGAACAACAAGGTACGACTGGGTATTTTCTAAAGACTTCAATGAGATGTATTCATTCAACAGATACTGATTGAGTGCCTACTAAGACCTTGTCTGCCTTACTCACCTCTGTCTTCCTTGTCCTTAGTGCAGTTTCTGATACATAGTAAGTGCTAAGTGATTACGGAGAGAATGGAGGATTGTGAATGATTGTGGTGGGAGAAAACAGTGGGCAGCACCTCGTCAGCCCCTTGAGCTGGCAGAGAGAAGTCACCTGCTAATGATCCTGCACTCTGCAGAATCCTTTCATTGAAGTCAATGCCGAGTGCTTTGGTTGCTCTGAGGAGGTGCGATTAATCCAATTTGGGGGATGGACAGGCATTTAGGGAGGCCTTCTTGTAGGAAGTGACCTCTTGCTGCCAATACCTTTAGGATGCCTGGAGGTAAGTAGGGAAAGGAGATGTGTAAGTTTAGGGCAAAGCTGAGGGATGGGGAGGAAACTGGAAGGCTTGCTTGCTTGTTCAGACAGAATACAAGTTAAGGGAATGGAATGTACTTCAGTCAGTCCTGGGGCTGAACGTTCTGGTGGGGCAGAGGGGAGTGGTAAGTCGGGAGAGTCAGGTAACTCTCCTTTTTGAAGTGGGAAGGCCGGTTTGGGTGCCGTGGATGTGGTGTGGAGAAGGGTTTCGGCAGGAGGGCTGGTGTAAGGAGAAGGGGACCGAACGAAAGGAAGACATGGAATGGGCCTTTTGAGCTCCTGTGCTCTATTCAGAGATTGTAAGACCCTGTGGGGAGGAGCTGAGAGCGCTGATTTGAGGGCAGGTTCAGGGCTAAGGCTCTGTGTTCTTGGTCCCTCTGTTGCTCCCCGTGGCAGGGGCGGAGAGCGCCCACCTGGGAGAGGCAGGTGGACTGCTCAGCTCAAGGCCCTCTTGTCGCCCCACCTCCGGTCCTGGGCTCTGGCTGGTGGCCACGTGCTGCCGGCAAGGCCTCTTCCTCCTGCCTGCTGGCTGCAGATTCCACGGCCCCTCCTGCCCTCACGGTGCGGGGTTGACACGGCTCATCCTATCCCCGCCACTCTGATCAGCATGGCTGGTCTCACCATTTCCTTAAGTGGTGTCTTTGCCTTTTAATTTATTTCCTTGACCCCCTCCAGTTCCAAGGCAAACTCTCTGTCAATAGAGATTGTTCTCAGGGATTAGCTTTGACTCTTCTTCATTATCAGTTTGGAAGCCAAAGTCCCCAAAGCATTTTCCATACTGAGAAGATGGAGCGGTACTTACAGGAAAGAGCCCTGGGGCAGGCAGGACTCGGTGCACCTGTGACCTTGAGCAAGTCAGTTAAGCCTCCTCCATTCTATGGGGGAGAAAAGGAAATTGCGTTTACTGAGCCCTGGTATTCGGCCAGTACCGTGTTCCTTCCTCTGTGCTCTCACTGCATCTTAAACACATTCTTGTTACAGAGAATGTTCATTCATTCGTTCGTTCATCCATTCTTCATTCTCTAGACGTGTAAGATCAATTGTTCTGCAGTCGTCTGACTCTTCTATTAGTCTACAAGCACTGGGGGGGGGCAGGACCACTTTTTATTTTAAATGAATCATTGTATTCCCAACACAAAGGCTGTAGCACATAGTAGGGACCTAATGTATGGTGAATAAGGGACTGTGTGCTCTACTTGGGAGGCCAACAGCCTGGCCTCGAACAAGACTGAGACTATTTAGCTCTGGGACCTGGAACAAGTCCTCGAGCCTCCCTGAGCCTCATCTCCGGAAAAATGGGGTGCAGATGGTACCCGCTCATATGTATGCACAGAATAGCTTGATTTCTGACAAGGTGGGTGGAGAGGACGAAGGATATTTTAGCTTCACAGTACATGAGGTCGTGTGAGGAGGTGGTCAGTTATGAAGAAGTGAAACTTTGTTTGCTAGCTTGATGTGCACGGTGGACTGTCTGAGAGAGGGGAGCACACTCTTCTTGAAGACTGCTCGTCCTCAGTAAGTACCCCTCTGCCCAGGGGCAAAGACCCCCGTGGCTTCGGTATGTGGTACATGGATAACAGAAGAAGAGGGAGAGAGAAAGAGGCAAGTGGATGCGCCTCGGAGGCTGATTCTCTGGGGACTCAGAGGAGCTTTAAGAGACAAGTAGACAAGTAGAGACGTGGTGTATGTAGCCCCTGGATTTCGTGCATATTTATGATTGGCTGTTGGTTTGCCTGTTTCTTGCTGGAAAGACCATACTCACATCCTGTTTAAGAAATTGCTAATTGAGGGGCGATGCATGTAAAATATCTAAGATGGTGACTGACCACATAGACTTATTGTCATCTTTTGAGTAGTAAGCTACAGTGAGTATTTCAAGGGGCCCCCAATACAAACAACCTCAAAGACACCCTCTCTCTTGGGATATAATTTTAGATACCTAGGCCCTTCTTAGGGAATACTATTAGGATGGTTTGTAGGAAAATAGATAAGTGTAACTTACGTATTTCTAGAAATACACTCTATTAGTCAGGGTTCTCCAGAGAAATAGAACCAGTAGGATATATCTAAAAAACCAAATGGTTCACATGATTGTGGAGGCCAGGAAGTCTCACGATCTGCTGTCTGTAAGCTGGAGAATCACGAAAGCTGGTGGTATAATTCACTGAGTCCGAAGGTTCCAAAACCAGGGGCACCGCTGTCTTAGGGCAGGAGAAGACAGCTGATGTCTCAGCTCAAGCAGAGAGTAAATTGGCCCTTCCTCTATTTCTTCTGTTCAGGTCCTCGGTGGATTGGCTAATGCCCACCCGCATCCGAAAGCAGCATCTTCTTTCCCCACCAATTCAAACCCCAATCTCTGTGAGGGGAGACGCCCTCAAAGACACACCCAGAAACAACGTTTTACCAGCCATGTGGGCGTCCCCGAACCCAGTCAAACTGATGCACAGAGTTAACCGCCACACACGCATTCCACAAAGTGGAATCCATCATACAATCGGGACAGGGGTGAGGGGGTGCAGGAGAGCGATCACAGAGTGAAAAATGAGAAATAGACCTTCCCACTTCACAATGGCCCCTTGGAAGAACACCCAAGTCCCCCGCCTGGAGCATCTTTCATTGTTATCTTAAACGACATACACACAGCTCCGTCACAGCAGAGAGAAACTTCTCTGTGGCTGACACATTTCACAGGGAGAAATGGATTTTAAAACTGTTTTCAACTAACAAATTGACAGTCTTAGCCTTCCCTCACCCAGGATGCACTCCCTGGAGTGAAGCATGGGGAGGAGGTGGATGAGGGCTGATAAAATCTAATCCACTGCTTACAGAATTTGAGAGAGAGGTTTTCTAATCACCCACTGGAGGGTTCCCCCTCCCGACCCAATTTCCTCCTAAATCACATACTAGAGGTCAGAGAAAGGGGTGATGAGCTGTCCACCATGGGGTGGTTGAAAAGGCCTGATTCCATTCCATCAGAGCAGTGTCAGAGTTTATAAATTGTCGTGTCTGTCTCTACAAAAAGGGATAAAGTCTACTGTCTCACAAAAAAATGCATGTTTTCAACTTAGATTTATCATCTTTAATATTCTTGAAGAGTGGGGGAGAGACAGAGGCAGAGAACGGTGGGGGTGGCAGGGGAGAAAGGGGTGCAGTGGGTAAGGACAACTGACAGGTGTAAAATAGGACTGCCATTCCTTCTGCGGGGACCAGGAACAGGGGAGCATGGAGGTATGGAGGGCAGGCTTTGCCGTCTGACCGTGGGGGTTCAAACTCGGGCTTTGCCACGTTGTGAATTTAGGTGAGTCACTTCAGCTCTCTGAATGTCCTCATCTTGGAAATGGGGACAATGATAGGACGGACAGATCTCTGAAGAGTTTCCTGAGAATTATGTGAATTAATGCCATCAGTATTGGGCACAACGCCCAGTGCCTACTAGTGCTTATTCAGGATTGGCTCGGTCATACGAAACCCATGGAGTGAGCTTCAGTCAAGAGAGCTTTGCCGTAAAAATTAGGATTAGGGGGCTTCCATGGACGGAAGTCAAGGGGCAGAAAGTGTCACCATGTTTTACTGACTCTGGGAAATGAAAGGCTCCCTTGCTTGGGCTCTCTTTCTCTCTCTCTCTCGTTTTCTTTTTTCTTTCTATATTTTTTCTTTTTCTTTTTTAAAAAGATTTTATCTATTTATTTGACAGAGGAGAGACAGAGAGAGAGAGGAACACAAGCAGGGGGAGCGGCAGAGGGAGAAGGAGAAGCAGGCTTCCTACAGAGCAGCGAGCCAGATGTGGGGCTCGATCCCAGGACCCCGGGATCATGACCTGAGCCGAAGGCAGACGCTTAACCGACTGAGCCACCAGGCGCCCCTCTTTTTTTTTTTTTTTAAGTATTTTATTTATTTGTCAGAGAGAGTGAGAGCGAGCGTGCGCACAAACAGGGGGAGCTGCAGGCAGAGGGAGAAACAGGCTCTCTGCTGAGCATCTCTCGTTTTCATATCTATTTCATCTGCTATATTCTCCTTTCCTAGGAGATGAGCTGTTTCCTTTTCTGTGCCATTAAATGACCCTTCATGATAGTCTCAAAATGGCACCCTGCTGCCAATCAACTGGGGCAGGTGTCTTATCCTGAATTTCCAGAAGAAATCATCTGATTGGCTCAGCTGCAATCAGCTGTCCACCCCTGACCTAATCTCAAATCCCAGACAAAAGTACTGAGGATCAAGGGTTAGTGTTAACTGATAATGTTCTACTCAGAACTCTTGTAGTGGCTCAGAAACTTTAACACTCTAACAATCCTGATGGACATGGAACCACACGGTGCTTAAGACCACAGGCTGCAGACTCAGACTCTCTGGGTCCAAGTCCTGGCTCCATCACTCCCTAAATGCATGTCCTTGGGAATGTACATTTCCCTGTGCCTCAGTATCCTCATGTGTAAAAGGCACAGGCTAGCCATTCCTACCCCAGCGGGTTATTTGTCTGGTTAAGTGGGATATGGGTGGCGTGCAGCAAACACTCAGTAGTAAACGCTTTATCGTTATTCCTATTGTTCTCATAACTATGAAAACAATGTAGCTGGGAAAGACAACTTTGTAAAATGAGCGACACTCTATCAGCTTCAGAAGCCGTCTTGTCCATCCTCCTGGGCAGGGTTTGGATTTATGAGCGCGCTCAATCTGAGTTTCCCGTTGATGTACACCCCAAGTGCATTTGCCCTCTGGGGGGCACGTGCGGGGCTGGGAAACATCCTCAGTCTGTCCTAACCACATGCAGCCTGATGCCACCCCTCCCTGCTGGCCCCCCTTCTTTCCCCTGCTGTGGTGTGTATGTCAGTGGTGGGTGGTGATGGAAAACCAGGAGAGACAGAGCCCGTTAGACAGAACTGCAGGCGGATAAGGTTTGCCAATTATGTTTTGTTTCTTTCTGCCTTCCCCGTGACTTTTAGGATATACAGATTCTTTCTGGCACTCCCCCTGGTTCTGTGCCTATAAAATAAGTTTAATAGCTGAATTTTCTTTAAGATAATCAGAGGCGGTATAATTTATGCATATGAATAGTATTGTAGCCAGATGTAATTTTGCTCGAAGTTGTGGCATTACAGTTAGAAATCGCTCTGCTGGCTGTGTTTTGTAGAATTTGCAATTTATTTAACAGTTGACTGAGCAGTGACCCCAGATAAAATAACCATAATCAAAGAGGAGTTTTTTAAAAAAGAGATATAAAAACAAAGGTGGGGGTGGGCTTTGGAGAAAGCCTCCAGTGTCGATGAGCGAGAAGAGCAGGTGGTGAGGATCCCAAGGCAGGTGAACACTGTTGAGGTGGTGCAAATGGCAGAGGGTTCTTTGAGGGAGGGAGAGAGGGAGGGGGCCAGAATCTTTGCTTTGGAAATTCCTCCCCCACCCCAGGGCTTTCTGTTTGGAGCTTCATCTCCCTTTGATAAAGAAGGAACAGATTATTTTTTTGCATGGCTTCTGGAAGCTGTGGTGTTTCTCATTCCTGGTATCCCAGGATTGTACAGGAAAAGTCTAGAGGAAGCTTGAAGGGGCCAGGGGCTAGCAGGATGAGTCTGTGGCTTCCGTAAGAAGCAACCTCAACCCTGTTCTAAAAGTGGACACTCTTGTAGTTGGCTTCCTTCAGTAGGGGGAGGAAAAGACCCCCTTCTCCACACACCAAGCCTGCCTCTGCCTCTATCCCCAAAGCATTTTTTAAAAACGAAGAATGCTTGGGTGTAGTGCAGGGCAGATGATGGACCTCTTTGCGCCCGACGATGATGTTAATGTCCTTGTGCCAAGGCTGCATCCTGCCAGGATCTAGACCCTTGGAATGGATTGTTCATCTTTTATGTTTCCTTCTTCCCAAATCCAAAGGGACAGGGAGAGTTGAGGACCTGCTCATAGGAGCCATGCCTAATGCTTCAATCCATTGGCCATTAAGATCGGAGTACCTATGCATCTGTTGTTGAAATGTTGCTAAAACTGAGTCCCCTTCTCTGTTCCTCATGTGTCTTGCTCCCTCAGGAGCCTTGTGGAATCACAAAGTTCTTGGTCTTTTATTTGCACACAAAATGTCTAAATGTTTTCACCTAAATAATTTCAACTCATTGCTCAAAACCTGGCTCACCAACACCTTGCACTAGGAAAGCACTGCTTTTTCCTGAAGGGTGGGTGTAATCCCCTTCCCCTGTGGTTCCATTACCCTTTATTATCACCTCTTTGGTGATAGGCATGTTAATATTAATTGCAGCTTTGCTTTATTCTCTGTGTATCCTCCAAACCCAGATGTTGCCTTGCACATAGCTCAATACGTATTTGTTCAATGAAGGCATAAATAAATGTTCTCTAAAAATTGTGATTGAGCCCGATGTGCAGGGGGAGGCCAGAGAGGGGAGGGCACTGGGGAGGAAAAGAGAAAAAATCTCACTCTAAGAATCAAAATACTTCAAGGTTGAAGAGGATCAAAAATAAATACGCTAGCTAGTATAAATTGTATGTATATTATATACATGGTATATATTACCTGTCACTCTGCTAAGAACCTTACGTGTATCATCTGAGTCCACATAGTGACACCACACTATGGCAACTATCATTTCCTTACATAACTGATGATGAAGCAGGCTTCGAAACGTTACACAGTGCGTAGGTAGCAGGCCCATGCTCGAAACCTCTAGGTTCTGGAGTTTGTACTGTTTTTTGTTTTCTTTTTTGGCTTTTTAAATACTTTTTTAAAAAATCTGGAATATTCTATGTATGTACAAGAGTACAGAGAATAAAACAGTAAACACTATACCCGCCAAATTTTGACAGCTGTTAACACATTTTTTCTAAAGTTAGCTTTTACATCCCCTTTCAATTCCCTCCTCTGTCATAGTCAGGATCCTGAACTTGTCTACTGTTTCTCTCCTTTCACGTTTTTTTGTTTTTATATTGTCATGACTTGACTATGTACCCATTAATGATAAATGACATTTTTGAGTTTTTAGATATTTACGTAAATGGGATCCTACTGTACTCGTGCCTTTACAGCTTATCCACATTGTTTCTCTTAATTAAGTACATTTTTTTTTTTTAAGTTTGGACTAATTTTAGATTTACAGAAAAGTTGAGAAGATAGGACACAGAGTTCCCATATACCCCTCACTCGTGTTTCCCATTATCAACATCTTATAACGCTGTGGTGCCTGGCCAAAACTAAAGAAATCACACCGGCACATTATTATTAATTAAACTCCAGACTTTATTTGGATATCCCTATTTTTTCTATCAGTGTTCTCCTTCTGTCCCAGGATCCAGTCCAGGACAACACATTGCATTTAATTGTCACATCTCAATGTCCTCCTGGTTAGGACAGTTTCTCCTTCCTTGTTTTTCATGATACTGACAGTCTTTTTTTTAAGATTTTTATTTATTTATTTGAGAGGGAGAGAGGGAGACAGAGTGTGAAGGGGGAAGGGCAGAGGGAGAGGGAGAGGGATAGAGAATCTCAAGCAGATTCCCTGCTGAATGCAGAGCCTGACACGGGGTTCAGTCTCACAACCCCAAGATCATGACCTGAGCTGAAATCAAGAGTCAGACACTCAACCGACTGAGCCACCCCAGGGACCCCCATTCATGATCCTGACAGTCTTGAGGGGTACTATGCAGGTATCCTGTAGAATGCCCCCCAATCTGGGTTTGTCTGATGTGCTCTCATTACACTGGGGCTGTGGGCTTTGGAGGAGACCACAGAGGTGAAGTTCCTTTCTCCTCCCCTCATGTCAGGGTGTTTGATCCCCATGACCTCTCTGGTGATGTTGACCTGATTGACTTGGTTCGGGGGCATCTGCCGGGTTTCTCCATAGCACAATTACCGCTTTCCCCTTTCCATGCTCTGCTGCTTGGAGGCAAGTCAGTAGGTCCAGCCCACACTCAGGGGGTGAGGGTTTTAAACTCCATCTCCTTGAGAGGTGGGGGTTGATATTCAATAGAATTCTTCCATCAGGCAAATTTGTCTCTTCTCTCCCATTCATTCATTTGTTCAACCATTTATTTAGATCCGTATAGAGTCATGGATATTTCTTTTATGCTTTGCGTTACAATCCACTACCACAGGATCTGTTTTGTTGCCTAAACTGTTCCAGCTTCACCCGCTGAGTCCTTTGTGTTATTGCCACTGCCCCCTCCTTGCATTTTTTTTGAGCACTTCCTTACTCTCTGGCACTACAAGATGCTCCATCTCATCTTTTATGTTCCTTCTTGGCCATTTCTCCATGGATCATTTTTTACCCCAGATTTTCTTTATCGTGGTAAAGTACACGTAACCTGCAATTTTCCATCGTAACCATTTTAAGTTACATTGCAATGTTGTGCAACCATCAGCATGGGAGGGTTGGCGCATTCCTTTGGACAGCTGTATGCTACACCGTTGTTGGAATGTAGCACACGCGTTCATTCTCCTCGTGGTGGAGACAATGAGGCAATGCTAACATCAGACATCTTTTTACCTGATTCTACACATGCATGATCAGAAGCTTCTCGAGTCTAGTTCTAGAAGCACTAGATGCTGGGATGTGGGAAATGAACATCTTCAAATATTCTAGGCATTGCTGAATTTGTCTCCAAAGTGACGTGCCGTTTCTTCTCCCCCCAGCTGCCGAGCCTGCGTTTCTGCACACCCCTGCTGACCCTTGCTGTTACTTTGCCTCTCGGAGGGGTGGGTATCTTGTTTCAATCTGCATTTTTCTGCTTATGAGGCAGGATGAGCTCCTTTCCACCAATTTACTGGCCACTCAGGATTCCTCCTCTGTAAATTGCTTCTACTCCTGTTGGGTTGCTCATCTTTTCTTATTGATCTGTAGGACTTCTTTATATTCTGGGGGAAAATCCACTCTTGGTTTTATGTGTTGCAAATCTCTTCTCCCAGCTGTGGCTTGTCTTTCAACTTTTCTTTTGGTATTTTATTTTGTTGTCATACAAACCATTTTAAAGATTTTCTTTTTGCCTATTGGCCTTTAATCCATTCAGAATAGAACATGATGGGAATTGGGGATCTAATTTTATTTGTCTTCCACACTGTTTTTACCTATACGTTGTTGATTCTAAGGTGCGCTTTCTACCCTTATATTTTGCCACCTCTGAAATTGTGATGTATGTTACTCTCCATGGAACATCATACCACTTTTTTCCTCTCTTAATGATATGGAAAATAGTATGTGTCTCACATTCATTGGCATCTTAGATTCATTGAGAGGTATACGTAATCAAGGTTTATCCCAATTCTTGATACCTGGTAGGATGGAACTTCTATTGCCCTTATCCTGGCAATTACCAATCTCTTAATGTTTCATGTGAGTGTTAGAATCACTTTGTCAAATCCTGAGAATGACTCATAGTTTTGTTGTTCTTTTTTAATTAGAATTGCAGTGGCCCTAGAGAGTAGTTCTGTTGGGGGGAAATCATTACGGTTAAGATACATTGTCAGGCTGGGATGCTTGGGTGGCTCCGTCAGTTAAGCATCTGCCTTCAGGTCAGGTCATGATCCCGCGGTCCTGGGATCGAGTCCCGCATCAGGCTCCCTGCTCAGTGGGAAGCCTGCTTCTCCCTCTGCCTGCCGCTCCCCCTGCTTGTATGCTCTCTCTCTGACAAATAAATAAAATCTTTTTTTAAAAAAGAGATATTTTATCAGGCCTAAGCTGGTGAAAGGGTTGAGGTCCCCAGGTTAAGCAGTTGGATCAAGTGACAAGGGGAGCAGTTCCAGACCCAGGGTTCTGTTCAGTTTTCTTTATCCTCCAAAGTCTGAACTCTTTCTTTGATGGCATATCCCCACTGCTTGAAATAAGCTGCCTCCTGGAACAATGAGACCCCGTGGCTGGCGGTGTCCGCACCGTGGCTAAGTGGCCACCTGATAGACAGAATTCTTCCTTCGGGGTAGAAACGAACTCTTAGGCTCTTCTGAGCGTAAAACTCCACGGGCATCAGGGAGCACAGTGTGGTTTGGAAAGCTGGAACAGGAGGTAGAAGCGAGATGTTTCTGCTCTATAACTTTGCCTGGGGCCAGCCCTGAGCTAGGAGGAGAAGAATGAAATCTGCCCATGTCTTCACTCAAACTTCTTGTGGCTCCTGGGGAGGCCAATGGATGTCCTCATTCCTCTTCAGCATGGATCGCCTCTTCTCTCCCCAAGTACTGGGAAAGTTTAAAGCAGGAGTGGGCAGATAATAGCCTGCAGGCCAAATCCATAGGCTGTGTGTTTCTGTAAATAAAATTTTATTGGAATACAGCCATCCCAATGGTTGACATATTGTCTATGACTGCTTTCAGGCTGCAACTCCAGAGCTGAGTGGTTGTGAGAGAGACCACATGAACTGCAAAGTCTAAAGCACTTATTCTCTCTTTATGGAAAAAAAAAATATGGCCAAACCTTTGTTTAAGGGAAGAGACCATTAACACAAAGCCTACTTGTTCCCTGGATTCCAAAACTCTGGGTTGCCTTTATGCTTCGTTCTCCTGTTTATGGTATAGATTTTCTTTTTTGAGGGGAATAGGTCAGATGGCCCACTTACTTATGGCTCTGAACAGAAATCGGGAAGTATGGCGGGTGGGCTAACCCCACAAGGGAAAACGGACCCCAGCGGCATGGCTTCACTTTCTTCGGGTTTGAGGCTGTCCTTGGGAAATTATCTTTGGAAGGGGTATCCGGTGTGAAGGCTGAAGACAGAGCAGGGAGAGAGAATTTCAGGGAAACTCTCCAGCAGAGCTAATTTTCTTGTCCCAAGCTCGGTGTGGGGAGGACAGCAGTGGTATGTTATTATAGTCCTTTAGTAGAAACTCCTGTAGGTCAGCTAAGTGATTGGGGGGCAACATGGAATTTCCGATTGTTTGTGACCAAGTCATTGGTTTTTTTTTAAAGATTTTATTTATTTATTTGACAGAGAGAGAGACCGTGAGAGAGGGAACACAAGCAGGGGGGAGTGGGAGAGGGAGAAGCAGGCTTCCCGCTGAGCGGGGAGCCCGATGCGGGGCTCGATCCCAGGATCCTGGGATCATGACCTGAGCCGAAGGCAGACGCCCAACGACTGAGCCACCCAGGTGCCCCCAAGTCATTGGTTTTTGACAAGAACTCTCTCGGATCTGCTGCTTTCCCTACCCCAGTCTACTTGTTTCCATCTCTTCATCATCCAACCTCTCTCCTAATTTGAAGAGTCTGGGGGCCAAGGCTCTGGACTATGAATGGTTCCCTGCACTGTGAGCACGAAGAGTTACTGTGGATATTTCCCCCAAAATGTTGCACGTGGACCACTAACAGAACTGTCTGTTTTAGATGGCTCACTAAGAGACTGAAAAAGTAATAATATCATTGAGATGTTATAGAGATAACATTTTAAAATAGAAATCTGAAAAATAACTCTGGCATATTGAACTGAGATTTCTTGAGTGATACTGCTTGGATAAAGTCAACAACCTGATAGAAATATTAACAGCTGTGGGGGACTGAATAATGACCCCCCCCTTCAAATATGTCCACATCCTCATGCCTGGAACCCATGGACATGCTCTGTTACGTGGCAAAAAGGACTGTGCAGTTGAGATTAAGTTAAGGATCTCGAGATGGGGAGATTATCCTGGGTTATCTGGGTGGATCTCAGTGTTAATCACAGAGGTCTGAGTACGAGGGAGGGAGGAGGGCCAGAGTTTGAGGAAAGGAGATGTATAATGGAACCAGAGAGGAGAGAGAGATGGAAAACGATCTGAAGATATTACACTACTGATGTTGAAGATGAGAGGGGCTGTGAGCCAAGGAATTCAAGCAGCCTCTGGAAGCTGGAGAGGACAAAGCAATGGATTCCCCCCACTGAGCTGCCAACAACTTGACTTTAGCTGAGTGAACCTCATTGCAGAACTCTGACCTCTGGAACTTCCAGATGATAAATCTGTGCTGCTTGGAGCCACTCAGTGTGTGGTGATCCATCCCAGCAGCTATACGAAACGGATATAGTGGGTAACGAATAACCAGCACTTGCTACGTTCCCAGCACTGTATTACCAGTGACATCTGATTCACCTTCACAAGCGCCTGGCCAACAAGGAATTACTATTTGCCTTTTATGGATGAGTATTTTGAGACTCTGAAAGGGAAAATGCAATCTCAGTCCTGAGTGGTTTGCCCAGGGCTGGACATTTTCCAACGGGACATGACCAGGTATCTCCACTGCCTTTGACTCATGGCGTGGTGAGAAGGTTGAGGGCCTGGAGGATGGATAATTGGGTATTGTCCTCAGTTGGGTGACCTTCTGTCCCTCTTGGCCTTGGCTGCAGTCTTCTTACCCACCTGGAAAGAAGGCATGGATGAAGTGACATTTACTCCTCCGTGAGTCCTTGTGAGACTCCTGCGGGACATTTCCTGTTCACCGAGAGTCACGGCCACCAACGGGGGACTCCATCGCCACCTCAATCCGCCCCCCGCCTTAGTTTTTGAATATCAAACATAGGCTTTTACGTGGGAGGAAAACGGCTTTAAAATTTCAGCTACAAAGTGTTCATTTTAGAGGCAAAGAGTGAAGAGAAACCTGCAGAAATAAACCTGTGACTGAGGAAGCTGGGTATCTCACAGAAATATATTTATCTTGTTAGTGTTACTGGAGAATATTTGCATAGCAGGAAAAAGAGCTTTTAACTCTCTTCCTTATCTCACCTTCTTACTGTAGAGAATATTTTCCCCCTGAAGGTGTATCTCCCTATTGAATCTGGCGTTTAAAGGAAATGTCATCAGGACCTGTGATGAAAATTGAATTTTCCCAATGCCTAAGGATGACTTTCTTTAACTAACTTAGCAGACTCCCGATCTGAAATGGAGGCAGACATTCTAGTTTGCTTTGGATCTGCTATTCTCTCCCTGTTTCAGCCTTTTTGAAGGGTCCTGCCGCCTTCTCCCCTCTCCTCCTTGGCTGCCTGCACGGCTTTGCCTGTCCTGCCTTTCTTCTGTTCCTCCCTCTCCTTCTTGAATGGAAACGTCTCCAGTCTTCTTCCTCTTGTGCCCGCTTAGGTGCACAGGAAATTGGCAGCTCCTTTCCCCTTACTGACAAGGCGAGGCTCTGCTTCATCCCAATGCCTGGATTTCCCTCAGCTTGCAGGAAGGATGCTACCTGCTTTCTGCACAGGGAAGGCAGTAGGGGTGGGGATCTAGAAATGCAAGGCTTGGCTTTTTTTTTTTTTTTTTTTTAACTCTCAAGTGACCTAAACTGAAATCTCTTATATGCCCATTTCAACAGCCACCTCTGATTCTGATCTGGGGAGATGCCAGCTCGTCATGGGAATGTGCATTAGATGACATGTGACACTCGTTCAGTCCAAATATAGGGTCCTGACAGCGCTCCATGCTCAGAGGTCGGGCCTCAGGCATCCTTGGTTCCACGTGGCTTCTTCTTAGCATTTAGGGAAAGAGGATGCGGAAGACATAGTAGTGGGGCAGGTTACGTGACCAGAGGCTTTGCCGTGAAGGAGAAAACTAAAAATCCTTTCTGCAAGTTTTTGGTCAAGCAATTGGCTTCATACACAGTAGTTTACACCTGCTCGTTTAAATAACTTGAATGTGACATCAGGCAATGGGCCACCAGCGTCCAGTTGGAACTGAAGACCCTGTATATGGACCCTGGAAGCACAGCCCATAAAATAACGAATGGGGAAAAACCCCACCCTCTGGGCTGAACAAACGGCCAGGTGTAGTGTCTGGGAAACCCATCTCATGAAATAGGGCTTTGTTCTTTCAGTAGACATCTTAGGCTCTTTTCCCAATATGGGTCACCTGCCTTTTCCGAGATTCTGCCTTCTCTTTGGAGATTCACCCATTTGGCCAGGGAGCAATGAAGCTGAGAGCAGGCTTGACTACGAGAGGCCCTTCTCAGGCCTTTGAAATGTCTCCCCTCTCATCTCAGGTGTCCACCCCTCGACAGCCAGGCTCTCTCCTCTCCTTGACGCCTAGAGAATTAATCCAGTAGGAGGGGTGCACGCTGCCCGTGTGCACCTTTTCGAAAGCCGCTGTTTCTGACCTGCTTCCATGCCCCTAGCAGAATTCAGGAATCATTAGTGTTGGGTGATCTTGTGTTTCAAGACTTCAATCTCTTGTACTTTGAAATTGAAATTCCTGAGCCTGCAAGGGACCGAACTCTGACAGCTGACTTATTGAACTCTCGCCAGCTTCAACAGCTCAGGGAGTCAATCTAGCCACTCCACTCCTCGCAGCGCACGATCCATTGGGAAGCTCAAGACCAAGCTGAATTTCTGAATATGAGAGCCGTGTCCATTTCCCCTGATGTCAGGGGAGAAGATGACATTAACTTGCACGCTAATTAACAGATATCATGATGGTGAAATGGTGCACAGGACTCCGCTTCCGAGAGTGGCATTGAGGGTGCTGTTGTCCTTCCGGAAATCTGTTTCCAAATCCCTGCTCTCCAGAGTAACTCCTCCTGCATTCAGGAATTGCTCTGCTTCCGCCCCGCCCCCCCCGCCTCCATATAGAATAGATATTTGTTGCCTCTGCATTCCACTTTCTCCATCTGTAAAGTGGCCGTAAGTGCTCGACTCAGCGGTGAGTATTAAAGTAACATTGAGTGCTCAGCACGGTCCCGGACATATGGCACGACTGGAATATATGTTAGCAGTTACCGTTAGGAAATGTGGAAAATCGAGATCCTTCTCAATCTGTCTAGGGCTTGAGTACCATCTCTGTCTCCAGCCTCTGTTGTTCCCTGCGCACATGGAGGTGAAGTTATACTTCCATCTGCCAAAAATGCCATTCCATGTCCTCCCATCTGGCCAATTTCTCTTTTTCCCATGAGGCTCCCTCTGGGGAAAGACATGGGTTGTTCAGGAAGAATGAATGGCCTCCGTTCTGGACAACAATTCAATATGCTTCTTCTTCTGTACTCGTCTCATATTTCTATTGATGGGTCTGTTCCCCCTCACACCCACCCCTGCCCGGTGCAAGCTCCATGTGGACTGGGAATGCTGGTGTTGCTGGGGAGAACTATTGCCCTCAGCCCATCCATTAATGCGTGCTGTCACTCACACAGGGACAGCTAGAATCGCCCTTGTGTGAAGCTGCCCTGTCATAAATTAGTGTCCATAGCCTAGGGCATCCTTCCTGGCACTTTTGACTTGGGACACATATTTGAAGCCTAAGTTTGTTTTGTCTCCCTTTTCCTTTGTGGTGTATCTCTCTTGACTGACAGCCACACGCAGCTCTTATTGTACATCAGCTTCATCTGATGCCTGCACCTTGACCTTCAAAGTAACGCTTGTGTTGACCAATAGCCTGTATTTTTAGTCAATGTCTTTATTATTTTTTTGGTTTAATTTTTTTTAATTTTTAAATTTTATTTATTTTTTAATTTTACTTAAATTCAATTAATATATAGTGTATTATTAGTTTCAGAGGAGGAGTTTAGTGATTCATCAGTTGCATATAACACTCAGTGCTCATTACATCAAGTGCCCTCCTTAATGCAATGTCTTTAAAATTTGGTGGAAATCCATTCAGATGTTTTCATTCAACAATAAATGAATAATATAAATAAAAATTCCATAATAGCATAATTAATAATATAATTTTACATTATTTAATAATATAATAGTATATTTCCAGTGATTAACATCATTCTTGATACATGCTTCCAACCAGCATGTCAACTATAAACAATTCTATCAAATGCTCATACACACACACAAAATCCACCAACACCCTTCTTCTTTTTGGTCTCTAGGCCTGGGGCACAACTATCATCGTTTGCCTTTTTAGTTCCTCTAAAAAGGAACTTGTTTACTGGGTTCCATATATATTTCTCTTTCTTGACCTGCTTTCTCATTTTATCAAGTGTCGTCTAAATAAGGGTACACGAACAGGGTTGTTTGTTTTTTTTTCTTCATGCTTACATATCTGAAAATGTTATTCTACCTTTCTACTTGATTGATAGTTTGGCTAGGTATAGAAAGTTAAGTTAAAAATAATTTTTCATTCAAAATTCTGATGATGTGGTTCCATAGCCTTCTAGCATTTGATGTTTCTTTTGAGATGTTCATTGTCATTCTGATTCTTATTCCCTTTGCATTTGACATGCTGTTCCTTTTCCCACTTCTATCCCTTCCCTGAAATCTTCTAGTGACCATCCTGTGTACCAGATGTTCTGAATGTTGCATTGCGTTGCTCAGATGTTCTACAATGACGCATCTTGGTGTGGATGGAGTTCGTTTTCTCTTTCTCTCTCCTTCCCTCCCTCTCTCCTTTTCTTTCTTTCTTCCTTAGCTTAAGAAGGCCACACTTGATATGAAGTCATATATCCCTCAGTTCTAGAAAGTGTCTTTGTTATTATTTTTGGACAATTCTCTCCTGTTTTTATTTTCTGTTCTTTATTTCTGGAACATTTATTATGTGGACATTAGACTTCCATATGATTTTTTAAAAAAATATACTTACCTCAAATTTTTTTTTTTTTTACATTCTAGAGATTCATTTTACTTCATTCTCTAAAAACTCTTGATTTTAAAAGAAATTTGCTATAATATTTTAATTTTTTCAGCTTATTTGTGTTATTTGACCCCCCACACCTCATTTTTTCTTGCTTTATAAATGCAGTGGCTTCTGTTTTTTTCTTTTTTTTGAGATGATATATTTTATGTTTTCTTATAATTGTCTTCTTTTCCCTGGGTTATTTTGTTCTTTTTTTATTTCTGGGTCTCATTCTTCATTCTGAAGGCTTCCCTCTAATGTCTGGTGGTCCTTGATGGACAGTTCATATATTTCAGAACACCCTAAAAGTTTCTATGTGCACAGTGGGTAGAGAGTAGCTGTTATCCTGTATGTTTCACTTGAAAAAAAAATCATCTAATGTTGCATCTTTTTCATCAAAGGACCCAAAATGTTAGTAATGGAGATCTCAAATTTGCTTCTCTGGGGTTCTCCAGAAATAAAGTTTCCATTCTTCCTCCTGGGAAGGTAAGTGCCTGGCTGCTGGTATTCTGGGAGTAGAGAACCTTAGCCCTCAACCTGACCTGAAGTCCCAAGTCTGTAGGCTCGCTGTTAAAATTTCTTCAGAACATAAACCTTCAAGTTCTTATAGTGGCCATGAGGGTCTAAGGAGGAAAAGAGAGGGTCTAACTATTCTCTGTAAAATTAGTTTCCTTATGGCTGATTCCTCCCAGTGGGAGCTCTGGGGGCTTCTGGGGGAGGGAATAGCTGCTCACATATCATCCTTTCCCCTCTCCAAACACTTCCCTTGTAACTTCCTCATTTTATTTCCCATCTCCTATTGTCTTCCATCCTATATTCTCTGTCTTATTGGCTAATACCATGTCATATTTTACTGTCATTTGATCATCTGTTTTGAGTGGAAAGAACAGCTGTGTATGCTCATTCAGTCATTTCCCCACAAATAACTTTTAAGTATGTATCTTTCATCTTTCAAGAACTCCCTTTGATGTCCCCATGTGAAACATGAATCAACATTGCCAATGGCAGACTTGGGTCAGTGTGGGGTTTTCTCTGGGTATTGGGTCACTTTTATAATGACAACAATCTCCTTCCACACTGTCCTTTCTCCCCCAGAAAGGACACGCTCCCAGAAGACCAAGTGTAGGACAAGGCAGGAGACTTAATGAGACTGACTTTATTCATCTTTGCTCTTTGTTCTTGACTAGCATGCTGAATGTTTGTTGGGTGGGTAAATGAATCATTGAATAAAGCTCTTGCCTGTTTGAAGTGGTAGATAAAGCACATAAAGAAATTAGAACCTTGCTTGGTAAAAATGGTGTTAAGGGTTGGCCTATAGAAAATAGTGGGGCTGCTGTTTCCTCAATTCAGTAATAGTGGACATTTACTGACCTATATTAAGTAATCTACTAAGTCCCAGGACTGTGGTAGATACTCCAGTCACCAATGAATAAGATAAACAAGCTGATAATTTGAACACACTTAGGTGTGTAATGTGTGAGTATATATAGGCAGATATTTTCCTTTTGTATATATTTATGTAATGCATATATAATTAATATATACATCAATATATACACACATATAATTATAAAGTTAAAAACAAAAATCCATAACCCCACCACTTAAGGTGCAAGACCATATTTTTGAATAAAAGTAAGAAACGAAAATGGGAGATTTAGAATAAAAAGTACAGGATCTCTTCAACCCCTTTCTGTAGTCCTTCTCAGTAATTACTGTAAATAGGAGTGTGTGTGTGTGTCTTTATTTTCTTACATAAAAATAGAAACATCCTATAGTGTTTTGAGTCTCTTTTCCACTTAAGAAATCTTAGAGATCTTTTTTTAAATTTTGTTTTGTTATGTTACGTTAATCACCATACATTACATCATTAGTTTTTGATGTAGTGTTCCATGATTCATTGCATATAACACCTAGTGCTCCATTCAGTACATGCCCTCTTTAATACCCATCACCAGGCTAACCCATCCCCCCCCTCCCCTCTAGAACCCTCAGTTTGATTCTCAGAGTCCATAGTCTCTCATGGTTTGTCTCCCCCTCTGATTTCCCCCCCTTCATTTTCCCCTTCCTACTATCTTTTTTTAAAACATATAATGTATTGTTTCAGAGGTACAGGTCTGTGATTCATCAGTCTTAACACAATTCACAGTGCTCACCATAGCACAAACCCTCCCTAATGTCTACCACCCAGTCACCCCATCCCTCCCACCCCCCACCAACCACTCCAGCAACCCTCAGTTTGTTTCCTGAGATTAAGAATTCCTCTTATCAGTGAGATCATATGATACATGTCTTTCTCTGATTGATTTATTTCGCTTAGGGATAATACTCTCTAGTTCCATCCACGTCGTTACAAATGGCAAGATTTCGATCCTTTTGATGGCTGCATAATATTCCATTGTATATATATACCACATCTTCTTTATCCATTCATCTGTTGATGGACATCTTGGCTCTTTCCATAGTTTTGCTATTGTGGACATTGCTGCTATAAACATCGGGGTGCACGTACCACTTCGGATCCCTACATTTGTATCTTTGGGGTAAATACCCAGTAGTGCAATTGCTAGGTCATACGGTAGCTCTATTTTCAACTTTTTGAGGAACCTCCATACTGTTTTCCAGAGTGGCTGCACCAGCTTGCATTCCCACCAACAGTGTAGGAAGGTTCCCCTTTCTCCGCATCCCTGCCAACATCTGTTGTTTCCTGACTTGTTAATTTTAGCCATTCTGACTGGGGTGAGGTGGTATCTCATTGAGGTTTTGATTTGGATTTCCCTGATGCCGAGCGATGTTGAGCACTTTTTCATGTGTCTGTTGGCCATTTGGATGTCTTCTTTGGAAAAATGTCTGTTCATGTCTTCTGCCCATTTCTTGACTGGATTATTTGTTCTTTGGGTGTTGAGTTTGATAAGATCTTTACAGATTTTGGATACTAGCCCTTTATCTGCTATGTCACTTGCAAATATCTTCTTCCATTCTGTCGGTTGTCTTTTGGTTTTGTTGACTGTTTCATTTGCTGTGCAAAAACTTTTTATCTTGATGAAGTCCCAATAGTTCATTTTTGCTCTTGCTTCCCTTGCCTTTGGCGATGTTTCTAGGAAGAAATTGCTGCGGCTGAGGTCGAAGAGGCTGCTGCCTGTGTTTTCCTTTAGGATTTTGATGGACTCCTGTCTCACATTTAGGTCTTTCATCCATTTTGAGTCTATTTTTGTGTGTGGTGTAAGGAAATGGTCCAGCTTCATTCTTCTGCATGTGGCTGTCCAATTTTCCCAACACCATTTGTTGAAGAGACTTTTTTCCATTGGACATTCTTTCCCACTTTGTCAAAGATTAGTTGACCTAGAGTTGAGGGTCCATTTCTGGGCCCTCTATTCTGTTCCATTGAGAGATCTTATTCTTTTGTAATGACTGCATACTGTCTCACTCTTTATATGTGGCATATTTTAATTAATCTGCTTTTTTCCTTCCAAATTTTTACTACTACAAACTCATGTAATAGGCATCCTGGCATTTCTGCTTTGCATCAGGTGCAAACCCATGAGAAGCCAGTGGCTTCTCCAGTTTGGTCTGGGGTTTGGCATCCAGGCAGTGTTCCCTTCCATCTTGCTCCTGCCTGGCAACTAAGCACAGGCAAGAGTAAAAAGGTTGACAAGAGCCTAGCTTTCAGAGAACTCTGACTGCCCAGGATGGAAATCCACTTACTTCCAAGGAGAATTTTCAACCCCATCTCCCAAATTCTCTTTCAGTTTGGAGATAACAGAATCTCTTTTTAATTAGTAAGATGTGTCATTATCACCATTCCCTTTCTGCCTCCTGGAAATGGGTCTGTTCAGGTCCATAATCCTCTCTTTGTTGAGAAAGGACGATGGCTTTTTTGACATCCAGGTAAAGCAGAATGAACCAAGTCCTCTTTGGTGTTCACATAGCATTTATTCCTAACCCGTTTGGGAGACCAAGTGTATCTAGGGCTTTCTCCACCTGTAGTAGAGGGAGCAGGGAGGAGGTTGGTAGAACATCCTTCTGGGGGCACCTGGGTGGCTCAGTCGTTAAGCGTCTGCCTTCGGCTCGGGTCATGATCCCAGGGTCCTGGGATCGAGCCCCGCATTGGGCTCTCTGCTCAGCGGGGAGCCTGCTTCTCCCTCTCCCACTCCCCCTGCTTGTGTCCCCTCTCTCGCTGTCTCTCTCTGTCAAAAAATAAAATAAAAAATCTTTAAAAAAAAAAAAAGAACATCCTTCTATATAATTGTGACTGGGCAGATTAGTTAGTGAACCAGAGTGAGAGAGTAGAGCAGAAATGTCCAAATTGCTCTGAAGGGGACAGCCCAGGGTCAGAACCACGCGACCAGGTGTGGGGGTGAGACAAAGCTGCAGAGGACAGTAATTAATGAAAAGGGACACTGAGTGGTTTGGGGAGTTTGCGGGGGAAGTGAGCACCAACTGGATGCTCTTTTTGGAAAGCCAGGGTGTCTCATTGGTGTGAAAAAGCTGGGTAAGCTCAGCTGATTCCTTCTCACATATCACCATAGCCGTATGTCAGTTTGTTTGTCTTACGACTCATCTGTGAGGCCCTCGAGGTCAGGGGCTGCATTTTATTGATGTCTATCTCAGCACTCAGCAGAAGGGTCTGGCGCACAGTGGGTGCTCAGGCTGCTTGGGTGAAATGAAAGCAGTAGTCTCAAACCTGGCTCTGCAGGAGAATTGCCAAAGTAAAACCAAACCCCACATCCCTGGGCTTTATTCCAGACCTCAATCGGAATCTCTAGGGGACAAGTCCTGAGACTCAACTGTTTAGAGAAGATCCTTGGTTGGTTCTGAAGCATCTGGCCCTCTACTTAGCACTCTGTGGCCTGTGGTGTGGAAGCCCATCACTTGACCTGTGCTATTGTTGCGGAGAATAATCATCCTGGTGAGAAACCAAGCGACACTTGGAGAAGCAGGAGAACTCAGGTTTATTTTATGCCGGTGGACCCAGACGAGCTCACACTCAAAATTCTGGGCCCTGGGTAGTGGGGTTACAGGGTTTTTATAGGGGAGTGCAGGGGGTCAGGTTCCAAGGGCTATGCTGACTGCTGGTAGGTGGGTTTCAACTGGGGGAGGGGGGTTGCTTTAGATGGGAACAGTGGTTAGGGCAGTGCAGGGGGTTTGTGGTGGGAAGCCTGTTTACAGAAGCAGAAACAGCTGGTTATCTCTTGCTTCCAGGGGGGCTTCTAGTTATCTCTTGCTCTTTCTAGCAACTTTTCATCTACTGGGGCCTGCCGGCCTGGGCCTGCTCTGGGTAATTTTCCTCTTCATGCCCCCCTTTCAAAGCCTTTTCTAACTTAGAATGGGCATCGACCATTACCATTGGGTTTTTGTTGGTCTAGACGTCTGTACTGAGTTACCAGCAGTGGCGATTTAATTGATTTCATCTGAGAGCTGATGAAAGGGGTGATAAGATTAATAATATATGGACCGAACAGGAGCGCCAATAGAATCATGAGGAGTGAGCTGGCTAAGGGAAGGAGCCATGAGGCCCAGCCCCAGACATTATACCAATTACCCCAAGAGTTGGCTAATTCTTGGCTCCTGCGTGCAATCCGATCTTGGAGTTGTTGGATCGTGTCTCTGACTAACCCTGACTGGTTCACACAGAAACAACATTCCTCATTCAGGAAGAGGCAGAGTCCCCCCTTTTCAGCAGTGAGCAGGTCTAAGCCCCTCCGTTTTTGTAGTACCACGGCTGCTAGGGAGTCTATCTGATCTTGTATGGTCATTATAGCCTTAGCCACGTGCTCCGTATCTTCTGCACGATTTTCTGACAGCTGGTTGTAGTAATAGGATGAGGCGATTGCGCCTATCTGTCTGCCCACGGCTGTTGTCATGCCTAGTTCAACCAATAGCGGGGTGACTTGGATGGCCCTCTTAGACCACGTGCGTGCCAACAAGGGGATGGGAAGGGATTGATTACTGGGCACTATATCTACCCAGGGAGTAAGAAGCACCCATGTACATGTTCCTGTCCTGTTAGCTGGCAACATCGATAAATATATCTCCCACACATGAAACGGGTGCCAGGTTCTGGAGTGCACCATGGTGTGGCAGATGTGCACCCATCATGCGATGGGCAGTTGTGGGTTTGGAGACATTGGGTAGCAGACAGACTTCCTACTGAATGTGTTCCCCCAGGACTGTGGACACAGTCGGGGGCCTGGTAAGACAACAATACATTGGCTGATTTGGGGTCTATCTCTGTGGGCTTGGGAGGGGTCGGCTGTGGGCCTGATCAGGTTAAGGAAACTCAGGGGGCTTGCTATAAGCTGAAGGGGCCCAGGCCACAGGCAGAGCCAGCAATCAGCAGCCAAGCGAGGGTTGGCTGTGTTGAGTAAGTGGTGGACCCCTTCTGCCAGGCAAGTTGGTCCACTTCTCCTTGGAGTCCGGCCGGGTCAAGACTGCCTGGGGTGAAGGAGGACCCAGAATACTGTCGGGTGGCCCACCGCCTCATTCAGGCCCAAGTCCCTTCCTGCTCCGGTGCAGCCCGGCCACCGACCGGTGGCTCGAGGGGCCAGAATGGTTGGAATCTCGCTGGGGCCTCCAGAAATGCTGCAGAAAATAATCAGACTGGTGAGAAACCAAGCAACACTCGGAGAAGCAGGAGAACTTGGGTTTATTTTATGCCGGCGGACCCAGACGAGCTCACACTCGAAAGTCTGGGCCCCGGGCAGCGGGGTTATAGGGTTTTTGTGGGGGAGTGCAGGGGGTCAGGTTCCAAGGGCTATGCTGACTGCTGGTAGGCGGGTTTAAACTGAGGGGAGGCAGGGGGTTGCTTTAGGTGGGAACGGTGGTTAGGGCAGTGCAGGGGGTTTGTGGTGGGAAGCCTGTTTACAGAAGCAGAAGCGGCTGGTTATCTCTTGCTTCCAGGGGGGCTTCTGGTTATCTTTTCATCTACTGGGGCCTGCCGGCCTGGGCCTGCTCTAGGTAATTTTTCTGTTCACTATGGTTCTCATCCCAGCAGTGTCCTGTGAGTGGCAGATGGGACAGACTCCTTATGCAAGGACCCCATCTTCAGACTGTTCCAGCCAGTTCCCCTTGTCAAGGACGGCAGGGGGATTTTGTAACACGTTGCCATGGGAAGCTGGAAGTGGGTATATTTATCTCTTTTCCCAGAGACCCAGGCTATGCACTGGCTGCAGGCAGCCTGGGTGTGCTTGGGTATTCCTCCCCGAAAGTCACATTCCTTCCAAGATATTTACAATGGCAGAGATAATGGGTTATTGATGAACCAATCAGCTGGGATGGCCCCTGGTGAATTAGCTGTTAGCCATGGCCAGCCTGGGGTAAGGGACGTGCTGGGCTCAGCAGCAGCTGGGGAAAGGTCTGAATCATGCCCATCATCTCCAGCGACACCAGTAATCTCCGCTGAAGGTCCTACCGCAGCGAGTTCCTCATACAGGGGAAGCAGCTTATTTAATCTGTAGTTAATTGAAGGCTGGGAGCTTTGGAATCAGCCAGATGAGAGTTTGAACTCCTCCCTCCTCCTCCCCTTCCCGGCTGTGGGACAAATGCAAGTTGTTCGACATTCCTGAGGGGCAGCTTCCTCACCTAGGAAATGAGAGAGTCCTGTCCCCGACTTTTTGGCATTGCTGTAAATAGTACAGGAAATGATGACTGTCAAGCACTTCACGGCTTACAAACCACTTTCACATTCATCATCCCGCTTCATTCCCCTAACAATCCGAGGAGGTGTGTAGCATTGGTTCATTTTCATACACAAATACACAAGGTTCAGAGGGTTTGAGTATCTTCCCCAAGAAGCAACCGTTCCCTCGCTCCCACTACAGACATGTTTTATAGCTGGGGAAACAAATATTCAAGAAGGCACATGATTTGCCTGAGGTCACATGAGCAATAATCAGTCAGCTTAGTAGCTTTCTAGAGTACTTAGAATAAAATCCAAAGTATGTATACTGGCCTTCAAGGAACTAAATGAACTAACTGGTTTCTCTCCATCTGCCCCTCTAGTTGTGGAAGGTTGAAAAAATGCCCCCAGTGCTCCACCTGACCTGGTATTCAGGCCCCTTACCGTAAACTTGCATAGTATTCTCTCGCTCTGGCTCTGAGCTTGGCCACATGACTTGCTTTGGCTAAGAAAATGCTGGTGAGAGAGTTCTGAGCCCACCCTTCGAAGGGCTTGCACACTTTCACGCACGCTTATGCATTTGCCGTTGCCGTGAGGACCTGTCTGGGCTGCTGGAAAATGAGAGACACATGAAGCCGATCTTGATACAGGACCCTGACCCCTGATACACGAGCCACAGACATATTGTCACAGCCCACCAAAGTCTGCAGTGGTTCGTTACGCGGCATCGTCTTGCCAAAGATGACTGAGCGCTAAGCCCATCTTGTGATGCTCTGTCCCTCAGCACGCTACATCCACACTGGCTTTCTTTCAGTCTCTCAAACAAGCTGAGCTCTTTCTCTCCTCAGTCCCCTTGGGAATGCCTGGGATGCTCCCCTCCCCCGCTGCTTCGGCACAGCCCTTCATTCGCTTCCTGCAGAGCTCAGCTTAAATCTTCCCTCCTCAGAGAGAACTAACCTTACCGTTTGGTCTGAATCACGTCTTTCTACATATTCTCTATTACAGTTCCCTGTTCTTTTTCCATGGTAGCCTTTTTTACAGTTTATAATCATGCAATATATATTTTTTTAGCTTAATGAGGTCTGCGATGACTGGATTGGTGGCTGATGTTTTATTCTCCACTGTATTCTGAGCACTTTACACAGTGCCTGGTTCAGAGCACGTTCTCAGTACATGATTGGCGAATAAATGGATACCTGAGTAAATGAATTGGCAGAATGGGGATTTCAACTCTTCACTCTCTCCTCTCTTCTTTCCCTGCGACAATCGTGGTGTTATCGGAGGTTCAGAGCTTATCTTTTTTGAAGAACCCTACCTAAAATGCACAGTTCCCTGATAGTGTTTAGTCAGGTTAGTGAGCATCTTTTTATCAGTTTACACTCAAGTGAGCAACTTACTACTTTAAGGGATTAGCTGACAGTGAGCTGAGAGAAGACATGGACAACAACTTGGGGGCGGTCAGAATATAGGGAAATGAAAGCTTCAAGAGAAAACCAGGGGAATCTGAGACTGGGGCAGGAGCATTTCTTGGGAATGGCCATTTCCCCGTTCTACATGGGGGACAATTTCTGGTTCCCGTTGCTAGCTATTGTTGGAGCAACTGGTGACATGTTGAGGTCCCCAGATTTACTCTGGAGGAGAGACACCTGGGGGGGGTAGTGATTTCTGTCCTCAAGCAGACACACATTTCAACCTGGGCCACTGGTCATGACCCTTTAGGACCCAGAGCTTGACAGACGTGGGATCTTGCTGCCCCAGGTGCTTGGCCAGAGTCTCCACTCTGGACTAGTATAAAGAAGAACCAAAGCCTTGGGGACTCTGCCGTTTGAATTTTATTGCATGACAAAGGGACAGAGACCAGGAAGGTGGATGCTTAGCACTGAGAGTCCTAGTACTATGGGGAGAGATCAAATATAGAGAATGCAACAGTCAAAGAGAAAATTCGCAGAGCCAGGGGAACACCTAAGAAAAATAGACTATCTGGCGGTCCCCGAATTTAGATACTTCCAGAAAACTGGCAGAAGTGGAGAAAGAGAATAAAACAAATCACAGAAAAGATTCTACTCAGTGCTTTGGTTCTGTGGAACACTGCTTCCAGTGACCAGAAATTTCCAGTGGAGAGTGTCTAATTGAGCTGAGATAACCCTATAGCAGCGATTTTCTAAAGTATGTTCTTGAAAGCAGTTTCCTAGAACATATCAACAAGAATTCTAGGGAGGAAAAAAAGAGTTCTGTGTAGAAATAGATTATGAAAACATCACATGCTTTATGGAGAGTCACATGCATATTTGCATATTAAAGGGTCTGAAAAGTCATGTAAAGGAAAACAAAACATTTAACATTTTTTCATCTAAATTGTCCTGTCGTATTTCACTAAGGAAGAACCTTCCTCCCGCTTCTTTCCCTTCCTTTCTAATTTTGTTCAATGCCAGTTAACATTCCTGCAAATCACAATTTGTGAAATACTGACCTTGAGAAATTTTTTTTCTGATGTTCCATTTTGTGCTCATGAAAATAATACAGAAGGAAGCAGAATGATTATTCATTGAGCCCCACCTGTGTGTCAATCATTGTACCAAGCACTTTTTTGTATACCTGAACTCATTTTAGTCTCAAAACCACAGTGAAGTAAGGGATATTGTCAATTTTTCAGATAAGGAAACTGAGGCTCAGAGACGTTGAAGTGCTTGTCCAGTAGTAAAATGAACGTGTTGGTTTCAAACCGAGATAGTCTGCTCTGGAGTCTGAACTTCCAGCCAGCAGACTATCATAATCTGGGAACTAAAAAGTAGTCTTCCACCCCCCAGCTGACCAGAAAACCTATATATTCTGTTTATTAAAAAATTTGTGATCATACCTTTTATTTCGACGGAGACATGCTGACCAAGGGATCTCAACGTTTCTAGAGCAGACGCAAGTCCAACTGTCAGCTGGTAGCATCAGAAGAGATACACTGAGTCCACCTGCAAGCTTGGTGGGCTGAGAAGTTTGTGGCCAAATCATTTCCATCTCCTCTGTGATGTATGGATGAACGTGGTCAATAATTATGTCCTGGGGTTACATGGCAGGTAAAATTATATCTATTTACCAGTTAGTTTTACTTTTCTAAGAAAAAAGTCTGCAGCCTGGTGAGCTTTTTATGAAGAATGAACAGATCTGTCCTTGACTGCCTTATAAATACTGTATATCCCACCACCCTCCCGACGTCTTCACACAATGAAGGGTTGGCTCTGGCCCCCTGCCTTAAGTCCTGCCAAACACTGTTCACTCATCACTGTCCTGTTCACAAAAAGAACAAATCCCCCTTGGTTCTTCTCACCTCATGTCTGCCTTACTTCTTGTTCCCCATCCTGTTTATACGCTACAGCAGAGTAGACAATGCAAGGATTTGGAACCAGACAGAATTGGTTTCCACTCATATTTTTGGAGCTTTTGTTTCCTCTGCTAAGCACTTTTTTTAAAAAAAATTTATTTATGGAGAGAGAGAGAGTACGAGCAGGGGGGGAGGAGCAGAGGGAGAAGGAGAAGCAGACTCCCTGCTGAGCAGGGAGCCCAATGTGGGGCTCTTTCCCAGGACCCCTGAGATCATGACCTGAGCTGAAGGCAGCCACTTAACCAACTGAACCACCCATGCGCCCCTAAGCACTTTTTTTCAGTATTACTTCACCTTATTTCCCAACAACCCTGTATTGAAGATTCTATTGTGACCCCCCCCGTTTCCCCCCGCCCAAGACTGGGTGTTAGGGTAGTTAAGTAAGGTGATCATCCAGGTCATCCTACTCGAATGGCTCATTCTACAGAGGGTGGTGGTGTATTAGCTATCCAGCTCTAACAAACTACCTGATAATGCAGCCACTTCGAAGAGCAGCATTAATTATTTCACAGTTTTTCTGGGTCCTGAATCCATAGGATTAGCTGGGGTCCTTGTCTTAGGGTCTCTTAAAAACTGTCATCTGGCTGCAGCTCATGCTTCTACTTCCAAGTTTACTGATGGGCTTATTGGCAATTCAGTTCCTTATAGGATGTTGGACTAAACTCTCACTTCCTCAAGAGCTGTTGGTCAGAGGTCTGCTCAGTTCCTGGCTATGTGGGTCACTCCACAGAGAATCTTAAAACATGGCGGCTTCATCAGAGTGAGCAAGAGAGAGCGCAGAAGAGAGAGTACCAGCAAGGTGGAAGTCACAGTCTTTTGCAACCTCATCATGGAAATGACACTTCATCATCTTTACTGAATTCTACTTATTAGAAGCAAATCACTAGATCCAGTCTGCATTCAAGGGCAAGGGATTACACAAGATGGTGAATACAGGAGGTGGGGAACCCTGGGGCCATGTCAGGAGCTGCTTCTGCAAGAGGTTAAGAGCCTGTGCCTTCAAGTATGGTTTTTCCAGCACCACCACTTACAGGCTCCATAACCACAGGAAAGCTACACCCCTTCTATTTTCTCATCCGTCATGTATGTATAATAATAGTACCTACTTCATACAGTCCTTGTTAGGATTAAATAAGTAAAGAGATGCTAAGTACCTGACAATAGTTCTGGTTGTCTTCTCCAAACCACTGTTGACCAAGTGGCTGCAGAATCATTTGGAATCCAACCAATCCCATGTAGCTTCTGGAGGGGTGTTGAGCAGAGGAAAGAGCTAGGATGGAGATTGGTATTCTAACCCTCTTCTTTGCTGTGCCATTTTTGTCCATGTTTTTTTTTCTCTTCTCAGGGACTTCATCTGTAAAATTAGGGGATAAAGAGATGTAAAAAGCTTTCATTTTTTTTTTTCTCTGCCAATTCTAAATGGTTGGCCATGGATCCTTGGGGCTTTGTGTTGAGAAATCTTTCACTGGTGTGCAAGGGCCAGCTCCCACAGGCTCAGGAGAGCTGGCTGTGCACAACTCTTACCAACTCCTCACTGAGCAACGTCCTACTCAAGTCAACCATGATGGGAGTGCTTACACCACAGATACAGGCAAGTGTTACACACTAGGTCTCTCCCTCCCCCACCTCCACCCCAAGAGCAAGTTGTTCAGCATTGGTCATCGCACTGCTCATTGCAAAACTCGTGGGAAAGAGGACCATAAATTACTGCAGCAGCTAGCAAAAACTCCGGAAGAGGATGTGGAAGAATGAGTGACTAATGCATACTTGCCACTTCTGGGTAGTTGATTCCTGTCATCCTCCCTGCATGGACATTCATGGACTGCCTGCCTTTTCAGGAGGAAGAACTTACTGGGGCAGAGACAGGGTTGCTAGCCGGGGCTCTGTCTCGACCCTAAAAGGCATACGGAAGGCCAGTGTATCAGCTGTGGACCACGTCCCCTCACCTCAAGGCTCTTAAAACTGTTCAAGAAACTAGTAGCAGGCGAATGCTCAGATAGACTCATTAGAAATATTAGGATATTTTCCCCTTTCTCTGAATGGGTGGAATGCAAGTGTGGTAAATAATACGCGTGCTAGGAAGTTTGCAGTGTGTACAGCTGCTCACCTGGACCTTCTCAACGTCAGCTCCATACACGGTAGGCTGGTGTATTAGGGCACTCCAGAGGAATAGAACCAATATATATATATATTTATTTTTACATGAGCAACTGGTTCTCACAATTATGGGAGCTGAGAGCTCGCACGATCTACCATCTGCGAGCTGGACACCCAGGAAGGCCAGTGCTGTGACTCCATTAAAGTCCAAAAGCCTGAGAACCAGGGGAGCTGATGGTATAACTCGCAGTCTGCGGGCAGGAGAAGATGAGATGAGATGTCCCAGCTCAGGTGGTGAGGCAGGGAAAAAAAAAAAAAAAAAGACCGAATTCCTCCTGCCTCTGCCTTTTGTTCTATTCAGGTCCCCAACAGATTGGCTGGTGCCCACCCACACTGGGAGGGCCATCTGCTGTACGGAGCACACTGATTCAAGGGCTAATCTTGTCTGGAAGCACCTTCACAAGCATGCCCAGAAATTATGTTTGAGCTGGGCACTCTATGGTCCAGGGGAGCTGACACATAAATTTAACTATCACAGTCGGGACGGGATTATGTCCAACTCCCCCACCCCTGACCCTGAGAGTTGAAGATCAGAGATGCCTGAGTTATATAGACTTACCAGTGACCTCATCGTAACAAATGGCCAGGCTGGAGCCAGTACTCGGGTCTTCTTACTCCATCCTTTACTTCTTAGACATGAGGAATGAGAAATCTTGGCATATGGTGGAGAACAGGGAGTAGGGACAGACCATCCCGCTTGAACCTTCCTGCAATTCTGATGGTCTCCAAAGCAGTGAGATATGGCCACACTCATGATGTGTTACCCAGAGAGGAGCTAATGGCATAATCATGGACTCTCCACAGTCAATTACTGCAATTACTGGAAGCCACTCTCTTGTCATATTTCATTTAGCACACCATGGCACAGGAAGGCAAGTGGCACCAAGGGTCCTGGGCCCATTGTCACTGCCCTCGCTGGAGCAGGCATCAAAAAAGGAGAATGCCAACCCCAATAAACGGTTCCTGCAGAAGCCATTAGGCTAGGTGACATGTTCACTTAGGGTGACATATATTGATCATGTAAAACACGCACACTGTATAATATGATTAAACAAACTCAACCAGTTCCAGAGAGAGCCAGCTGAACTGTGTGCGGAGCCTGGCTCTGCAGCAAGAGCCTCGTGGCCCTGGGTGGGGAGGAAGCGCCTAACTCAGGGAAGGGACTACATACAGCGTGTTTGTCATCAATTATTCACTCGATATTCATTCATTCATTTATTCATTCACTGGTTCACTCAACAGGTATTTATGGAGTGTCCACTATGTGAGGGCACTGTGTTCAGTGCTGGGGGTAGAATGATGAATGACATGAACAGTTGCCTCCACTCCCGTGAAGCTTGTAGTCTACTGGGCGACAAGGGTGTTAGCAAAGTGATCAGTGTGAGTCCCAAACAGAAGAAAATGCTCTGAGAGAAAAGATCACAGTTCAGTGAGAGCATACCGTGAAGGAATCTGAGCAGGCAAGGGGATCGTGGAAGAATTATAACAGTCACCATTACTGCATACCTACTGTAGTGGGTTGAATAGTGTCCCCTCAGATGCACGTCCATCCAGAACCCCAGCCTGTGACCTCACCTGCAGTCGGGTTTTTGCAGATGTAATTAAAGATCTTAAGATGACACTGTACTGAAATTAGGGTGGGCCCTCAATGCAATGATTGCAGAGAGTGGTGTCCTTATAAGAGGAGAGGACATAGAGAAGAGGGAGGAGGCCACACGAAGAACGGAGCAGAGATCGGAGTGATGCTGCCACAAGCCAAGGATGCCTGGAGCCACCAAATCTAGAAGAGGCAAGGAAGTGTTCTTCCTTAGAGCCTTTGGACATGGCCTTCCTTATGCCTTGATTTTGGACAACTGCCCTCCCCCCTGCCCTGCACCCAATGAAGAGAATAAAGTTCTGTTCTTAAACCACCCAGTGTGTGGTAGTTGGTTAAGGCTGCTAAGTGCCAAAGCGTTAGAAACCTTGCCAGGAGTTATGGAGTCAGCACAACATTAGACACAGCTCCTGCCTTCAAGGAGCTCAGAGTCTTGTTGGCAGCCAGCCAGTCAATAGATACCGAAAATCTCTGTTCACCACTGTGATCAGGATAAGCCCCGGGGTTGTGGGAGCACAGGGAGAGAGCCCTAGCTCAAGCTACAACATCGTCAGGACCCAGAGATGAGGCTGACAGCACGACAGTCACTACACCTGTCACCTCACCTGAGCCCTGCCTTCCATCCCCAACGAAACTTGTACACCGGGGTTCATCTCCATCATCAGTAACTAATGCCCAGCACATAAGAATCTCTGGCTGTGTCCTCACTTCCTGAGTGTTTGGGTACTTCATTTCCTGTTCACCTCTTTATTTTGCACCCTAGAACTTCCATGCCCCTGGCAAAAAAACCAAACAAACCCCAAACCCAAAAACAACAACAACAACAAAAACAAAACAAAACCCAACAACAACAAAAAACCCAAAAACTCCCCTGGGCCCCTCACCTGTACCTTCCAGGTCTTTAGCTATCAGGGAGATAAAATGGATCAGACTTGGGTTTTGGATGGTAAAGGGGAGGAGACAAGGATGCCCCTTAGGTCTATGCTTTGGGGGACAGGGTGGGTGATGGATGATGCTTCATGGGGTAGGGAACACAGGAGCTCAAACAGACATGCATGGCGATGTGGGGAGCTCAGACTTCGGTTTGCTGAATTTGTATTATCTGTGGATTGTCCAGCTGCTGATAGCCAATAAGCAGTTGACTATATGAGTCTGGAGTAAAGGGAGACATCTGCCCATCTTGAATTCTCTAGTGGTCATCTCAGATGACCCATCTCTGTTTCAAACCCTGCTAAGGTGTTAAAATTCGACTGCACTTAGGATACTGAAACGGTGGGGCTTGCCCCTCTACAGACTCCAAGAGGAGTGGAAAAGGTAGGAGTCTTGACGAGCTATTGTGTTCATCCACTTGACTCCTGGTAGATAGCCTATTAGAATGAATGTAGCCAGGAACCTATAGGGTTTGAAGATTTGCAATAACATAATTTCAACAGGAAGTTGGACAGTTTAGTCCTTAGAGATACAATTTATCTTCTTCGGGTGGTAACAGTCTAAAAGTATTTTCTGGAATATCAATCCTCTGCACTTTATGGTAAGGGATTGCTATTATTTTAAGGATAGAAGTATCTTCTTTGAGGAAATTCTCACAGCTTTCAATCTTCACAATGTGGGCATACAATTAGCAAGGAATTTCTAGAATTCACCATCCAACATAATGGTGTTTTCACCACATTTTTTGGTTCACAGGAAAAAAAGAATAGAGAAGGTAGACATGTGAGCATATCCATAGACAGCAGAGATATATTTGCAAGGGAAGGGAAGAAACAGCTCTACTTCTCAAATCTGAAAGATAAAAGCCATGCAAAGTTGGAGGGAGGGCAGACAGATGAGGCTAGTGGCTTAGCTGCTCTTTGTCTCAGGTTTCTCATCTGAAAAGGAGGATAAGAAGACCCTCCTCGTTGCTCTAAGGAGTAAATGAAATATTACTGCAAAGCCCCTTTCACAGAGACTGGCAAATAGTAGTTGCTCAATAAATGGCAGCTTTCAATGAAATTTGAAATAATGGAGAGCCTACCCCCCCAAAAGAGTGCTGTTGATTACAATTTCAGATAGCCTGGTCATGGATGTGTTCTTGCCCCATTAGACTTGGATTGTGAGCCCCAGGGGGGCTAGGGACACAACTTAATTGTCCTAACAATAACAGTGAAAATCATAACAATAGTGAGCATATATTGAGCACCTACTGTTTGCCTAGAGAATACTCAGATGCATGCGGGCTTGCATTATCTCCTATAATCCTCCCAGCAACCCAGTGGGATTAGCATTCTTTTTCCCACTTTTTGGTGTGAAAAGGGGGTCAAGGCAAGAGCGAGAGAGACAGAGAGAGACAGAGAGATCCACACTGTCTTATTTATGTTGGTATTCCCAGTCTCTTGAACAATCACTAGCTAAATGGGGCTTCACGAAGGTCATTTGAATTAGTGACTGAATGAATAAATGGAAAGATTGCATGGATGAAGATAAAGACCTGAGCCACGGGGCCCTAAAACTCTGGCAGGCTTGACTTCTCCTTCATGCGGATCTACACTTTTAGCCTGCAGGGACCTGGGCATTTCTAGAGCATTCTTTGGGTTTTTCCCTCCTCCAAGAGCTGAGCCAGGAAGTCACTGCACCATCTTTTTACTTTGTGGTTCTAATTACCTGCTCATTGGCATGCAAGGACCTCCCCAGCCCTGTTCCTGAGAGGGAGTGGAAATTCTGTGAGAATCGTACCCATTAAGGCCTTTTATGACCGCCATTATATAAAAAGAGCATCTGGAGCCTGAGGAATTATTGCAAGCTTTTATTTTGTTTTACGTATAACTATCTCCTCACACCCTTCTTCCCTCGGATGATGGCAATAATACTTATAACTGCACGTTCTCTCTCAGGTCAGAGCCTGTGGTGGACAGCAACCTTTCCTCCTTCCTCTCAGTTTTGTTCTGGCACCTACCCTTCCCCCATGCGGCATGCACCTCTCGGTCAGCTGACCTCACTCTCAGTCTTGGATGGACCCGAGTGGTCTGAGGGCAACCCTATCCCTTTGCAAATGGCTGGTTTAGGGACAACCTGGTGGTCTAACTGACTGGATGCTGGGAAGTATGCTGGGGTCCTTTGGGTAAATCTTCCTCTCTCCTAAGAGACAGCCATGTGAAGAAAACATGCCTTACTTCCTCTGAATGCCATTCTATTAGGATGTGATGCCTGGACTTGCTCGGCCAACTTTCCACCAGCCTGTGCTGAAGCAAACACGGGAGATGGTAAAGCAGAGATGTGCAAAGGTCCTGGGTATCTGATGACATCACTGAGCCGTTCTCCCTCTGCACTTCCCGTGATGGGAGATACCATGTGTCGGTGTCGTTCAAGTCAGTTTCATCTGGATTTCCAATATTTGCAGCTAAGAGCAGCACCCTCATTACTGAAGAGCCCCAAGAAAAAAGAAGCCCCAGAGAGAGGACCAACTTTGCAAGATAAAGTCATTTTCCAATAGAATAGAAGCAGTCTGCCTCGAAGAGTTAGGTTCTCTTCAAAGTGTCCAAAGTTCTTTTATCTTGGGGAGTTTTGAATCCTAGAATTTCTGGCTTTAGAAGGGACTTCAGAGATAACTTACTTCCCAAACTCAAGCCCTTGGGCGGGTGGCATCAGTATCACCAGGAGGGATTTTAAAAAATAAACGTTCCTTGAGCAGTCCTCCAGAGATCCTAATTTCAGAGGTTTGGGATGCAGCCTGGGAATTCATATTTTTAAAAGGCTCCCTGGGTGATTCTGATCATAACCCCCAAGTCGTTGATCTAAACCTGTGTTCTCCATCTTCCCCTCAACCCAGCCATGGAACCCCCGCCTTTTTTTCCCAGATAAAATCTAAGGCAGGAAGTCAGTATATAAAACAGACAAAAATGGGGCTTAGCATAGTCCAGATCCAGTAATCTCATTCTCGGTATTTTATCCAAAGGGATTGAAATCAGGATCTCCAACCTGCACTCCCAAGTTCATTGCAGAATTATTCACATTAGCTAAGAGATGGAAACAACCCATATGTCCATCAACAGATAAAGAGATAAAGCAAATGTAGAATATAGATACAGTGAGATATTATTTAGCCTTAAAAAAGAAGGAAGCAGGATTTCTAAACACAAGGTCCTTAACCAGAAGAAATACAGGTTTTCCCCTTACCTTTATTTTTTAGTATGATATCTCCTTTATGTGCAAATGTGCAGCTTATCTTTCCAGAAAGGATACAATGTTTTACCTCTGTGTTAGAACAATAGACCTTTTACAGCTTAATCCTGTTTCTAACATAAGGCGGAAAAATCGGTACGCTGGCCTGTTCCCCCAACCACGGTCCTCTACCATTCCTCAAGTCCTCCTCTTGAATTTACTGGCCACAAATGCCAGACTCACCCGGGAGCCCTTTTAACCCAAGGGGTGAGGTGGTGTACTTTGAAGGGTTAAAGCAGGACCTGCATTTTGGAGAAAGCCTGTAGTACCACCCGGCGCCAGAGAGGGGCAGCATAGAGCCATTAGCACGGAGGGCCCAGCCTCCGCGGAGCCCCGCTCTCCTTAGGAGGGCGCAGAGGTCCAGGCGGGAGGCTGGAGCCTTCAGAAAGCTAGCTGAGGAATCACAGGTGAAATGGAAGAACCAGGGCAGAAGCAAACACATGGAGAAATGAAGCCGAAATGTTCGTGGAGTTTTTGAATCTGGTGCGCCTGAGCCACCGCCTTACTCCTTCACATGGGACGAGTGTGCCATCTCTTGTACCCGCTCACTCCGGCATTCTTTCCATACGTCATTTCTTCATTCATTCATTCATTCGCTGACAAGGAGAGAGCAAATGCCTTTTAGGGACTTTGAATGTGTCGAGGGGCTAGGCTCTCAGGAGACATGCCACAGGGTTTGAAGTCACAGTCCTGCGCTGAGAGGTGAATCAGATGTCAGGGACTGGGGTACCAGACAAGGTAGAGCACATGCTGGTTGTGCTGTGGAGAAATGGGGAATATGGCTTCCTTCTGCTGGGGCAGCCTTCCCTGTCCTAACCAGAAGTAGGACCACATGCTTCTGGTTGGGCAGACTGGGTACAGCTCAACGTCAGAGTCCCACTGCCCCCAGGACTGTTCTAGATCTATATCCTCATTACGAATATTTCCAAGAGATGGCAGTAGAGGGTACTAAGGATGGGGTGCTACTTGGTAATTTTCCTCATGAGTCCTGCCGAAACACGGGAGTGGAATTCTGGAGGAAGCAGCTTCACTGTGACAGGAAGCAGCGTCTGTCTGCCTTGCTGGACAGCCAGGTGGACCCTGGGATGGAGCAGCGAGGGTCCCGACCACCACTAAAACTAGACCTGATGGGAAGCAGTGAGGACCCTCACGGTACACTTGCAGCAACACGAGGAAAACTTGACTTGGATACATTCCTACAGCATTTCTTAACTACCTGCCAGCAGTGTACTGAGCAGAGATGAATATTATTTCCAAATTTAAAACCAATATTTAAATATTACACACTTCTGAGTCATGAGCAGATTAAGGGCAAAGTAGTCTTATTTACTAATAAAATTTGTTATGTGGTTGAATTTCATAATCTTCGAAGTAAGCATTCCACTTCCATCCCCCTCCCCCCCCTTTGACAATGGTTAGCTGGATAAGGAGGGGCTGAGACTCCTTGACTTTAGTTTTGAATGGAGAGAGTAGACATTTTTTGAAACAGCCAATATGTCAAATGACTCTTTGTTTTTATTTTTAAAGAGAGAGAGAAACAGGCTATTGTTATTTTAGAGAGAGAAACTTCTCCTGGTTAATTGCTTCATAATGAATCATTGCCACAACATTCCCGTGTCTCTGAAATAGAGGTTGTCAAAAATTTCTAATAACCTGATGGATTTCTGTGTTGTCAATAAACTCATACTGTCAAAGGCAGTATTAGCTCGATGAGGAATGATTCAAATCAGCATGAGCTTGAATATATGGGCTCATCACTATGTCTCTATCTCTCACACACAATCATATACACAGACACACCATAATTCTTCCTAGAAGCATGATGCTTGCATTGATACGTTACTGTAACCAGTTGTCTTCTTGCAGTGGACTTATGTTGTCTTTATCTGCCTATGTTAGCTTTGGGCGCTTTCATCAAAATATTTCCAGTATCCCTCCATTCTACAATCATGGTCGAGTGCACATTCCTGCCTGCTGAAGTTAGGTGTGGTCAAGTAATTTGCTTTGGGAAAAAATAAATAAATAAATAAAGTGTGAGTAATACATGTGGCTCCCAAGTAGAAGGTTTTAGCAACAAGCGTGAAATTCATCACATGCGTTTTTTTCCCTAGCTCAGCAGTCTTGGAACTTTGGAGATACACTGTCCTTTAGCTTAGGTGAGGATGATATCAAGCAGAGTCCTTCACCCCCAACCACAATGGACCTGTGTGATGAGCAATAAACAGGTGCTGTTTTCAGCTACTGAGGTTTGGAGTCGCTCGTTACGATGGCATAACCCATCCTATCTGACCAATACACTTCCTTTCATTTATTCCCCTTTTATGGAACCAAACCTGGCTCTACTTCCTTTTTATGTGGTTGGGGGAACAGTGATGAACTGACTACCCTTCTTTTCCCACTTCAGAGGTGATTACTTAACCCCATCCGGGCCAAACAAAACATTCCATCATCCTGTCCTCGACGATTGGTTCACAAACAGGCAAATGATGCAAACCAGGGAAATGAGATTCAGTCCCCAGTTAAGAGAGAAGCTCTCTCTTTACACAGGGGGATTAATTAAGCAGGGAGAATATAAGCCTAGAGGTACTGGTGGCCATTTTTACTGCCACTTGGGACCAGCCCCTCTGAGGATAAAGCCTACCTAGCGAAGCAAGAGCTGAAATATGGAGAGAGACAAGTTTGTGATGATCTTATTTAAGCATTCCGAGTCAGAACATTCTTGCTTTCTGGTGATACTTACCAGTAACTTTCTTAAAACATTTTTTTTTCTTTTGCTAAGTTCCTTGTCATTTGCAATAGAAAAATCTTAGCTAATATTTTTCTTAAACATGCTGGATGAAGCACCTCAGGTATTCAACCATGTTTAGCCACAGAGTGAAGCTTAACTAAAATCTGTCAGCAGGGCCTTCAGTGCCTTTCTGGTTTGAGGCCCAACATGTATTTCGAACTTGACATGTGGGTCACACCCTTCCCCCTGCTTCCCTGCCTCTGTCCCCCATCTCACCCGAATTGCAGCCCTGGCCATTCTCCAAGTATAACGTGGGCTTTCCCACGGCTGCATTCATGCTGCGCTCTGGTGACTCAAGGTGAGTCTGTCCTCCCCGCTTGAACGTAGGCTCCAGTAAATGCTGAGGGGGACAGCACCCCATTTCGCTTTTATTTTCCTCATAGTCAAATACTGATTCTTGCACAGTGGTAGGTGCTAAGTCGCCCAAGTGAACCAGATCCTGCATTTCAAAAGTCTTCTCTTACACACCAAGTATGCTCAGACCCCGGTAAATCAACCCCATATTTGGCTGATCTTTTGAGAAAGCTACATTTGCCTCTGTTTCTATTCCCTCAGACATCATATTTTAGAACTCCAGTGGAAACCCAAGTTCCTGTTTAGGCTAGATCATTAACTACTAGTCTCCTTTCTAGAAGTCTTGATTTTTTAAAATTAGTAGCTTTTTCTTTTTTTTTTTTTTTTAAGATTTTATTTATTTACTTGACAGAGAGAGACACAGCGAGAGAGGGAACACAAGCAGGGGGAGTGGGAGAGGGAGAAGCAGGCTTCCCGCAGAGCGGGGAGCCCGATGCGGGGCTCGATCCCAGGACCCTGGGATCATGACCTGAGCCGAAGGCAGACGCTTGACAGACTGAGCCACCCAGGCGCCCATAAAATTAGTAGCTTTTTAAAAGATTTTTTATTTGTCAGAGAGAGAGAGAGAGAGCACAAGCAGGGAAAGCAGCAGGGGGAGGGAGAAGCAGGCTCCCCGCTGAGCAAGGAGCCCGGTACGTGACTCGATCCCAGGACCCTGGGACCTGAGCCGAAGGCAGATGCTTAACCAACTGAGCCACCCAGGTGCCCCTAAAGTTAGTAACTTTTTTGAAGAAAAAAAATAATTTACTCTATGCTTTGCTTTGTTAAAAATGTACACGTAACACACACAGCAGTCCTAGATGGATACTTTCACTAACTCCATTATACAGACAGGAAATATCATCCAGAGGGGTTAAGTAACTTGCATCACATCACACAGCAGGGCTCAGACCGGAACCTAGACGCTTTGATGTCAGAAACTTCGCTATCTTTTTTGGTGAGCATTCCTCAGTTCAACATTGAGAGATTAATGGTCACTCATCTTAGCTCTTCCTAAAATGAGATACTATTCTTAGGAGTCTTCTTGATGGATTCTAGTTGAAGCTGGGACTTGATGCCACGTAGCACAGGAAGATGAGCCCGGGCTAAGGGAGGTCGATCCTCAAGCCATGGCTTTGCCCCCTTCTAGCTCTGTGACCTCTGATAAGCCACTGTGGCATCCCAGTCTTGACTCAGTCATTTGCAAAACCGAGATAAGAACCATCGTGTGGAGTTGGGAGGATGAAGAGTGAAAATGGACAAAATGTTCCCAATAAAGCACCTGGCATGAAGGAGTGCTGTGCAGATAGAAGCTATAAATAATCATGTGTAGATTTCCAATGTTAGTAATGCCTCTGTCCTAGATCATCATAATGGCGTGGCTTCAGAGACTCCATCTTGCCTGCTTACATGCTTACTGCCTAGCGCCGGGCCTGGTATAAAGCGGATGCTCTGCTATCCTTAGGCAAGTCTGCAGGCCTCCCAAACTTCGCGTTCCTGATTTTTAAAGTGGGGCGATCCTATCTCCCACCAGGATGAAATGGGGTCCCAGGCGCAAAGTCGTAAGTGTGGGGACGGGCACCTCAGATGTAACACTGAACAGACTGGCTTGAGGTGACTGTCCATACAGAACCCATTAGAGAAGATTTCCCAAGTGCTTTTCTAAACACCCTGGGCCTCACCACCTCCCTTCTGTGTCCCCGTCGGTCTTGGCGCCACCAAGGAGACCCCTAGGATGCACTCAGAGCCATGCCTGCCCCATCGTGTGGACACAGCGGCAGGGCAGTGCCAGGCCCCAGCGTGGGCCTCTCTGCAGGGCACAGGCAGACCCTGAGAGGGGCTGGGGTAGACGTGGTGGGGAGGAGGCCCTTATGATCAAATGCAAAGTGGTGGTGAGATGTTCAATTTCCTAGTCCCTTACCAAAGGCGGGATCCAGGTTGTCACTGTCCGCAGCATATGCACAGAAGCTCCGGTCATAAAGAGGACGTTTTATGAGGACATATGCTCTACGCCCAGAAGCACTGGCAGGCCTGAATGCTATTCCTTGGCGACACCGTGATTATATCTCCATCGAGTCCAGGGAAGCCTCACTGGTCGGCAAGGCTGCAATTTTGAAATGGATTTCACAGCTGCAAACTGTAAGATGACCCAATTTGTCTTTCCCGTTTCTGCCTCCTCTCCTATAACTATGGAAATCTGCATCCGCGTCTCAGTGATGGGCTGCATAAAATATGCAACAGGACTTAGTGCTCGGAGAACCGCAGAATTTAGGGACAGCTGCTAAAGTGATCTCGGGATAGGTGGGGGCGTGTGGGCAAATCCATGGCAGGGCATCTGCAGACTTCTACTCCCCCAGACACAGAGGCCCTCTTTTTTGAAAATGCTTGTCCCAAAGGCAAGAGGAGGAGAGGATATATATGCCCCCTTATCTTTTCTGAGGAACCCGGGGCTACCCATCCTCCAAAGAATATCCCAGATGGTAAACGGAGCTGAAGTTTGCACATAAATTCTCCCCAGGGAATTGGTGGTTGGTGATAGCAAGCCTAATGAAATTTTTTATTGTGGTTATTACATACAATTTGTACAGTATATCATGCACGGAAATTTTTTCTGTTCCTATAAATCTGGAATTGCCAGCGAAAATGCCCAGCCTTACGAACTGCTACAGAACACAATTACCTCTAGATACAAACTCTCTTTAGGACATAAAAATCGTTGCTACTGAGAAGGCTGAATTGCACCGGCAATTTTGTAAATATTTGAGTGATATATTTCCTTTTGGATAAGTTTTCATAGCCTTGGAAAGCTGTCTCGTTTCTTAATGCCTTTCCTGTTATGTGTGTGTGTGTGTGTGTGTGTGTGTGTGTGTGTGTGTGTTTTCCTGGGTATCACTTGTGGCCTGATTGTTGTTTTCAATCATGCTTCGTAAATCAGGCTATTGGACAAATGTCATTTATAAAAGGCTCAGAACTGCAAGGCCTTCTGTTGGCATTAAGAGGACTGTCTTTAGAGCATGTTTCTTAAAGACGCGAGAGGAAAACAACAACAACAACAACAAAATTCAGGTACATCCTCTACTTTCTCCTCCCGTATGGTCAGTTTTTCAAGTTAGAAGTTGGAGACAAGGTTTCCATTTTTAATGAAGGCTGATACACAGCGCCTTCCTCTTTATGCTTTGATCAGTCAATGAGGGGAATCACTCCTGGATACACCGGGTTGATTTTCACACTGGCAAAACGCACCAGATGCATGAAGTTTCTGCACATTTTCTAGTTAGGCTTTATTACCAAGTATGATGGTGAAGGATGTTATACCCTCGTATTGATTTTCTACAAGTTCTAGTATTGGAGATAAGGAGAGTTCTTCCATCAGCTTCCAGCAAACAGAGAACAGAGACTGTTAAAACTCCTCATAACGGCTTCCAAAGGAAGACAACAGTGATGGATTATAGACTGTCCTGGAAGGGAGGGGACATGCTCACTGAGCACATGGAAAGCGTTCAAACATGAGCCACACGGATGAGAAGGAAGATATGCTCTCTGTCCCTTCCTTCCTCCTTTCCTTCCTCCCTTTCCCTCCCTCCCTCCCTCCCTGCCTCTTTCCTTCCTCCCTTCCCTCCTTCCTTCCCTCCCTCCCTGCCTCCTCCCATCTTTCTCTCTTTCCTTCCTCCTTCCCTTATCTTATCTCATTTAATCTCACAACAACCTATGAGTGCCTATTCTTACTCTGCATTTTACAAATGAGGGAAATAAAGGACTAACTGCCTTGTTGGAGTCCTACAGTTTGCAGTGGGCTAGCTGGGATTTGAGCCCCAGTCACATCAGACTGTGAGACTCAACAATGGAATGCAGTCAGTTGCCTGCCTCTTCCAACTTTCTTTTTCCATGTTCATCCCAAGAATTCAGCACTCAAGGATGACAGAACACCGGCTGATTGTGCTCCTTGAGACGCCCCAGCACCATGAAATGCATATATGAGAAACGAAAAGAGGACTGATCTACAATTCCTATGCTAATAGCATGAGAAATTAGGTTTGCATACTATGCATGGGAACCTAGTAAAATGATTTTATAAAGCATCAGGAAGATTTTATAAAAGCATCAATATAGAGATACTCAGTAAATGTGGACTGAATTTGTGTTAAGGTAATTGGGCAAGGAACCAAAATGGGTGAAGAATGGGCATCAGCATTTACCAAAGAAGAAGTAAATAATAAACAAGAATAGGAAAAGTTCTCATGTTCCTAGTAATCAAAGAAAGGCAAAGTAAAATAATAGGATCTCAATTTTCAGTGATTAAACTAAGATTATTTTTCTAATCTTAACTCCTGCTGTATTGAGGGTGAAGATGCTGGGACAAGGTAAACATATATTTTCATCACTGATAGTGGGAGTGAAAATGGATAAAAACTCAAGGGTGATGTATCCATTCATGCCTCTAGTATTTCCTGGGCACTTACTATGTGCCAGACTACTGGATGCTGGAATCCACAGGAGTGAATGAATCCAGCTCTCACCCTTGGGGAGTTTATATGCCAGTCGGGGAGAGAGGTATAAACTGAATAATATCACTCGTGACTGCAGAATGGCAAACCAAAATAGGAGTTGTTTAAAAAAGAGGCATGTATCAAATGTGAATATAACAAAGAACCCTGGTCTAGATGAGATAAACTAAAAGCGTTTAGAAAAATGAAAAAGAAAAATATTCTGAGTTAACAGTGCCATATAAAAGGACTAACACATATACGTTTGATTCAACAACTCTGTTTCCATCAAGTTTTTGGAAATCATCACTGATTTACATCCATCTTTATGCCCAAAGAGTGTCATGATTGTGTTGTTTACGATAACAGACGTTTGGACACAATATTCAGCAATAGGAGAATACTCAAGGTGTGGTATAAACACAAAAGGAAACTCCGGGCCTTACTTAGAAATCAGGATCTTGAAGCCTTTAAGTGACACGAGTTACACGCTAATAGAACGTTGAGTGGAGACGAGCAGCTTCAGAGCCGCACACATATTATGATTTTAATTGCATTACACAGAGAAAGGAAGTGGAACAGAAGGCAAGGGTGAGTCATATTTTCTTTACTACATTTATCTGTGTTTCCCCAGATTTCCGCAATGAGCCTCTATTAGTGCATTATAAAGAAAATGACTAAGTTTTAAACAGATGATAGATTCAATTCTTGAGTCGATGTTGAGTGGGTGGACACCAGGTGTATATATGCAAATGCAAAAACAAATGAAATGTACCCCCTGGCTGAATGCAGTCTGGCTTGGGAAGAGGACTGACCATTTTCTCTTTCGGATCAGACCACCCAAGGGCCTAGCTCACCTGCACTGTCTGTGAACTTCTCTCCTGGGAGTGGGAAAGAATTGAGCTTGGCAGCTAACACTGACGGCATGATTTATTTAATTCATTTAATTGGCAATAAATAACACTATTCACCAGGCCCTGTTCTTGGTGCCCTATGAATATTAACTTATCGACCTGCCATAAAAGTATTAAAAAATACTTTGATTCGGCAATTCCATTTCCATCAAGTTTTTGGAAATTATCATTGATTTACACAAATCTTTATGCACAAAAGGTTTCCCTAATTCTGTTGTTTATAATAAACAGAAATTTGAGCTTAAAAATCCTATGGGCTTCAGATGTCCATCGACAGATGGACACACACAAAGAAGATATGGTACACACACACACACACACACACACACACACACACACACAGTGGAGTATTACTCAGCCATCAAAAAGAATGAAATCTTGCCATTTGCAATGACATGGATGGAACTAGAGGGTATTATGCTAAGTGAAATAAGTCAGTCAGAGAAAGACAAATACCCAATGATCTCACTCCTGTGGAATTTAAGAAACAAAACAGATGAACATACGGGAAGGGAAGGAAAGATAAAATAAGACAAAAACAGAGAGGGAGGCAAACCACAAGAGACTCTTAACTCAGACGAACTGAGGGTTGCTGGAAGCGGGGGGGATGGGGTAACTGGGTGATGCACATGAAGGAGGACACATGATGTAATGAGCACTGGGCCTTAAATGCAACTGATGAATCACTAAATTCTACCCCTGAAACGAATAATATACTATATGTTAACTAAATTGAATTTAAATAAAAAAAAAAAAAATCCTATGGGCTTGTAAAATGGTGCAACCACTATGGAAAGCAGTTTGGTAGTTCTTCAGAAAGAAGAAAAGAATTCTACACGTAGAATTGCCATCTGACCCAGTAATTCCACTCTTGGGTATGGTTGATCCTTTTTAGGTACAAATTCTGTGTTGGCAAATTTGCCTATTCACTAAAATTCACTTGTAAGCTCCAAATCAACACTCGTGGCAATGCATGGACACATGCGTAATGGAAAAATTTAAGTTGCTCACCTGGTACCTTCCCAGCTGAGGTCGGACCAAGTGACGCTGCGTCCTCTTGTTTCAGCTCTCCCATGGCGAGGATGAGAGGATGGAGGCAGGAGGGGCGGTGCCATGGAGAGGAGGAAGCTCAGGCTCTGGGGCCAAGTGACTGGGGTCAGGAGGGTGGCCTCAAGAAAGTGACTTCGCACTTCTGAACCCCATCTTCTCCTCTGTAGAATAAAGAAGAAAATAGAAAATAGAACCTGTTTTTGGGATTTAAGATTATAATCTGTATGATACGCATCTATCTATTTCCCCCAGGAACAAGGACTTAGTATTTGCTGATTCAGTGTTCCCTGCAACTTTATAGAACATAACTACGACACATAATGAGAATTGATTGTATAAACCCCAAAGAATCGAAAAGACATATCTAAATACTTATACACAAATGTTCACGCTAGCTGAAAGATAGAAAACCTCAGATATCCATTAATGGATGAATAGAGGAGCAAAATGTGGTATCTCCATATAACGAAATATTACTCAGCCATAAAAAGGAGCAAAGTATTGATATACATTCAGTGTTCACGAACCTCAAAAACATAGAGCTAAGTGAAAGAAGCTAGACACAAAAGGTCACATGTTGTATGGTTCTATTTATGTGAAATGCCCAGAGTAGGTACATCCATCAAAACAGAAAGCCGATTAGTGATTGGCAGAGGCTGGGGCAGGAGGAAACAGGGAGTGAGTGTTTCGTGGGTCTGGGTTTTCCTATTGAGGGTTATGAAATGTTTTGGGGCTAAATAGAATGGATGGTTGTACAACATTCTGAATGTACTCAATGCTACTTTTTTTTAAAAGGTTAATTGCATGTTGTGTGAACTTCGTCTCACTAAAAGTAATCCTGTGAAGTAGGGATCAGTATTATGCCCATCTGAGAGCTGAAGAAATCAAATCATTTGCCTAACACACCCAATTGCAGGAGGTGCCGGGATCAGAACCCAGACCCCCGATTTGCAGCACAGAGGCACTCAATTGCCGGGACAAGCTTCAGCCTTTGCAGAACAAAGCAGAGATTTGGGCTCATGGTAGGTTCTTAGCAGATGCTGCCTCCTTTCTCTGCTGCTTCCTTTGCAAGCGGGAACTGCATATGATCGGACTTCCTCACTGTCATTTGTAGAGAGAAAAAAATGCAAGTTTTTGATTCGTCTTCTATTAAGTAAGTCAGGTTCTAAGAACATGTTCTGTTGTAAAAACTGAACATGCAGGAAAATGTGGCATGAAGCTGAAGAAAGCATCCATGACCAAAAAAAAAAAAAAAAAAAAAAAAGTCCAGACCTGCACTTTTCTAAATGATGTAGGAGAAAAATAATGGGCCGGAGGACAGAAGCCCAGCTGTGTTCCCCCAGGTCGCTAAGATTTATCACCTACACATGCAGGATGCTACAGAAAAGAGATCTGGTAACCACGGCCATAAGTCACAAGCCAGCCATGCAGCCTGCTACCCGCTGATAGTACCTACAACGTGGGGCTTGCATCCTCTGGACCTGTCTGGGGGGGCGGGGCCTCGTCACTAACAACCCCGCCTCCTTCGCGGCCGACTCAAGGTCTATAACAGTAGCACAGCGCGTGGGGACCTGGCGAGGGATGTGTTTCCGCTGCAGATCTGATGGTTTCATGGTTGTGGTTGGGCTCGGGAGACAAAGCAAGGCAGACAAAACCACCCCCAGTTGTGGGCCTTACATTTGTGCCAACAGTTCACTCTCCTCTGAGGGAAAAAAAAAAAAGGCTCAAATAATCAGAGAGTTTGGGGGCTGGAGTATCCCTTAAAGATGGCGCACTGTATTTGCAGGTGGTCTCCACGCATTTAAATCGGTGCCTAAAAATTACTCCTCATCCAGGGTGCCCACAGTGTGAATGGGCTACAGAGAATCAAACATATATAAAATAGCGGTTTGGTTTTTAGCGGTGGAAAGAAGTTTGTATCGTTTCATTATGAACGGTTGCATTAGCATAAGCAAAATAATGTTTTTATTGCAAACTCCATTGAAAATCACTCCGAACTCATGGAAGATGAGATGTACTCTGTCCTTTCTTCGGTCTCCCCAAAAAGTCCTTATAAAATTAGGATTTTTTTTTTTATACCTCTGCTTCTTATATACCAGCAAATATGGTGGTTCAATTTCTGATCTGCTCTTTTGACTCTTCTTAGTAACAATGCCCAGGTTCCATTCATTCATTCATTCATTCATTGTGTTAACTAGGCTACAGGAACTTGTGATTTAATGAGAGAGATTGCTTCTCTCCTTTTTGGCTACGATCAAGTGTAATGAAAGAGACAGATATCCACTGGAACAAGTTTTACATGGATTTTTCCCTATTCTTTCTAGCACGTTCTGCTTCTCGGTCACAGAAGGGGTCAAGAGTTTGGATTAGGTTGTGGGTAAATCCTAGAATCTCAGGCTTCTGGCCACAGGGACTATTATATGCATGGGTAGGGTTTCTGGAATTGTTCAGGGAGAAGATGAAGTATTTGATGGAGAATGTCTGTTGGGAATACTCTTTGCCTTCACCTTGAAGCACTTTCAAGATTCTGAATATCTGTTACTGCCTAAAATGCAATAACTTCTAACCTAATGGTCTGGGGTGGGGGAATCCTTCTGCAGGGACATTTGTGCTATGCTTCGAGGTGCCCAGTGAGGTTGCTATCCCTTAAAACATCACCCATGTTGACCAATGCCTAAAATTCCACCAATAGATAGGGATTTCTTTAGGATATTTAGTATCTTTGTTTCTGAGGTTTTCCACCCAAGGGCAAACCAAGATGTGAAAAGCTATTCATTCCAGCTTTTTAAATGTGTTGTATGTACCTTCATTAAAAAATACCTCATTGCTAAAAAAATTCTAACCATCACCTGAGCTTTCAGCAAGTTGTAATCACTGATCACAGATCAACATAACAAACATAACAATAAGGAAAAGTTTGAAATATTGAGAGAATTGCCAAAATGTGATACAGAGACATGAAGTGAGCAAATGCTGTTGGAAAAATAGCACCAACAGACTTACTCGACACAGGGTTATGGCAAACCTCCAATTTGCAAAAAAACACAGTCTCTGTAAAGCCCAATAAAGCAAAGTGCAATCAAAAAAGGTGAGCCTGTAGAGTAGAATACATAAGAGATGGGTAGGAGTCCATGCTCTTGGGTGAACCTCTCAGCTCCGTCCCTTAGTAGCTGGGTGATCTTGGGCAAGTCACCTCTCGGTACCTCTATTCCAGGGATGTTCTAGAACTGGCTTCCACTGGCTCACGAGAGCTGATTGTTGCATACTCAGGAATTTTGTGAGCAGGTTGTTAAATTGTTGGTAGCTTAAAATTGGCCATGGTGGGAATACTGACATCAGTACAGAAATCAGCAAACACTACAAAGCAGTCCTCCACCCTCTGCCCCCATGAGAGGATGGGATGACCAGCACACCACCGCTCAGTTCCTCATGGGTTCCTTGAAACAATTGTGAGATACTTTATTTCAAGGGCTCAGCACAGTGCCTGGGACTTAACAAGCACCTTGTTAAAGTTACTTACTACCACTACTACCAACAATAATTAAGTAGTAATAATGTTATTATAGTGCTTTGGACATAGTAGGTACTTGAAAAATCTTAATCTCTTCCCTATCTGTTCATTATTATGGTTTCTGCAAAAGGGAATCTATAGTGAATCTATGCAAAAGGAAATGCCAAGGGGACGGTTTGTCTTTCAGGGTCACTTTCGACCCTTAGACAAAGTGGAAGCTTCATTCCTTCTTATTGACCATAGTTCGGGGTGGACCCTCAGATGCTCATGTAGCCATGACTAGAAGCCAAAGCCAGTCTCCATGCTCACTTTGTCCATCCCACTAAGTTTTCCACTCCTGCCACAGCAGCTGAGTGACCAGGGGCTCTCTTCTACCATCATGAAGCTGTCAGCACCCATGGTGGGCCCTGCAAAATATAAAGGACAATTTATCCACAGAGCAGTGGCAGCATCGTTGTTTATGAAATGATAACTGCTTCAGGTAGCAGCAAGTTCCAACATTAGCACAACAAAAGCTTTGAGCTGGACCATCTGTTGCCACGTGGACAATCTGGTGGGCTTGCCAAAGCCATTTATCCGTGTCGAGTGCATATCCACACTGGCCAGTCCTCATGCTGAGCAGAAAGGAAATCTAAAGAAAGGCCCATCATTTATCATTGTAGACAGCTGGGCTGGCGTGTGGGCAGAGAGTATTTTTTTTTTTTTCCTTGAGAAAAACAAAGACCCTGAAGATGGGTAATGCTTGCTCAGCTCTAAGCTCCTTGCTAAGGACACCCTCTCTAGCTCACTCCTTTCTTCCTGCTTTTCTAGATGGTAGAAACAAAGTTGTAGTCATGGATCCTGGTTTCCCTGTCCCCAAATCTCATGAGCTGGTGGCACGTGGAATTCTTTGGTTTTGAGCTGGGGTTGGCATGTTTATTCGTGTCCCCTGGAAGGGACCTCCAAAAGGGAACCTTCCTGCCACATACAGGGAGACATTGGTCACAAAGGCCATTGAACTTGGAGCTCACAGTGCTCCACGTGAGTGCAGGCTGGCCATCTATGTGTGGGGAAACGGGGATGTGGAAACTCAGCCTCCTGGACCCCAGCTTTGTGTTCTGCCACATGGTCACACTTCTACCTCATAGCCCTGTTTGTGCATGGAAGGCCACTTGTGATTTTTGTAGGCCTTCATGCAGAGTATTCAATGAAGTGTTTTGTGACTGTGTTGATATAAAGACAAAAGATATTAATATTATATATGAAGACATTTTCTTTGACCTAAAAGTTCATTTCTTTCTTCTGGCTTTCCAAAAAATTGAAACATTTTTGTAGACTCTGAGAATGATCATGGGGAAAAGAATATATTTATTATATTATATAAGAATATATTTATTATATATGATGGTTAAGATACTTCTACTGCAACAACCTGTCTCAACGTCTCAAAGGGTGGTTGTAAAGGTTGTATGCATTGATTAATATCAAACTCCTAAGGCAGTTACATGGAATATATTAAGCCTTTGCTAACTGTTAGCTCCTCACCTGCTCACTTTGCTAACTGTCTTATTTATAAGCCAGCAAGCATGCTGGGAAGCAGTAGACATACTGGTTAAGAGCAGAGCCTCTGGAGTGAGAAGACCTTTATGAATAAGTCCTAAATACCCAAGAAAACACTGCCACTGCATTGAGGTCCCAATTCAAACCATTCCTCTCTGCAGTACTTTTGGTACCAAATCCCATTTAAATGACCAGCGTTGCACATATACAAAATTGGATGGGTGGTTAATGATGCGTGAGCACATTTTATAGGAATCCACTTGACCTGCAAGGGATCAACTCCGTGATTTGATTAAAGGTTTAACTTTTCAGAGTCTGGCTCTGACCCCATATTCATAGATAAATCTCCAAAGCTGATAGATCCTGACATTTAAGAGTTTGGCCCAAGGTAAGGTGATAATCCATTTTCCATTTTCCTAAGAGATGCAATAAATGGAGGCATGCTCTAAATTAGCTGCATTATTTTGGACAACACTTATACGCTCTCTTGGCCTCAGTTTCTCCATTGGTAAAATAACAGTCAAGCTACGGAAGGATAGCTAAAATTCTTCTCAGATTGTGGGGGATTCATGAAATACTTCCAGTGACTGTTGGGGAAGTCTAGTGTGCAAGACCCTGCTCCCCTCCCCTTTTTCTAGAAAGCTCCATTGTCACCTTTATAACTTCTTGGAGTTCACGTATGAGTTTTATGGCCAAAATCGAGTTTTGTGGCTAAAAAAACTAAGGTGTATAAGACTGGACTAGATGACACCTCTATTCAATACTAATTATTTGGAAGCAGGGGCCAAATCTGAGATAAAATTGAATAGGAATACATGTAAGATTCTACACTGAATCCCCCAAAGAACAGCATCCAACTACAGAATGACGGGATATGCTTAGGAAAACATAAACAAAAGCTACTTGGGCGGTTTGGCTGGTGGAAGTGTCAGTATGAATTCAAACTGGGATGTTTTCATAAGACAATAAGCCCAAGCAACTCTTGGCCACTACTGCAACCAACCAGCACCACGGTAAAGTAATGTGCGTTCGGGCTAACTTAACAGAAAGGTCATCCTCAGAACCAGAAGGGTGAATTTCCCTTTCTACTTCTTGCTGGTTGTAACACACACTAAATTTTAGGGGTATACGTGTCATCACGATGGTATTTCATGATTTCGATGAGAAGTTCCAAGAATATCCACATCCTTCCCACTCAAACACCTCTTCTCAAAGTTCTTTGGGAAATTATAAGCCAATAGAAATATGTTGCAATCAAAATCACCATAAGCATTTATGTACAAGGTTAAGAGAAGTTCAAAGTGCATGGGATGTATTGTCTTATTAAATCTCATTGAACTGTCATAGCCACCCTGTGAGTAAGTTCTTTTAGCTTCATCTTTTCTTCTCCCCCCAGAGGAGGAAATGAAGGCACAAGGATGTTGAGTAATTGGTGCAACCTCATAGACAAGAGGCAAGTGAAAATCCGAGTATGATTTTGCTACTAGCTATGTCAAGGCCAAGGAACCTCCATGAAGGATTGCAGGAGAGCTGTCTTGGAGTTTCTGGCTTCTGCTTGAATCCTAGGCAAACTCTCTACCTCCTCCTTTACGCATGAATATGAATCGATGGATCTTCCCATATCTGGCCATCCATATGGTACAAGAACTCAGAGCAGTGTCTTTCCAGTTTATGGAAGAAAACAGAGCACCATTCTGAATGCCTTTGTGAAATCAGACAGCCCCCGACCCTTTTATGTTCTATCAGCATGAGGTGAGCAAAGCAGATGATAGTGTCTTCTGCATGCTTGCCTCTGAACTCCACAGTGCCCGTGTCCACCGTAGACCTGGCCAAGCAATATCTTCATCCTGAACCATCAAATCACTCTTCCCTGCTCTTCTGGAGGAATGAGGGATCAGGTGGCCTAGAAGCAAGCCAATGTGGTGGAAGCTTTCACCATTGCCCTCTGTTGCAGACATCCTGAAGGCTGGACTCTAAGTGGGCATTGCAAACTCAAGTGTGTGTGATCAAGAAAGGAGAAGTCAGAACTTGGTCATAAAGCAGTTATCCTCATGTACCTGAAAAGCCGCGACTGAACCGAGATACATCTTGCTGAGTGTGGGTCACAGGGAGAACCCTGGTCAATGAATATGGAGCAGGAGACTTTGGTCTCTGGTCGTCAGAGCAGTCCAGCAATGGTACGAGTTGCTTTGTGAGGTAGGTTGTCCCAGTCATGGAAGATGTTCAGAAACTGGAAGATGCTTGACAAGGACTCTGTGGATCAGCTCTACTCAACAGGCAGCATGAGGACCAATTCCAGCCTATGCATTGTTACTAGTCTGCAGCTAAGTAAATATGGAAACTGAGTGTATTTAGAAAATTTATAGGAATTTGACATAGTAATTTTTATATCTGTTGAGTCTAATAATAATAAACATAAATAAACATGGGCTTTTATACTGTACATTTTATTTTTCCTGGTAACTTGTTTTTTTTTTTTTAAATAAAAGCATTGGTGTATGGACACGTAAAATAACGATGAAGTCTTTCTCCACAGTGAGTTTGAGAAGCACCAGTGTAGGGGGTTTTCTGATTGGGGCATCTTTAGGGGGTACAGACTGGACTGAACAGACACTGAAGTCCGTGGTCAGCCTGGGTCATACCTCCTGCGATGAATGATGAATGCAAATCACCTAGGACAGTTCCAAGCACGTAGTAGGTACTCAACACAACCTTTCTTGCATGAATTTCATGATCATTATAATGCATCCATTTGGGAGGTCACCCGTTTGTGCACAAAATTTAAAAATTTTATGTTCACAACCTTAACTTTCTTTGTACTGTGGGCCTCTAAAAATAACCCCCACCTTTCCTTTCCTGCCATGGGTTTTGCGTTTCATTTGTACATCAGGCAGTAAATGGCATGAGGTCAAGTGGTCATCACTTACAGATATCCTAAGCCTTCTTTTTTCTTTTTTAAACCATTCTATTTGAACTGAAACTTGGGAAGCAAACCTTGATACTTGAGTTCTGGTACTGTAATGCCTCATGGGTAGCCTGCCATTCCAGCCCGGGTTTTGGGATGACAGAATGGGAGGCGGGTTGCCGCGGCGCTTCTGGCCACTAGGTGGCGAACGCAAGCTCTCTCTGCTTTTACTGTAAGCTTCTGTTCAAACACACCGGCTGGGATCAGTTTAGCGCACACAAAAGATGATGGACGAGAAGTGACATACAGAGCAGAGTAAGTTGGAGTGAATTATCCTGAGCGTACCTGACCAGGGACTTTATCACTTCTTTCGTGGGGGGGGGAAGGCTGGAAATGCTGCTTGAACTAACTCCATAGTAAATTACTTCTGCTTCCCGTCCCACGGTGTGTGATATGGCATGTTCAGCCAAGCCTGTTTTTCCCTTCTCTCTCTTTTTTTTTTCCGTAAAATACTACATTAAAGAATCCCTCCAGATCTTTCTACTTACCCATGAATCTTGCCTCATGAGTTTAGCCACCATTCAAATGACCACAGTGAGAGAGAATCAGGTGTCAGGACACCGTACAACGTGCAGTTTCAATGAACAAGGCTCACTTCTTGCCCAGGTGTGTGAGGTACTGCATACGTGGTCAGCGGCTCGGACACAGCTAAAATCGAAATGAATGTGTGCGCTGTGTTTGGACAGATGAGGCCCCCATCCTGCCATGCTGCTGCGAACTGACACCTTTCACGTTCCCCACCATAAAGCTGGAAGGCGGCAGTGAGCCCAACCGCTCTTGGCAGGTTTGAGGAGTCCAGATGTCCATCATGAAATGGGTTATTTAATGTATCTGTGGGCTGTTTGCAAAATGGGAATGCCTCCGTCTTTGCAAACACCAAGTGGGCAAATGCCAAATGTGTTTGCCATCAACATCAACTTGTACGTGGGCACCAAATGCACATAAAGGACCCTTTCCATTCAGTCCAATGCAAATCAAACATTTTGCATTTCAGTTCATGTCTACTTAATTCTATTTCTTACCCAGAAGTAGCTCCATTAGGTCACCTTGCCAAACTCTTGGTGTCTCTGTGGACCCCTCCCTATGGGGCAATTATCAAACTTATCTGTCTATGCAGGGCTTGGATGTGGCACAATGCTGACTCTTACTCACTTTCATCATAACTCATCAAATCCTGCTTCCCCGAAAGGAACTGGAAAAATAACGCTGGTTTACATGAGATGCCTTCAAGACAAGATTCTGAAGAAAATAATTCATTTTGCACAGAAACCAAAGTACGGGCATTGTCAGGCCGCCAACATCAAATGCATTACTTAATCCCATCCCCCTAAATCCATGGCTTTTAGCCTTGTGTGTCTATGTGAATGTGCGTGCATTGGTGTGCAAGACTTACACCTTTGAGAATGTGTTTACAGCAACTGATTCATTTCCCGGGAGGGGACATGTACATATGTACATGTACTCAAAGTATTGTAAACGTTTTTGGTGGGCTCATGGACCTTCTAGAAGTCTGTGGATTAAGAAACTGTGCTGTATTTTCTACATATGGTTCAAATCACATTGAAAGTCTACTAAAATTGATGATAACCATCTGAATGTTGATCTTCTATTCTCACTCAATATAGTAGACTGGATTTCATTAATCACATTTCTGTAACTTAGAGTAAATATTATGAATGGAGGTTACCTCCTGTAAAGGTCCTGATGGAATGGACAGACACATTGGAAGTGTTAACTTGGAGCAGGAAATTATTTTGAGTAAGGAGTTAGTATGTAGCCAACTTATACTGTCTTCTGTGCTCAAAGAAACCTTAACCACTCCTAGCACTCTCAACCTCCAAGAAGACAGTGGGATCGGATACACTGACCAACATTTCACAGACCACACTGTCTTCTGTTCTGCATGCAACCTGACCAATATAAAAATTCGCCCCTCACCAGAGTTCTGCCTGATGCACCTTTGCTGATGTGCTTTGCCTGCCGTTAATCTCCTCTGAGTCCCGTGGAATGTACTGCCCGTGTCATTAGGTAATTGTTAAACCTGCCGTATTTGAATTACTCTGGTTTCTCAGTTTCCTCGCACGTGGGTCCACTGAGGCTTTCCCTCTCCTACCCTATTCCCCCCAAAATGGTACTAGTCTTCCCTCCCTACCCAAGCCAATTTTGGATGAGGCTAGACATTCTTATGAAAGTCAACCATTTCTACCAGCTTTGAAACTGTACCCCCCTTTTCTTCTCCCAATCAACTCCAATCGAAACAGAAACAGCTCAGACATCACTTTCTCCAGGAAGCCTTTCTTGACTGAGCTTCTCTGGGCTGGACATCCTTCCTCTGCACTCTCAAGGTCCTCCTGCATCTATTTATGGCACAGTGCTTATTATACCACGTCATGCTTGTCCGTTTGTAAGTCTGTCCCTCGACCAGACTGGGACTTCTGTCCTTATAGCACAGTACAGCTCCGTGGGGATTATGGAATTCACAGATGAAGGCTTCTCATTGAGTCCTGACTACAGTGTCAGCCATGCCTGTCCCCCTCCTCACATGAACCCTCTTTTCGGGCCATATCCCTTTCCTGTTTGTAAGCCTCCTGTTGGTTATTTACCTACTGGGTTGACTAGTCTTTCTCCTGGGTCACTTCCAGACCCCAGTCCCTTCCTGCGCTCTAGGTGAGCTCTCTCTGAATCCCAGTGCCTCCTCTTCTCCACTCCACCCGTTTGGAATCTGGGGTTCCACTGTCCACATTGCCTACGGCACCTGCTGCAATTTTAACTTCAAGAGTTTGCTTCTTATGAGTCTTATAAATTGACATCATCCTGGGCCATTTATCCTTGTTTCCCAATTCGGGACGGGGCACCTTTTGGAACAGACTAACTCATCTCACTGACTGGGAAGTGTTCCTCTCCTCTCCCCAGGGTAGCCTATTTCTAGAGACTCTGTGGACAAAGAGCATCCTGTTTCCTGCAGAAAATGTGCAGGGTTCATACATAGCCCAGCTCCAGGGCATCCCTGCAAACCGGCTTAGACACAGAACAGTGGTTCTCAAGCGTCGGTGTAAACAAGAATCCCTCGGACGTGCTCAGTGAGACCAGACTCCCATGGTCTCCCTCAGAGGTTCAAATTCAGTACTTCCCAGGTGGGGTTCAGGAATATGTATGTTGGATAAACACCCCCAGATAATTTTGATGACAGTACTATGTGGCTCACAAGTTCACAAATGGAGTAGCTCTGTCTCAGTGGAGTAGAGGATGGTCCATCTTGGAAATCTACATTTCACGTGGGAGGTGGCAGGACATTCCAGCTCAGGCATGGACTTGAGAGACAGAAGACAGACGCACACTGGTGAGAACCATGGCTGGACCACATACTGGCTAGGTTATTTGGAGACTACTACTTAACCCTTTTTAGCATCAATTTCCTGGTATGCATCCTGGGGTTTACTTTTCAGGGTTTTTGGCGGGCTCAGAGACAGTGTAACTGACCAGTGTTCATGGTGCCTAGTGTGTGGGAGGCACTCAGTAGGTGGTGATTTTATTGTCATGTTGTTGTGGTTAATATCCCTTTAAATTCCAATGATCAGCTCCTAGTCAAAAATGAATCGGAACAAGGAGGGTCTTCCAGAATGCCATTTCCCTGCGACACTATGCTTTCTGCCTCTTGCGCCCAGCTTCTCTTTAAGTGGTAATACTGGTTTCAGAGAAGAAGTTCCCTTCATTTTATTTTAAATACCATAGGAAGTCAGATTTTGACAGCTCTTGTCTGCACGGATGTGATGCCAGGAGAAGGGATGAGGAGGCAGGCAAAGGCTCTCTCTCTGCCCACGCGGAGGTGTGCAAAGTGCCTGATTAGCCAGATATTTTTAAAGTTTCACAGGTGTGAGGCAGCCTCCGCTAATGAGAGTTTTAGGGGATTTCTCAAATCTAAAGTGAAGGGTGCCAAGAGTGGAACATGACCTTGGGGCTTTCCTGTACATGTTAACTAATATTACAAAGAACTCTCAGAAAACCCTCTGAAGTCAAGTTCGGGAGGAGCGGGGAACAGGTGAGGCTCTGGGGAGCTGGCAATGGAGAGTTAATGATGGTTGCTATAAATAGTTTCGTTCTGAAGGCTGGGGCAGAATATCACCGGCACTCTGCTAAGAGCATGAAACAGTGGGATCTGCCCCGGAAAGGGGGTCAGGGGTCCCATGACAGCGTTTTATTTGGAGGCAGAAGTTAAAGACAACCATGTGTAGAGCCACCAAGGTACACAGCTGGATGGGAGCTCCACAGCCCGCCAGCCCCACAGCCTCTCCTCCCATACCCTCCCGCTAACTCTTGCCAGCATTCAGATCTATCCTAACTGAAGATCTCCAGGCTGGGACGTCAGCTCACCGAGAGTGGGAGAACCAAGGCGTCCTGAGCACCTATTATGTGCCACCCCCCCGCCCCCGCCCCATGCTTGGCAGTCCACGTGAGACCGTGAGAAGGTATCCTGTTCCTATTTTATAGGTGGTGGTGGTACCTGATGCGGTGGAGAGGCTGAGGAATGTTCCAAAGTTCCCACAATCCTAAGTGGCAGACAGGGTGTGGGCTCCAGGCTCCCTGTACTTACAGCAGCTGACTTATGAGGACACAAGGTGTGAATGGGGAGGCTTCAGTGGGCTGCAAATATGGCTCTTGTGAAGGCAAAAAAAAAAAAAAAAAAAAAGCCACGACCTCCAAGAGGATGACAAGGCAAAGCTGGGATTCCAGCAAGAGCCAGAGCCCTCCTGATCGGGTAGAATCTATTCTTCTGGGCAAGGAGTCATGCCCAAGCAAAGCAAGTGAATGAAAGAGCTTGAACTCTAGTGGGAAATTCTGTTGCCATGTGGAGAAACTAAGGCAGAAACATAGGTGAACGGACGGGACCATTGTGGGATTGGGGGAGTGTTAAAGAAAGGTGTGACCCAAGGTCAAGGGGACTAAGTTGACTCAATGCTAGGCGTTTTATTCAGGCTCACCAGATGTGGAAGTGGGGAGTTTTATATCTTTCTGGACCCTGTCTTAATCACCACCACATGCCCCAGCGCCTAGCGTAGCACCCGGCACATATCTTCACCAGGCTACCCCCTGCCCCTGCCTAACGGGGAGTGCCGTTCACACGTGCACGGAGGGAGCCAGAAATCCTGGATTTGAGGACTCGTTCTGCTGCCAAGGTCTGCGTTGACCCAAGCAAGACAGAGTTTCTTCGTCTGCAGAATTTGTAAAAATTCCTTCCCTACACACTTTGCAGGGGTGCCATGCAGAAGAGACACAAATATGCTCCCTCTTTGGCAGCCATCTGGGCACAGCCCAAAGTGGTGGATCTCAACCCTGAAATATCTTTGAAGTCTCACACTTTCTCTTAAGAAAAAAAAAATAACCCCACACAATTCTATATTCTGCTCCATAATATATTCAAGTTTGTTTTATTAATAAAAAATAATGTTGTTTCTCCCCAAACTGAGTACATTTGATACTCTAGGAGGATGTCTCCCCCCCCGCCCCCCAATCTTCCATGCCTCCCGGTACACTGCATGCCCCAGTTTTAAAAAGCCCTTTGAAAAGAATAAAGCAAAAATAAAAGAAAACTATAAAGCACTGAACAAGTGCAAGGCATTCTTAGAGTTCTTATTTATTAATAAATAATTGTTTTTAATAATTAATGCCAATCAAATCCATTTAAATGGCCTAAGCAAGTCCTTCAGGAATTCGAGGCAGCCTTAGCCACAGCTCAAGAAAAGCACAGACGGGAAGAGAGCATCTCCATTCCTGATTCAGCGCCGGCGGAATATTTTTGCTTTTCTCCAGTGCTCCTGGCTCTTAGATCGGGCTTCATTTTCCACTTGAAGAAGAGGAAACGGAAGCTTAGCAAGTCAGCCATTCTTCCAAGGGCACCCAGGTGGAAGCATGGTTGAACTGTACTTCAAAAGCTGAGGTCTACAAACTGCAGGCTACATGCCGTGGACCAAATCTGGTCAACCGCCGGGCTTTGTAAATAAAGTTTTATTGGAACACGGCCAGGCCCGTTCTCGTCTGTACTGTCTATGGCTGCTTTCAGGCTATTGCGGCAGAGTTTAGTTGTTGCATTGGAGACTATATGGTCCACAAAACAAAAATATTTACTACCTGACCCCTTGGCAGGGAAAGTTGGCTGACCCCCACGCAGAGCTCTCACTCTTCATCTCAATCCTCACTTTTAAGACCTGAGGTTCTGGCTCTGTGGGAGCCTGACCCCGAAGCCTCACGGTGCGCAGAGTGGAGGGCAATCGGTGGTCCAGCAGAGAAAAGGTCCTGATGGGAGAGCTGGGTCCGCACCTGCTTTGCTTCCAAACGGGGGGGCCCACAAGGCTCTATACAGATGGCCCGGCTTTCACACTGCTGCTCCAGTGAGTTTTTGAACACTCCCACCCGACTCCTCCCACTTGCTAAAATTCCTTCCCTGACCCCCCAGTACTTCGTGGTCACGTGCAGATTCCATGGCATCGGGAGGTTACTCATGAGCCCATCCATTCACATCTCCCTAGCCTCGGTGCTTGACATTTTTTTTTTTTTTTTTTGGATGGGATTTCTATCTCTTTGCTGCATTTCCATGTGTCTGAGCATCTCTGAAAGGGGTATCTCTTGCCTAAGGGATGACTTGCTGATGTGACTAGTCAGAGCCCAGGCTGATGCCGATTGGCAAGTGGGGTTCCTGTGCCTCAAGGGAGCAGAACCCTGTGGGAATGACCTCTCGCCATCACTGTCCGCAGGTGCTAGGAACGCTCACACTACTTCATCTCCTTCTAGTCCCTCTCCCCTCCTCTTCCCTGGGGAGGCAAATCAGGACAGGCTGTCCTCTCTCCTGCCATTCCTACAGTTGTAGATTCAGAAGGGGAGGCGTTTGCTGATCTCTGCACCTCCGGTCTCACCCGAGCTATGCAAAAGCAGATGTTAGCATGCTGGCTAAGTCACTGGCCGAGTCTGTTTCAGTGGCTAGCGTGTGTGGGGCTTACTGTCTTGGGAAGCTCAGACCTGAGGACAGATCAGTGGCAGGACTTGGCTGTCCCTGTGCTCTGGAGGAAAAACACTCTACTAACCCCCAAACTCATTCTGGAGTCTAACATCTTCATGCCAGACACATGGAACCTCACTCAGCTACCCCGAGACTCCGGAATCTCTACATATTGCTCCCTTTTTAAATGAAATACCCCTCTCCAACTGGCTAACTCCTACTCAGTCTTAAAGGCTTAGTGCAGGATTTATGGAGGGTTTCTTGGGGCGGGGGGGATCTTTTATGCCTCTCTTGGTTGTATATCCCTGCTCCAGGCTCTGAGAGCTTTCGCTGCCTGTTCTGGCACTGATTATACCTTCTTGCAACTGTGGATTAACTTCTCAAGGCTCTCACTACACCGGGAAGTCATTGAGGGTGGCTACTGTCTTATTCGTTCAAGTCCCATTCTCCCAAATTACTAATTCATCCGTCATAGGGTGCGTGTAACCCTTAGGGTGCATTTGGCTTCAAGTAACAACTAAGCAAAGGTGACTGAGACTCAACATCTCGTGTTTGCTTAAATGGGAGTCCAGAGTGCGAGGGTCCCAGGGTTGTTTCGGGCTTTCAGCAACGTTATCTCAGACACAGGCCACCTGCTATATTGGGGAGATCTCCCTTCCCGGCCACAAGGTGTATGTCTCAGCTCTGGACATGACATCTTCACATGGTGACTTCCAAACAGAGCAGAAAGAGGTGTGAAGGGGGCCATTAAATGCTTTCTACAGCTCTGCTTGTCCTAACATTGCCGGTGGGGGAGGTATTTCCCGGAAGCCACTTCAGCTAATTTTTCCTTATATCTTACAGGACAGAGTGAGGTTACATGCCCTCTGCTAAAAGGGGGATCTTTCTATTGTGATTGGCTTGTAAGAGTGGTAGTTTTTTGGCAAATAAACCCCAGATGTCTATTCACTCCACAAATTTTGTATGTAGGGGGCAATTTGTATTCAAAGAGTCATTGTCATCAACCAACGATGGGGGTGTCCCTGTGTCACTTTCATAAGGGGGTGATGTTCTAGCCAAGGGAGGGGACAAAAGCTACACTGTTGAAAACTCCATCCTCCGGCACCATGTCAGACAGAGTATAATGGAAAGTCATGGCACAAAACACCACTGGCGACCCCAAGACAGCCAGTAGCTCCTAGAACAGATTTTAGTTCTCCTCGGTTCAATAACTAACTACTGACGACTTCTTAGATGCCACTCCCAGCTTGAGACCATGGGGTTAGAGCTGCAAACGGGACCGAGGATGGCCCTTCCTGAAGCTTACATCAAGGGGAGATCCACAGTGGACAGAGAAGATGAGGAATTACCGGCCCTGGAGGTGCGTGTTCAGCCCACTCATCAATTCATCAGACATTTCTTGTGAACCTACTACATGCCAGCCACTACAACCCGTGTTGGAGATCCAGCAACGAACAAGACAGAAAGGGTCTCTGCTTCCATGAAGTTTATGTTCTAGCTGGGGAGACAGATGATAAGAATGGAAAGGTGCAGATAAGGGGAGGATGTATCTAGGGATCAGTGCTGCTAGTAAGCAGGGTAAACGATGGAGAGAGGATCCAGTTACATGAAGGGGTGTGTGTGTGCATGCGCCCTCAGCAGAGGGCACTGCAAGGGTAAGGGGCTGAGGGTAGGAAATAGTTTTGCCTGTTGCAGGCATGTCCCAGGTGACTGATCCAAGTGAGTGCACGAGAGAGTCCAGGCACGAGGTGAGGCTACGGAGGAAGGCAGCGGCTTTGTAGGTCATGCTAAGGAACTTCTTTAAAATACATCTGCCCTACCTACTCTTGCGCTAGCATGAGCAGCATAGACAAGAAATGCATAAAATACTTCAAATAGCAGCTGTGGGGCTCGCCTGAGCACATTATTTGTTATTATGTTATTTGAATTGTAGGATGCAGCTAGCATGAATACTGCTGTTTGCACAGCCTTATTTGCTTGGTATACTGTGGTCCTGGTTAATGCAGGCGTCTGTGCAATCTTCCTGTGTTCTATGGCTTCCCGAGAGAAGCACCATCGTGCATTCAATAAACCCAGCAATAAAGCCCGTATTAATAATGTATGCAGAGCTATATATGTCTATTTATAAGGTGCAGAATTGCAGTCCAAATGCATCCCTTCTCTCTCCTCAGATGAATGTAAGTGGCCTGAACTATGTTAGATGAGGTTTCTCTCCCGACCTGACACCCCTTTTCACCACACTGCATATTAAGAGCTGAGCTAAGTGCTGCCCCAGCCCTGGGACCACTGCATACACATTGCCCCTTGGATCCTGGATGATTATTTATGCAGGAAACCGGAGATAAAGCATGCCTCGAAACATGCTATGATTCACAGCTAAAAAGAGAAATAAGTAACTGGAAACCCTATGAATAAAAAGATGGATAAACTTTCTTGGAAGACATTCTTTATACGAGAAGAGTTCAGTGAGGCAGGAGGATGCAGGGGAGAAGGCATCTAATGTGTGACGCACACCTACTATGTGCCAGAGACTACGCTAGGATATCCGTGTGTGTGTTTATGCCAATGTTTGTGTCTCCCCCAAATTCACAGTTTGAATCCTAATCTCCAATGTGATGGCAATTAGAGGTGGGCCTTTGGGAGGTGACTATATCATGAGGGTAGAGCCCCCAGGAATGAGCTGAACGCCCCTTCTACCATGGGAGGTCGTCTCCGAACCAGGAAGTGGGCCTTCACCAGACACCGAATCTGCTGGTGCCTTTCCTTGGACTTCCCAGCCTTCAGAACTGTGAGAATAAATTTCCATGGTTTATAAGCCACCCAGTCTACAGTATTCTATAGTAGCCCGAATGGACTAAGACAACATCATAATTTTTCTCACATGATAACAGAAATATTCAGGACACTGAACTAAAGGGGGGAAATTAACATTTCTGGAAACCTACTATGTGCTAGATAGTTCTATGTACACTGTTTCATTTTACTGATTCCTCATACCAGACCCATAATGTTATTGATCAGTCAGGATGGACTAAATATTGCTGCTATAACGAGTGACCCCAGAGTCTCCATGGCTTCCAGTAACAGAGGCTTATCTCTCGATCATACTGCACACTCAGTGTGGGCCAAATTTCTCCTGCTCCATGACATCTCTAGTCTCTGTCTGCAGCACTGCTGATCATTGTGGATGAGGGAACAGACTGCCTGGGGAGTCACCTGGGGGCTATGCAAACTGCTTGGAATTGACATACGTCAGTTCACATGTCACTGGCCAGATCAAGTCACGTGACCAAGCATGAGCTGAACAGGACAAGGTTGCATGATCTCCCTAATCTCCCTGACAGCCTCCTCACAGGTATCCCTGCCTCTGGTCAGAATGATAACCTTTCCAGAGTGCAAATCTAGCCACGCTTCCTTTGTATGAAAACCTTCATTCCTTCTCCCTTTCAAATATCCCATTCACGAAGTGCTCACTATGTGCAAAGCACTTCGTATACTTTAGGATCATGGTACTGGCCCAAATAGCAACCTCACTATCTTGATGGGATTTATAGTCCAGAGGGGGAGACCAAACTTACCAAGAGTACAGATGCGTGTCACATGGCAATGGTGATAAATCCTACCAAGGAGAGAGAAACAGTGTGCTGTGGGATGAAGTCCAGACTCATAAAGGATGCATCTGGGCATGTTGTTATGTTTGCACTGTGCTTTTCTCTCTGCTTCATGAATCTTAAGATTATGTAGCACAGGGAATGTGTCTTCTTCATAACTTTATTCTCAGAGCCTTCTCTAGAGGCTGTTACATAACAGGAGCTCATTCCTTGGTGGTTGATTGAATGAATAAATAAACTATGTATTTTATTCTGTGAATTATACTTGCATGTATTTCCAAATCTGGGGTGAGATGGGTGAGGAACTGGGCAAGATGAATAGAAAGAGAGGGAAATCATGTTTAAAGTATGGGCAATGGCATCACAAGACCTCAGGCTGTGTCCCAATAGTGGCACTCGCTGGTTACAAGACCTTGAATAAATTACACCTGTACTCTGATCCTTAGCATTTATCCCATAGGATGGTGTGCAAATTGAATAAAAGAAGGCATGTAAAACGTTTACTGTGGTGCCTGGGCATCAGCAATCCTTCACGAAGTACTACATCACATCAGCAGTAATATTTCTTGAGAATATCCTGTGTTCTAGAAACTTGGGATGTACTTCACATGCATCATCCAGTGCCATGCTCACAACCAGCCCCAGGCATCCCACTGTACAGATGCACACACTGAGGACTGGAGAGATGAACCAGCTCTTGCTAAAGCACACGAAGATTAAGCCATACTGTCAGGAAAATCATAAATTTCTGCCATAGCTGTTTAAGGACAAGGGAAAATGACAAAAATAACCCACACTGGGGATTCACTTAAACACCGGTCTTCAGCAGTTTCTGTTTCCTAACCATTTCCGTAGGTCCCAGGGATGGGTGGAAGCTGTTGGGTTTGCCGAGATTACATTCTGTCCCTTCACGGGGCCTCCCCAAGTAGAATTACTCTTGATATATTTTACCTTTAGTGTTTTTCATCTGTGAAAGCAATCCCATCTCTTTAGAACTTCTGTGAATATTTAATACACATAAAATGCTGCAGACTTTCACTAATACCTGGCACATAGCAAGCACTAAAAATGCCGGCAATTATTATTAAGAAAATATGGTGTAGGCAATTAGTCAAGAAAAAGAAACAAAGGGCACCCAGATTAAAAAGAAAGATGAAAACTCTTTTTTCAGATAACATGATCTTGTCTAGAGACAATTCTAAGGAATACACACACACACACACACACACACACGAAATTATTAGAGCTAGTAAATGAGTTCAGCAAGTTTGCAGGATACAATACACAATGTACTTGGTATATATAAAATATATACTATATATACACACACACACACACACTATATATATAGTGCCATTATATATATATACACATAATATATACAAGTTTGCAGGATACAATATGTGTATAGTATCAAGTAGTATAGTGTATATAGTGTATATATAGTGTATATATATAGTATATACAGAATATAGTGTGTATATAGTATATATAGTATACATTACGTACTATATATATACAGTATACACTATATATATCTATACTATAGACACTATATATATCTACACTACATATATATATCACTTATATTTCCATACACTAGTAGTGCACAATCTGAAAATGAAATTAAATGAAAACAATTGAAAAGAATAAAATACTTAGGAAGAAATGAACAAAAGAAGTACAAAGCTTGTACACAAAAAGCTGCAAATCACTGCCGAAAGAAACTGAAGAAGGCAAATAAATGGAAAGACATCCCGTGTTCATGGATTGGAAGACTTAATACCATTTAGATGGCAGTCCCTCCTAAACTGATCTACATATTTAATGGAATTCCTATCAAAATTCCAGGTGCTCTTTTTGCAGAAATTGGCAAGCTGATCCTAAAATTAATATGCAAATGTGGGACACAGAGGAACCAAAACCATCTTGGAAAAGAAGAAGAAGGTTGGCAGACTCAATGTTTCCTATTGGAAACAATCCAGTTACCTATTAACTGATGAGTGGATAAACTATAACATATCCATGCAATGGAATATCGTTCAGCAATAGAATGGAATGGCATATTGATACTTGCCACAACATGGATGAACTTTGAAAACATGCTACGTAAAAGAAGCCAGACACACAAGAGCACCTGTCACATGATTCCAACTGACATGCCCAGAAAAGGCACATCCACAGAGGCAGAAAGTACATAAATTCTTGCCAAAAGTTGGAAGTAAGTAGTGAAGAATGGGAAGTGACTGCTGATTGGTAGAAGTTTCTTGGGGTATTGAAAATGTTCTGGAATTAGATAGTGGGGATGGTTGTATGACCTGTGATTATACTAAAAACCACTGAACTATGTGCTTTAAAAGGGTGAATTTTATGGTATGTGAATTATATCTCCAAAAAAAGAGAGAAAATTCAGTGCAGGAGGACCCACGCTTCTCCGAAGCCAGTTGCCTCAATGTTCCGAGCTCAGCTCTGACGCTGGCTGAGAGGCCTTGATACCTAACTTCTAAGTACATCAGTGTCCTCATCTGTGTCAAGGATAAAAGAGTTTCTAAGCCATAGGGATTTCTGGACGGACTGTAGGAGTTCAAGCGTGTGAAGTGCCTAAGACAGTCCCTGCATGCAGTCGGAGCTCAATGAGTTGCTGTCCCTGGCTCGTAGGAGTTATAGTCTAGACAGATGGTTGACACACAAACAGAAAATGACAATACAGCACGTCAACTGCTGTGATGGAGAGAAACACCAGGTATTTCTGGAGTAGTTGGATAGGTTATCTTATCCAGCCTGGGGAAGCAGGGAAGTCTTCATGAAGGAAATGATACCTGGAGTGAACTTAAAAGACAAGAAGGTGTCAAGCAGGTGAAGAAGATTTTAGTAATTCCAGGTAGAGTAGCATATCCAAGGCTCCCACTTGACATGGCGCCTTCTGAGAAGAGAGAATGGGAGATGAGACAGGAGTGAAATATGGGGCTGGGGTGGCAAGCAGGGGTGAACCCACAAGAGCCTTAGGGAGGTTTTTTTTTTTTAATAATTGGGTTTTATCTTGGGGACAGCAGGGAGCGATCGAGGGGTTTTAAGTGAGGAATGATACGATTAGACTTGAATTTTTAAAGCCCTCGATGGCCTTGGGGGTTGAGAATATTTTAGGGATGGGCAAAAAAAAAAGCCAAAAAGAGATCAGTTGGGGGGCTAGCCTATTCCAGGATGTGAAGATACAGAGCCAGCAAGTAGAAAGAAACCAACAGTGTGGTGAGAAATCCAGGTAGGTAGGGTGGATGTGAAGGGCAGTGAGCTGTCCAGTGTGGCTTCTGCATCCTTGGGTTGGCTGAGAGGGGCAGGTGGTACCTTCTCCTCAGGGGGAAAGCCCATGAGGAGGAACATGGGCAGAGGAAGAAATAAAATGTTTTTCAGTTTGGGCAGGTTGAGAATCAGATGTCTGTTGGCCTCCAGGTGCTGGTGCCATTCTTCAAGGCCAAGGTCAGCAGCCCCATCCTTAAATTCAGGCATTCATCACTTCTAAAAAGCTGGTGTCTCATGTCTTATGTCTTTGAGTTCTCATACTCAAAGCTGCTATCAATCACAGGCATCTTTGTGTGAGCTTGGCCATGCCCCTTTGTTCTCTGAACTTGGATTGTATGACCAGTCAACTTGGGTAAACAGTGATTCCTTTCCTATGTCGCTCACAGGGGGAGTTGGTGGGAATGAAATCCATGCAGAAAAGTGATGTGTGTGTTGTGAAGTGTTGTATACGCAGAAGGTGCTATCATTATAACATATAATAAAATAAATAATAATTCCATGAAAAATGAAGGGCTCCCAAACCAGTTTTCTTAAAAACAATAAATGCTTAGATCAATCATAATAATGTTAATTAATACCTGGCATCTATTTGACACTTTGCTGTTAGACACACTGCTTCCACATTTATTATCTAAGCAGATCCTTCCCCGTGTAGACAAGTCTGAGATAATCATTTTGTAGATGAAGAAATAGAGTGACAGAGAGCACTTAAATGTATTTCCCAGGGTTGCCTAGCTAGTAAGAATCAGAGATGGCCTGACTCCTAGTCCAAGAAACTTTCCTCTATACCACATATTCTCTTTAAAAAATCACTTAAAAGATCTGGGTCTCTAGATTCTCCATGTTTATGGCAATTACAGAGACTGGTATTGCCTACCTAACATCTATTTTCCTCTTGTTACTTAATAGCAAGTCTGTGATTACATCTGGTGTAGCAAAGTGTTCAGCTACTATGGCACATATCCCAGCCTTCCTTGTGGCAAAGTGGGACTATGTGTCTAGTTGTCTTCAATTATATAAAAGTGGAAATGAATAAGAGTATGAGAAAGTTTTTTTTAGAAGGAACTGAGTTCATTGGGAAGTGGGTCCTTTTTGCCTTTCCCTCTTCCTGCTGTCTGGAATGGGGATGTGATGGCTGGAATCCCTGCAGCCATGTTGGACCATGAAGTGACCTTGAGGATGAAAGCCTGCATTCCTAAGCCACCCTATGAGCCCTGAACTGCCTACCTCTCAACTTTGTTTTCAGTTTTATTGAGGTATAATTGACAAATATGAACTTTATATATTTAAGGTGTATAACCTGATGTTTTGATATATACATGCATTGTGAAATAATCACCACAATCAAGCTAATTAACATATCTGTCACCTCACAAAGTTTTTCTCCCTCCCTTCCCTCCCCCCTTCTTTTTCTCCTTTTAAAAAATGAAAATACATAAGATCTACCTTTTTAGCAAATTTCATATAGTATTGTTAGCTATAGTTTTATTGCTGTACATTAGATCTTCAGAACTTATTAATCTTGCATAACTGAAAACCAACATCTCCCCACTTCCCCTTCCCCCAGCCTCTGGCAACCACCATTCTACTCTCTGCTTCTATGAGCTGAACTTTGTTTTTAACATGAAAGAGGCAAAAAGAAAAAAAAATTCCACCACATTTAAGTCCCCATCTTCTTGGCTTTTCTGTTAAATGCAGCCAATAACCGATGCACGAAAACAGCCTGACATCTCTTTCTACAGGGTTCACAGCCAAGACTCCCCAGCTCCTAGATCTGGGGGAGATGGGGTCTTTCCCACGGTCACTTAAATTCAGATCTCAACATGAAGTCAGCGTGAATTAGAGATAACTTCACAGGATGGCAGGGTTGGAAGGTAAAGCCTCTTCCTGATCTTTGGTCTTCCCTTCCAATGTCCGTAGGCCATGGATTCAGTGTCCATGTTTCCTCTGCTGCCATGACTGTGGTCTGACGAGAGGCACTTCTGTCTTACCTTGCTCTTTCATGCCAGCCCAGCGGATTGTCGACGGCATCTAAACACACTCCATTATCATCAGGGCAAATGGGTGGCTGGACCCCCGGCCAGGCAAGTCAACTGAAGCAAATTGCTGTTGCACTGAAGCAAACCAGAGACCTAATGAGCGATCCGGGTTAAGTCTGGGGACAGCTGAGTGGCTCGGTGGCTTGGATTCCCAGAGACAGTTGAATGTCAGCATCAGCGGGCTCCATGTTGGCAGCCTCCTATCCTTGACTTCAACTCCACACCCGCTGACATTTTCCTTTCTTTCAAATTGGCAGCGGGAGCCAGGGAAAACCTAAATTTAACCTCCAGAGAATATACCACATGACATTTGTGGGACTTGCATGTTCGGTTTAAGACTTTGAAAGCTAATTTAGCCATGCGATGCCTCCGTAAGTGATGAGGGTTGATACACCTGAACTTCTGTCATTGTTAGGCACTGTGGTTCCACTCTGTCTCTTGAGACTTCTTTCCTTAATAACTGCTATCTTAAGCCCCAGAGGATAGCACTAATGAGTATTTGAAAATGCCAGGTTCTTGGCACCGTGTGCTGATTTAAAAAAAAAAAAAAACTAAATAACACCCATCAGTATAATGGTCACTCAGCGAGGGGTATGGGGGATGTATTATGCATGACTTGCCTCGTCATTTCCATCCCTCCCTTGAATTCCCACATCCTAAGTACAAGCAATTAAGTGGCTCCCGGACCAAATCTTAATTAATTCGAGGTTCTGTGACCAAGGCCCTGAAATAAAATGCCATATAAGCAATACATATAAAAAATCACTAAGCCATGAAGGGGACAATAATACAAGGATTAGTTTTGGAGAGACCAATGATGGCCGCTTAGTGACAAATCTCTCTTCTTTGTCTGGGCTTCCCAGCACCTAACCTTGCTGTTCAAGTTTGAAATCTTAGTTTCGAGTTCCCAGAATCTACCATAAAGTATCTGAGACTGAAAAAAAATCAATTAGATCCCCATTTCTTGGGGAAAAGGACTTTCCTATTTGTCTATTTTTGACATCTAGCATGCAGTGGGGATTCACCAAGTTCTAGTTAAACTGGACACAATTAACCAACTTTCTGCATGCTTGACATCAGCGCCAATGTTCCACGCTACCTGGTGAATCTGGACAGTGGTCTCCTTATTACATGCTGTCCAATCCAACTGATGTATATGAACATGGGGGATCTGTTGGTGTGGGGCTCTTCTGTGAGTAGTTAGAAACTCTCCCCATATTTGATTTCATCTTCATACACTGCTCTGGAAAATCACACTGACATTATTCGTTTGCCCATAGCATTTAAAGTCTTGAAAGTGGCAAAGTGATCTTGAGCACACATAGGATTCCCATCTGGCATGCATATGACCACTGCCAGCTATTTGGCTGTGAACACTATCAAAGGGTGTCTGTCCATTTGTTTAAGCCTTTGCTGGGCATACTGATTTTTATTTTTCAAAAGTGGCCGGCTAATGTATTAGCCAGTGTCAGAAATTAACCTAAACAAACCTGTATAACACATTTAGCCAGCTCACTTGCATGTCACAGAGCAAAGCTCTCGGGTTACACATTTAGATAGTGAAGAACAATACCTCTTTTCTCTGTGCCCATTCGAGTTTGTTATAAACATGGTTGCTTTGTGCTGGCCTAAGACCTTGGAAACCTTACCAAGGCTCATTTCTCTTTTTTTATAGAGATAAATCTCCCCAGTTAACAAAAAGGCAGCACAGCTGCAAGAAAGGGGAGAAGGAAAAGGAAAAGAGGGAGGAGAAGGAGGCGGAGGAGAAGGAGGGACCTCCCAACACAAAGGCAAATAAAGAGGCATCAGAAAAAATGAAGAATAGTTTTATTCCCAGTATACATAGCACCAAACTCACACACAAGCCCTCCAATTCAATGGGAGGCAGCAGAAATGCAGGATCAATTTAAGAGAACATCATCAAAGAAGACATACAAATGGCCAAGGAGTACAGAAAAAGGTGCTCAATATCACTCATCCTTGGGAAAATGTGGTTTTGCCAAACCACCGCGAGATGTCTCTTACACCTGTTAGAATGGCTGTCATCAAGAGGACAAGAGGTAGGTATTGGTGAGGATGTGGAGAAAAACGGAACCCTTGAGCACTGTGGGTGGGAATGTAAACTGGCGCAGCCACTAAGAAAAACAGTATGGAGTTCCTCAAAAAATTAAAAACAGAACTATACCATATGATCCAGCAATCACACTTCTGGATCTATACTCGGAGGAAATGAAACTACTATCTCAAAGAGATATCTGCACCCCATGTTCATCACAGCGTTATTCACGATAGCCAAGACAGAAACAGCCTAAGTGTCTGCCCCGCAATGAACAGATAACAAAAACATGGTACATGCACACAACGGAATGTTATTCACCCCTACAGCAGAAGGAAATCCTGCCATTTGCGACAACGTGGATGGGACTTGAGGGCATTACACTAAGTGAACAAATCAGACAGAGTAAGACAAAGACTATAGGTCTCACTTATATGTGGAATCTAAAAAACAACAACAACAACAACAACAACAAAACCTGAGGTCACAGAAACAGATGAGTGCCTGCCAGGGGCGGGAGGTGGAGTGGGGAATGGGTAGAGGTGGTCAAAGGGTACAGACTTCCAGTTATCCAATGAATAAACTCTGGGGATGCAATGGACAGTATGGTGACTGTAGTCAGCATTGAACTGTATACTTGAAATTTGCTAAGAGAGTAGATCTTAAAAGTTCTCACCACACACACACACACACACACACGGCAACCATGTGAAGCGATGGATGTGTTAATGAACCTTACTGTGGTGATCGTTTTTTGCAAAATATACGTGTATCAAATCATCACACCTTACACCTTAAACTTACACAATGTTATATGTCAGTCATATCTCAATAGAGCTTGCAAAATAAAGAACATCCTCACTTCAGGGAAATGGTAGAAGGAGACTTTGACTTTGGCATTTCAAAGACTTCTGCTTAATAAAAGAAACAAGGTAGGATTTCCAGAAGCTGCCACAGAGGTGTAATCAAGGTCAAAGAGAAGAAATGCAAAAGAATGGCCCTGATACCTAACTCCTGCTTTGAGAAAATCTGCTCCCCAAATGGCTAGAACACCTGATGTGAATTTGAGCTGATGGGCTTAATGTGCAATTGTAGGCAGTTTTCAAAGCAGCAGCTACCAAGAAGTGGCCGCCTCAAGAACTGAGATTTCTCTAATCTACCTCTCATCAGCATGTATTTGTTCTGGATGGCTAAGAGATTTCTGGAACCCACAGCCACGACTCACAAATAAACCTTCCGAGGGAACAATACTGTGCCTCTGAAAGTTTCAAACACAGTAGACTGCTCCTTTTTTCTTTCACTTTATTGGCAAGAACCCCAGTTGGCATAGCTTTATTTTGAGCTCGATCCATCAACAATTCAAGAGAATTAATAATGTATTTATGTCACATGCTAGTAGTAGCATAAAATTATCTATAAATGTTTAATAAATATTCTGTAATGCTTTTGGAACACATGTTATAAATGATAAATAAATAACAATGGATTCTTTATGAAATATTTATCCTCAGCATGGTTATTGTAATGTTATAACTGCTTGGGAAGCCATTACTAACAAAGTGAATGGAGTTATCGAAGTTATAGATATGTTTAGCCCGCCATTCATAATGAAACGTGCAACACTTAAAATGAAGTAAAGACACTGGAAACAGTTGCTGACAAATTGTAACTGTCGGAGTCACCAGTCATACTTAGCAGTTTTAGACATAAAAGATTGGCAACTGTTTAATAAACTATGCCTTCTGGAAAACTAGGTTCTGGGTATCTTGTAAACATTGTGGACTCTTTCTGTATTCTTTTCTGTGCATGGTAACACTGAAGCACAAAATCTTCCCCAAATCTTCACAGGTTCAAGGGGGCATGGAGTAGAAGTTCTTCATTATGCAGACAGGAAACAAGAGCTTAGAGAGGCTTGAAATATTGCAATCACTTAATGAGTGCTTACCATGTGCCCAACGCTTTAATTCATATCATCTTTACAGTAACCCTAAGAGGCAGGCGTTACCATACCCATTTTACAGATGAGAAAAATTGATCTCAGGGAGGTTGAATCACTCACCCAAGCTTGCCTAGCAAATAAGTAGCAAAGGAGGGCATTCACTGGGTGTTATATACAAACAATCAATCATGGAACACTATGGTGACTAACATTAACATAATATAAATAAATAAGTTAAAAAAATAAACCCAGGTTTCTCTGAACACAAAGCCCATGCATCTTTCCAAGGCAATGTGCTCCCCAAAGTATGTTAAGACTCTAAAATGACCCTTGCATACATGGTCAAATGATTTTTGACAAGGTTGCCAAGACCATTCAATGGGGTGAAAGGGCAGTTTTTTCAACAGATGGTGCTGGGAAAACTGGATGCCCACATGCAAAGGAGTGCCACTGGAGCCTGACCTTACATCACAGACAAAAATGAACTCAAAATAGATTAAAGGCATAAATATAAGAGCTAAAACTACAAAACTCATGGAAGAAAAGATAGAGGAAAAGCTTTATAACACTGGATTTGGCAATGATCTCTCAGATGTGACACTAAAAGCAGAGACCACAAAAAGAAGTGGACTTCAAAACTCCAAAGCTTTGTGCTTTAAGGGGCACTCTTGACTGTGAAAAGGCAATCCAAGGAATGGGAAGAAATATTTGCAAATCATCTATCTGATAAAGTATGCATATTCAGAAAATGTAAAGAACTTCCTACAACTGAAAAAACAAAAACAAAAACAAAAACAACCTCAGAAAAACCCATTAAAGGATTGGCAAAGGACTTGACTAGATATGTCTCCAAAAAGATGTACAACTGGCTGATAAACACATGAATGGATGTTTAATATCACCAATCATTTACACAAATGCAAACCAAAACCACAATGAGATAACATTTCACACCCATTGGGATGGCTACTAACAAAGAACCAGAAAATTATAGAGATAGAAGGTCAAAGAGTGGTTATCAAGGGCAAGGAGGACTGGGGAGCTATTGTTTAACAGGTACAGGCTCAATTTGGGAAGACGAAAATGTTCTGGAGGTAGATGGTGGTGATGGTCACCCAACAATGTGATTGGACTTGATGTTGTGAAATGTACACTTCTAAATGGCTGAAATGGCAAACTGTATTATGTACATTTTGCCACAGTTTAAAAAATCATTTAAGATGAGAGAGATTACCATATAAGGTTCAAAAGTGATGCACATAGGGTCCCATGAAAAAGAAACAAAAATATGAAGCCTGAGGATACTTGATAAAAAGTCTCTAAGAAGTCAGTGATCAGAGGGGCAGAGTGTAGGTAGAAGGTATCCCATGGGATTCAAAATACCTGCAAACAACTTTTTACATCCTTAAGATCTTCCAAGAGAAAGAAATTCCAACCCTGAAAAATGCCCAGAGTTAATATTTTCCTTCTATTATTCCAACCACCGGCCACTCCTTGGGTCCAATATTCACCAGCTCTTATAATGAAATGGGGACAGGTTGAAAAGATGGCACATTAACTAAGGATGAATTACCCTGGACCACTGCAGAGTTCTTCATGTAAGAGTTACATTAATAGTAAAAATCAGCTCCTCATTATTAGGGAGGAAAAGAACTAAGAATGAGGTCGTCATTTTCTGCTAGATATTACTGCCAAGCCGATTTAACATCTCAGATCTTAAGCTCTTCTTGAGTTCAGTGAAGCTTCACAACTATTAAAATACTCAGGATTCAACTGATACACCAAAAATAAAATGGAAACCCATCTACATAACAAAGGCTGGGAGAAAGTAGGCAACGCATCAGCCATTGCCAGATCTTGGCTTTTCAACAACCACCGAGTTGTACGGAATGGACGAAGTACAATATGCTGCATCATTTGAAGGTAAGTGTCTGCCTTGGGCACCCAAGATAATGGGATGCACATAAAGTGTATACCTTCTAGTTGTGAGTATACATATGTGTCTGGGTGGGGCAGCATGGGAAAACTGTGGATTAGATGGGTTTTTAAGGTCTTAGAGAGCTCCTATATTTACCAGTGTAAGCTTCTGTCCCGCTCATGCCCCTTTAAACCTAAAAAATGTATTCTTTTCATGCAATCAAGTCTCCAATGTTACCTGCCATCTAGACCAGGAGCTTAAAATCCCAGTACCTTCAAGAGTCAGGGAAGTCCCATAAATTGGAGAAGTGAGTTGGGTATGATGAAGAGAGAGGGATGGTTAAGTCTGATACATATTATGAATTCTGTAAATTTTTACAGTTTTTTGTTTTGTTTTTTAGGACTATGTTTTGGACATCACAGTTTGGTATAAGGAGAACACCTTTGGAAATCTCTCACTTTGTGTTTAATCTAAATTTATCCCACTAATATTCATATCTTTTTTTTTTTTTTTTTTAAAGAAACGAGTTTATAATGAAAGGACACAAGCAGACAGAATCAAAGGGAGAGGGATAAGCTAGGAATTGGATTGAGTAATACATCCAGCTCCGAGCTTCCTGAGAGCCAAAAGAAAACAGAGAAATGATGCACTAAAAACTTTCATTGTCTGACTAATAATTGATTCATCAGGTCTTCAGGAACACCAAACCTTTTAACTGAAGTCTAGATATTAGGATGGGAGCAGGCATGTCCTGGAAAAGAAAGCCAGGCAGAGGGAAGAGAGGACAGAGTGGCAGAGGAGTTACAGAGATGCAAGAGGAAGTCTTGGACTGGGGATAAGGACATAGATGTGGACAGGTACTGGACAGACATACTCCTATCCATTCATTCAGCAAATACATTGTTGAGTACCTACTATGTGCTAGGGACTGTGGCAGATATTTGAGATTGATGAGTGAAGTAAATATAGATTTCTACTCTTATTCTAGCAGAAGAGAGAAAATATGCAAACCATGTAATAAGCAAGTACATTATGTGTTGTGTTAGAAGTGATATATGCTATAGAAAAGGAAGGAAATGCAAAGCAGAGTAACAGGAATCAGGCGTGAGACAGACATAGTAATAACTATTCTGCCTTTATCTCAAAACTGCTGTGAGAATCAAATCAAACCGTGTAGGTGAAAGAGTTTCATAAATTATTTTGTAAAAGTCAGTAGATATAATAATTGGAAGGTTGTTTTCAAAAGCTTCACACATAGACACACACACACACACACACACACACAAATATTTAGCTCTTGGAATAAAAGGACACATCTCTTCTGCTCTTTCTCCTAGTAAGTGATCATCTGTTACCAGGGGAGTATCCTTGGTTCTTAGCCAGCAGCAATTAGAAGATGACATTTCAGAAGATGAAAAGGAACAGAGATATGGCCCCTCTGCCTTGGCTGCTACCTTTCTAGTTCCCAATCCATGGGTGACACCACTACAGCCAAAATGGCCAATAAGCCAATTACAACATCTCTGCAATCCACCAGTAGCTCACTTCTTCCTCCACTTGCTGATGACTGGGAGGGAAACAGAGGCAGCATCCCTTTCCTTTACCAAAACAGGCACATGATGGGTGAACACTCAAGCTGGCTAATGCAGTGTTCATCGCAGTTGAAACCAGTTAGCAAGAGATAAGGTATATGATTGAGTATCTAGAGTTAACCAAACAAATACATTGTGTAAAGTTTCTTTTGAATTCCTTGCTTCTTTATATAACTATGTAACCCTATTCATTAAGTTTCCAGTTGACAAGATAGCGGAGCCCATAGGATTTTCTGGTAGACTGGATGTGGGGCACTTGAATAAGAGAGCAATTCAGGGTGCCTTTAAGGTTTTTGTTTTGAGCATTAAAAGGGCCAGGCTGCCCTTAGCTGAGATGTGGAAGGCTGTGGATGGAGAAGGATTTGTAGGAAGGCTCCGGAGTTTTGGATATGCTGAGTTTGAGCTATCAATTAGACTTCCAGGGACAGATGTTGAGAAGGGAGGTATATCTATGAGTCTGGCATTTCAAAGAGAGGTCTAGGCTGGAGATCTAAATTTGAGTTATAGGCATACACATGGCGTTACATGAGACCAGATGAGATCTTTAGGGAGAAGAGAGGAGAATCAAGGGCTGAGTGTTGAGTCACTCAAACGCTAAGAGGAAAGGGAAGGGAGAAGAGAGAAGGCAGTAGAGGAAATTGAGCAAGAATGTATAGTGAAGTGGCAGGAAAACAGATGTTAAGATGTCCTGGAAGGCAAATCAGGAGGAGTGTCAAGGAGGAGGGAGTGAACTATGCCAAACACAGCAACATTCAAGACTATAATTTAGTGGGTGCCTCCAATATTTGTCATTCTGCAGGAGACTTCATCACCTAACCCCAATTACCCCAAGAACCTTGTGAGTAGGAACCATGGCCCCTTTTTACTCATGAAGAGCTCAGTGAGATCACGTACGTGCCCAAGGTCACATTGCTTCAAGTGCCTGAGCTTGGATTCAAACCCAAGACTGCTAGCTTCGATGCCTAAACTTCTTGTACTACACATCCATTCATGTGTCTTCTCCCCATTGCCCCTTCCCCCAACTTCTGGGTAGGGTGGGAGGTGAGGGAAAGAGAGCTTTAGGGATTTTCTTATTCATTTTATGTTATCTTTCACAAATTAATTCATGGGAAAAAGTGAAACGAGCTCAATACCATATTGTGTTTGAATTATTGACAACCATTCTTATTCTAACCAGGAAAAAACATCATTTGGTAGAAAATAAAGCCCCTCAGTCTCACTCTCCCTTTCTATTATTAAAAAAAAAAAAAAAGCCTTGCAATTCTGTGCCTATTATTTTACACTGTAAAATGATGAAGAATTAGAAAATTGTTAGATAGCATGTGACAAATTGCAATCTGATGGGCCAACATGAACCTATAAAAATGTTATCAAGATGATATTAAACAGTCTATTCCTTACTTAGCATCCAGGCAGGAAATTGGAGCTATTCTTGCTGGGGTATCTCACACTTTGATATTTTTCATTTAGATAATGCTGTTTAAAATTTAACTGGATAACTGGTAATTTGTCTTTCAAGATGATGTACCTGAGCACTCAGCTCAGAATATCCTTTTCCTAGTTTTTAGTAAAAGACATTTGAGACTTTCTGGAATTTCTGGAGCTTGTTTCTGACCATGATTTTTTGCTTCATTGACAGCAAATCTGCTTTAAAACAAAGAAAAGGAGGGGTGCCTGGGTGGCTCAGTCGGTTAAGCATCTGCCTTTGGCTCAGGTCACAATCCCAGGGTCCTGGGATTGAGCCCCATGTCGGGCTCCCTGCTCAGGGGGGCGTCTGCTTCTCCCTCTGTCCCTTTCCACCGCTTGTGCTCTCTCTGGCTCTCTCAAATAAATACATAAAATCTTTTTTTAAAAAAGGAAAGAGAACCATGATTTCAATTTTATGTGCAGTTGGATGTGAGGTGCCGTTAGATCCTTGACCATCTTATGTCATGAAGTGCATCTGTGTCATTGGTTATGTCCCTAAGGCTTAGCATGGCACCTGTCACAGAGTAGGGACCCAGGTCATCCATTTGTTGAATTAATGTTTTACTCAACTATATTAAACCTGCTCTTGGTATGAAATCCAGCACAGAATGGGTGCAAAATTACTATCTGTTGCATTGAACTACTCGGGGTATAGGTGGATATCGCTCCCTTCAGCACAGAATTACCTTAATACCGTTTCACCTCATACCTCTTTCCTCATAGATCTTTTGGAGGCTGAGATGGCTCTGCTTTCTAAGACTAGGCTTTAAAGGGGGAACACCTGCTTTGTCTAAAAGTAGAATTAGAGGTAGTCAAATTTTGGGTGGCGTTTGGTAAGTGGGAGTAGCATAATTGTATGTGTGGTCACAAAATTGTACATAAAGGCCAAAAATAATTCTTAAAAGAAAAGCTGTATCATATGCAAATAATAACCATCTGGGTTTGGCTCTCAGATCATATTTACAAAGCCTGAGAAGAAAGGAAGAGTTGATGAAGAAATTCCTTCTATTACTTACAAACATTTACTGAGAATGTGTTGTGTGTCATGCTCTTTGCTTGGGGCCAGTGCCACAGTGGGGACAAGTTTAAGTACCTGACCCCTGAGAGGGATACCCTATCGGGCAAGACGGACTATAAAGAAGTTAAAATATATAAAGTTGCGGAGATGAGTCACACATAATATAATTTAAATGATGCTCTTCAGGAAGTTAGTATTAGCCAATAATAGAGTAAAACAATAAGATGTATGATTTTCAGATTATTGAAAAAGTTACATGATAAGTAGGTTCTGGTACTAATTCCACCCGAACTTTCTCACACCAAACAACTCTCAGAAGCCATCTGGGTGTTCTATAATTCAACTCACTTCTGACACTGTTTACCTGGAGATGTCCTGTCCTCTGGGTTAAGGATTCAGTCCTACAAGACTGCCCTCCCTCATTCAGATGCTAATGCCAGGTCATCACCTGTGCTTCTGAAAAATGGGGTTGCAGATTGGAAGTTCCCATGACCCCTTCTTGGGTTTGATTGATTTGCTGGAGTGGCTCACCCATCTAAGGGAAACATTTTACTTGCTAGATCACTGGCTTATATGTAATTCCGGAACAGCCAGACAGAAGAGATGTAGGGGGTGAGGCATGGGGAAAGGGTGAGGAGCTTCCATGCCTTTTCACCTGAGGCTGTCGCCCCCAAATTTCCAGGAGCTCAGCAACCCAGAAGCTCTCTGAACACCAGCCCTTCAGTTAGGGTTTTTATGGAGGCTTCATGACATAGGCATGATTGATCAAATCACTGGCCATTGGTGATGAGGTCAACTCTCAGCCCCTCTTCCTTCCCTTGCAGGTCTGGCGGGGTGGGACCGAAAGTTCTTAACTTCTAAACACCTGTTTGGTTCCCTGGCAACTACCCCCCAGCCCTCCTTAGGTGAGGCCTAAAAGTCACTTCATTTACATAACAAAAGGCACCTAGAGATCACTCTCCTTTTTAAAGAAATTCCAGGGGTTTAAGGAGTTCCCTGCCAGAAACAGGACCAAGACCAAATATATATTTCCTATTATAAATCACAATATCACACATGGTAACCAAACATAATCCATATGGGAAAGATCAGAAAAACGAAATCTTAAGGAAGCACTAAAAACAAAACTACAGCAAAAAGCAGATGGAAAGCAAAAGACAAGAAGAAACATGTAAGAGGAAAGATACCAGGTAAGACAATAAGTGTCTGTCGTCTAAACTCTCCTATTAAAAGAACACAAGGATGCTCATACTAAGAAAAAAAGAAAAAGAGATTTAAAGAAATCAAATCCTACTAAATGCAAATGAAAATGACATGAATAGTTAAAATCAATAAGACAAGCAAAGCTTTATCCAGAAAGAACAAACAAAAAGACAGAGTTGAAAATTCTGTTTTTACGTAAGGTAAGCTACAAAGCGAAATTCATGAAGCGCAACAAGAATCACTTTATATTGATAAAACACGCAATTTGCAATAAAAAATATGGGTCACGATTACTTATCTAACAAATGACATAGTTCAATATATAAAATATCAAAAGATTTTAAAATTTGCTTGCTTTGTGTTTTGTGGGTTTTTTTTTGTTTGTTTGTTTCTAGCAAATGGAAAGATGGCACCATCCCTTGAGATGGGGAAGCTGGGGGTAGAGGGAGTTTTGGAAGGAGGACCAGGGGTTCAATACGGTGCATATTGCATTTGAGATACCTATTAAACTGCCAAAAATGTGTCCAGTGAATTCATAGAGTATGAAAGGCAAAGCCTAGGGTGGCACTTTTAGAGACACACATGAGACGCTAAAGGTGGGCAAGAGAAAACAGTTACTTATTAAGCACCAAGTGCGTACCAGGAATTAAGAGAGAGCTTTTATAAAGTAAGTTATTTCCTGTAATACAACAACTCTGATTGTTTACTACTGGTTAATTGAGCACCTGCTATGTCCAGACACTGTGTTTGAGATAAGGAAGACACCACTGATGCCTTCAAGGATCTCAATGTAGGAATGACTACTGCCTCTTAACAGGAGAGGTAACTGGGTCTAGGAGAAGTGAAGAGACTTGTTCAATTGTCATTCAACTGGCAAATGCCATAATTGGATACCACAGTCATAGACAGGTGTCTGCAGATCCACTCTGCTTCAATCTTCCATCTTGTCTCTATCAACCCTTCACTCTGCCTTCGAGAGGCGAATGCTGCCGCCATCACAGAAATATACTAGAGACAACCAACCCACATGCTTCTGAGCATGCTTGCAATTTTTAATGTTTCCGGACAGGCACTGATCATTGCATTACAAATCAGACTTGGCAACTATTTAAAGCAGGACTTCTGGAGGACTCAGATTCAGTCATCCATTGTGTTCTCTTCTTGATAAATCAGTGTTTCCATTTAAGGGTTGGAATTCTAAGCCCTCATCCTTTCAAAACACCTCTGTCCCATGTGAGTGTCTTGCTAATGGACGCAGAACGCCTGGGCTACAGGCATGCCAGGGTCTGCCCCGAAAGGACCAGATGTCCATGGGCAGATGATGAATAGCCTGTTTTTTCCTTTCTCCTCGTTGCCCAGATGACAGCCCAGAAATCCTGAGATCTCTACAAAGTGAGTATCGGTTGCATAATTTCCTTGTGGAAAAGGTTATAGCACTTTTGGAGAATGCAGACCAGGTAAGGTGGCCTTTAGAAATGAGAGCTTCCAGGTAATTTAACCTCTTCAAGTGAATGTTAATATTTACATTATCTTGTTAACATCTTTGTGCTTTCTCCTCTCTGTCTGAGACAGGAGCCCGAAGGTTCAACTACTTTAAACAGATGTTCCTTTGAGGGGAACTGGTCTCTCCCAGCGTTTGAGAGAAGAAAGAGCACAGCCTTTGTAATCAGCCCATTTGAATTTCCCATCAGAGCCATTTGTTTTGATGGATACTCTCAAGGACGTTAGGGACACCAGGCCTTGAGTCTCTCATCTGTAAAATGGGAAACATGTTCCCTGACTCTCAGTTGCTGGGAGGATAAGCAGGCACCATTTCCTGAATACCCACTGGTACTCAATAATGTAGAACTATCACTCCTGTTGCTTTGATCACAGTTCATCCTAAAATGTCACAAGGAGAAGCAAATCCACTCTGGTTTTTTCACCTTCTTTTTTCAAGAGGTCCCAACGTTGTTGATATTAACACATGATACATTTGCTGGCACCACATACTTTTTGCAACACTCTGGTGCCCATCCAGAGAGCTGAATCGCGGTGGTGACAAATCAGATGGCGGATCTGGACTGTCTTGAGTTAGAATCCTGACATTACCACATTCTAGCTTTATGGCCTTGGGAAAACTCTTTATCTTCTCTGTGCCTCAATTCTTCCTTCTCCAAATAGTAATAAGTATGGTACTGATCTCAATTGCTTGTGGGTTTGAGGCCAGCTAATCCATGAATAGTTCTTAGTATATGCCTGGCAAGTAGTACATGCTCATTAAGTTGTGGTGATTCTTAGCTTGTGGGAAACTGGTGGCATAGGAAGCAATACCATGAGCACCAGAATACATGGGATACTATTCTCATTTGAAAGGTAGAGAAACTGAGTCACAGAGCAATCTATAGGCACGGCCAAAGTCACACCACTGATGTGCAGCCAGCCAGTACCCGCACTGCGTCCTTCTGACTCCTAAGGCAGTTCCATCACCCAGGAGAAGTCTCAGCTGCTGGAGCTTCTGCCAGGATTTATTTCAAAGGCAGCTTTCCTGCACACCCACTCCCTGCACCCCACCATTGTTTCGGGAAATTATGCTGCGAGCCATGTATCTTCTTCGACATGCTCTGCTCTTGAAGAAACACTCCCAATTACTGTGGCTGTGTTCTCCGTGATTGCAATGTGTCATGACATTTCCAAGATGTAAGTTTCTTCGAAAAAGGCATTAGCACCAGGCGAGTGAAGCAGCTCATTTTTCAAACTTGGAAACTGTCGTTTGTCCTGCTCGGCGCCCGTGAAGCCTGAACGCACTGTTTAGTGAGTGCCGTCAGGCGACCGAAGTTCACTGCCTTGGGCACGTATGGCTGCTCTCCTTCTGGAAGATCTGTGGCTGAGAATGTGCAAGTGTGCATGCACATCCACCACCCTCACACACACGGGTGCATGCACACACACGTGCGCACACACATACATTTTACGCTACGTACCCTATGCACCACTATGCTTGCCATATTCTCCGTGCCTATCTGGAGCCTGATGCTCTTCCCTCTTCCCTGGAGCCACCCGATCCCCACTTATAGACCATCCTTTGCCCTTGTCCACCACTTACCACTTTAGATGGATTACATCCTTCATGGTTCCTCATCTGTATCAGCGAGGTTATAAGTTGTGAGCAAAAGAAACTATCCTATGCTGATTTTAGCAGCAATGGAATTTGCTGAAGACTCTCAGTTCACAGAATTGCCAGCCTCAAGAAACAGGCAGGAGCAAAGGAAGACAACACAGTTGGAACCACAAGCAAATTTATGCCACAGCCGGAGTCCTGTGAGCGCACCTGGTGCTCAGGTGGGCACGGTTCTCACTCACACAGTTACTGTGTGCCCCTTTGCCCAGGTGCATCCTGGGTGGATGTACCTGAGGAGCTGAATTCCAGTTATGGGCTCCAACTATAGCTGCAAGGGAGGCAGAGAAAGTGAGTCGTGGCTGTATTCATTTCCTGGAGTCACTGTAACAAAGAACCACAAACTCGGTGGCTTAGGACAAGAGCAATTTATTGTCTCACAGTTCTGGAGGCTAGAAGTCCAAAATCAAGGTGTCCACATGGCCATACTCGCTCTGAATGCACCAGAGAAGGATCTGTTTCAGGTCTTTCTCCCATCTTCCGGTAGCCTCAGGTGTTTCTTGGCTAGTAGATGGCAAGGAGCCATCCTGCCTTCCCTGTCTTCATGTCTGCTTCTGTCCAAATTTCCCCCTTACAAGTTCACCCATCATCTTGGGTTAGGGACCACCCTAATGACTTCATGTATGCTATGTCTGCAAAGTAAAGCCACATTTGGAAGTACTGGGCATTAGGACTTCAACATGTCTTTCTGGGGGTGGGGGGGGGGTGCATAATTCAATCCATAACGCTCTCCTTTCAGTTCATTTGGTAGGAGGCCGACTGTGGTGGCTACGAAGTACACTGTGCACAGTTGGTGAATCTTCTACACATACAAAGGGGTTCAGGTGCAGGCTGCCCAAACAAAATAACAGAAAGCTTGGAAATGTCCATTACGGTATCACCCTAAGGATCCAGTACTGCAAGCTTCTTAACATAGCATTTAAAGTTCTCCTCCTTGACCTGGTTCCCTCCTTCTTCCCCTTATTTTCTGCCCCTCCCTAAGATATTCCTTGGTCTGTTATACGGAATGACCTACCTTCTCCTGAATATTAACAAACAACTTTTTAATACAAATTAAATTTGTATTAGTTCAAATTAAATAAAATTGCAAATACAGTTCTTCTGGTCCACTGGCCACATTTCAAATACTCCATAGCTCCTTGTGGCTAGCAGCTACCATACTGGAGAGCACAGGTATGGAATAGTCTCACAGAAAGGTCTACTAGACAGTGCTGACATCAGGTTCCTACGTCCCTACAAAGAGATTACATTCTAGTCTTAATAACTGGTCCATTTCCTCACCTCACATTTATTTTTAACTCTAATAAAGTTATACACACACAATTAACTATCACTTTTTTTTTTTAGCAATCACTTTTATTTTATAAAAAGCGCATTATTGACTTTTACTAAAAAGACACTTATTGCAAGAGGAATTCCTTATACTGCAATAAAAAAAAGCCCCCTTTCAAGGTACCTGTAAGAGAGTGTCTGAATTTTAATGGGGCCATTGTTTTTGCGCCATTGCCACAGGATACCAGGCATTTATCCCCTGTTCCTTGGTGCATCATCTAAAAAGAGAGCTCAGAGATGGGTGCTCTGGTGGTGAGGTGACAGGTGGATCAAGAATCCCTGATCCTGGGGCACCCGGGTGGCTCAGGTCATGATCCCAGGGTCCTGGGATTGAGCCCCGCATCGGGTTCCCTGCTCAGCGGAGAGCCTGCTTCTGCCTACCCCTCTGTCTACTTGCGCGCTCTCTCTGTCTCTCTGTCAGATAAATAAATAAAATCTTAAAAAAAAAAAAAAAAGAAGAATCCCTGATCCCAGCAATTATGACAATTTCTTAGAATGGGTCAGTTTTATAGTTTCTACAGAGCTGGAAAGCTGCCATCCAAAATGGCCTGCAGACAAGGTATTCACTGGTTGGATCAAGCCTGTGATAGGATAGCTTCACCAGTTGTTTTCTAGCTGGGAGTGAGTGCTGAGGTTAACTACTCTACACAGAAAAGGAAGCCTAGGGTTATTGGGGCGGGGGGAGGGAGAGGGAGGGGAGGGGGAGATTACATTCTAATCTTAGGGTTATTGAGAGAGAGGGGGAAGGGAGAGGGGAGAGGGAGAGGAGGGGAGAGGGAGAGGAAGGGAGAGGGGAGAGGGAGAGGAAGGGAGAGGGGAGAGGGAGAGGAGGGGAGACGGGAGAGGGGAGAGGGGAGAGGGGAAGGGAAAGGGAAGGGAAGGGAAGGGAAGGGAAGGGAAGGGAAGGGAAGGGAAGGGAAGAGAAGAGAAGAGAAGAGAAGAGAAGAGAAGAGAAGAGAAGAGAAGAGAAGAGAAGAGAAGAGAAGAGAAGAGAAGAGAAGAGACCCAGTGCATAGGTACCTATTACTCCTCAGAACCTTATCTGTTTGGGTGAGGCTTCATTATATAGGCGGACAAACGAGATAGGGCGTGCAGACGGATTGATTGAATCACTGGCCATTGGCAACTGTTTCAACATCCAGCCCCTCTTACCTCCCTGAGGTCAGTGAGGTAGGACTGGAAGTTCAGCTCTGATGTGGTTGGTTCCCCTGGCAACCAGCCCAACCCTCCTCCGTAGTGGGGGGGGGGGGCGGTCCAAAAGTCATCTCATTAACATAACAAGAGACACATTTATGTCTCAGCACTGGAAATTCTAAGGGTTTTAGGAGCTCTGTGCCAGAAATGGGGACTGAGATTAAGTATCTATTTCTTGCTATAAATCATAATATCACTCTACCATAACTGAGTGGTATTCTACTCTATGCTAGAATCCATGCCTGATGACATTTAGAACTCATGATGGATATCATGATCCATCTTACTTCTACATTTGAGGAAACTGAGGCTCAGGGAAGCTAAGTGACTTGCTCACTGTGGCACAGCTAGTGGGACATCAAAGCTGGGATTCTATGGCTCCGATATAAATCCCATGATTAATTTAGAGCACACCATCTGGCTACTATAACAAAAATGCCTTAGACTGAGTGGTTTATAAACGACAGAAATTTATTTCTCACAGTTCTGGAGGCTGCCAACAGGGTTGGGTTCTGGGCTGCACATGGGCAACTTCTTACTGTATCTTCACATGGTGGAGAGCAGAGAGAAGAAGCAAGCTCTCTCTGACTCTTAAACTGGCACTAATCCCATTCCTGGGGGCTCCGCCCTCATGACCTCAGCCAATCCTAATTTCCTGCCAACCACCCTAAAGCTGTCACATTGGGGAGGTAGGGTTTCAACATCTGAATTTGGGGGGCACATGAACATTCAGTCCATAACACCACCTTTCACATCTTCTAAAACTACATCTGAAGCCCTTAAAGAACATCTATTTCAGTGAATCCATTGACCAGTCAGGATCTAGCCTCTCATTCTGGCTTCATGTCCCACCTGCCACCAGCTCGGTACTCAAGAAGCAGCAGACAAGGGCAGTCACCTCTTTGTCCATTCCTGCTTATCTCCCAGAGCTCAGCGAAGGTTGCCTCTGGTGTGTAGTCCTCAGCAGTGTACCCAATGAAATATGACCTGCAGACTCTGCCTTTGATCACTCAGGTGGGATGAAGACTTCTTTTGGCTTCTCTACGATGAGTTTAGCAGAGAAACCCAACATCGTCATAGACATCCCCCAACCTTCCCCCCACCACTGCCGATCCCTTAAAGATCTTTCTCATGTCTGTGGGACTAAGAACACATTACTGCAACCTTTTAAAAACCTAGACAGTTTGCGGGTCACTGAAAAATAACTGTACCTGAATTGCAAGCTCTGTCTACAGAATTGATGGAGAAAGAGAGGGGGAAAATGCTGTGTGAACAGGGAAGAACTCTAAGTGTGGGTTAAAGAGTAGGATAGGGGAGGAAAAGCAAGGGGGACACACTCGAGGTTCACAAGGGCTTCCATCTGGGGTGGGCATGGTGATCTGTTTAACATTAATAATTGCTAAATTATATTAAATGACACAACAATCAGATTAATAAAGCTTACAATATTTAGGGCATTCAGTTTGCTGAAATCACTGGCATCTGTGCCTATTTAAAATGACAGATGATTAGGATATCCAAAGTTTGGTGGAATCTGCTAGCTAACAAGGTAGAATTAAAATTTACATCTTGCTCCGGCATAATGAAGATAATTAAAAAGAGTGATAAAAACCTTTGATTAACCCTCATCTCTTCTCGTATAGCATTTTATTATGCAAATGAAACCTGCAACACTGTAAACTTAATACCAGTTGAGAATATGAATATGTTCTCATGTTCGAAGCACAAAGATATATGTTGTATGTACAAACTATTTGACTGAAGTTGGAGATAGGGCCTGTTTTGCCATAAAGTGGAACTCAAGAGTGTGCGCCATCGAACAAAATTACGTCTCCATTTGCTCCAGACTCACCATTTTCTCAATATTTCTGTTTTGTTATATGATTTCCTGCCCTGCCCTGCTAGGTCACTGAGCCTGAGCAGACCCCCCCAAACAAGACTGCCTATGTCACCCCTTGGAAGGATTGTTTATGGTCCTGCTTTTGCTTTCCTGAATAAAAGGGCACATCACAGTGACTTCAGAAAGCAAGAAATTCCTTGTCTGTCCATCGCCCCTGAGTTCTGAAGAGAGATTAGGAAACCCTAGGGTAGAGATTTTTTTTTTTCCTAAAAGGCTCTCCAATTTCAACATGTAATTTCTCTCCTCCCTGAGAATTCTTTCTTTCCCTCTGGTGGTGTTAAAGGGAATATTGGGGATAGCAGGATCCCCACAAGGGGTGCTGAGCTGGTTTAATGAATTTCCCCTTGGCCACTTGAGTTAATCAGTAGGAAAATAAGAGTTGGTTTTTTTTTTCCCCCTCTCTTGCCAGATTTCTCTGCTTCCCTTTGCACTCCCCAGTCATTGTTCCCCATCTCCACTCTGGAAAGTGAAAGAGCCTTTAGTTATGCTATGAGTAGCAACCAATTAGCAAGAGAAATCTGAGTTTGCATCTTTGAAGAGCCACCCTTCGAAGACTGTGAAGATGCAAACACAGCGGTAGAGAAGATGTGGATCATGAGAGTGAACACATGGAGTGGGGCTTGCTGGCTCCGGGACTTGGTAGGGAAGGAAGTTGAGAAGCTGAAGGGAGACATGCGAGAACGGAGATGGGTGGAGAGAAGTTTTGGAGGAGGACACAGAGGAGAAGGCTACACGAAAATGTAGCAGAGAGAAATAGAGAGAGAGAGAGAGAGAGAGAGAGAGATGTGGCCAGGAGCCAGGGGATGGGGACAGCTGCCAGAAGCCGGAAGAGGCAAGGGATGGATTCTCCCCTTGAGTCTTAGAGGAGTGTAACTTCTGGCTTCCAGAACTCCAGAGAACACATTTCCTTCATTCAAAGCCACCCAGTTTGTGGGACTTTGCTATGGCAGCCACAGGAAACTGGCACAGCTTTTGGTTATTGGCAAGTGGGAAGTCGAGAAAAAGGTGGCGGGGTCCCTGCATCATCATCCAGATGTCAGGTGTGTCCCCATGCAGCTACTTGGTCCTTTCTGATGATGGTTTGTGTTGTCCAGGTGTGGCTCCTTGAAAATGGGAACAGTAACAGTGCCAACCAACCTGATAAGGTTATGGAGAGGATTAAACTAGTTCATACATATGAAGGTACTAGACAGCATCTAGCATTAAATCTGTACTATTTAAGTATTAGCTTCAATTTCTGCTATTGTTGCTGTTATTTATCATTGTTATAGTGATTATTTGCCAGAATTTACATGCCTTCTGGATTACTGCAGGGTCGATTTAAACAACGTCATTTGTATGTGTTTTTATAGAAAATAAAAACTAGAAGTCCAATCCCCAAAATATTATAAAGAGTTATTTCTGGGTTGTGGGTTTGCCCCAGAATTTTATTTGCTTCTGTTTGCCTCTATGTTTCTTAATTTTCAGCAACCAACACATATTACTTTTGTCAGAAGTTCAGAAATAACAAGTAAAACCAATGAATCACCGAAGTAGTAATTAGTGTAGGTTTATTGTGCACACACCAAAAAGACAGTTTGCAACCGGGAGCACTCAAACCAAAATGTGGAATGAGACTCAGGGGTCCACTGTTACAAAGCCGCTTCTTGAGTGAGAAGACAGTGACTGTTTATTCTTCACAGGGATTGGTTATAATATTAGACTTTTCTTAAATGGCAGGGAATTGGTCAGTGGTTACCTCATATCAACCTTGGGAAACAGTTGAAGTTTTGCTTATGATTTCCAGAGGCATGAGCAAGAAATGACCCAGGTCAAGTTAGCCTTCCAAAATAAGCTAAGTTAAGCTTTGTTTGTATGACTACACTGGTTCTGTCTGCTCAGGGAATTCTCAAGGCTGGTCTCCATTTGTTTTGGATTTTAACGTTTTGGTAATATGAACATTAAAGATTTGTTTTTCTTTTTGGTTTTTAAGACCGCTTCATTTTAACTCTTCACAAAAGTGAAGAAGCCCAAATCAAAGCATTTTCAAGGTCCGAGTTGAGTGAGAACACTGTATAATAGTTTTGATGAAACTGTAAGATTTCTAAGAATTTTCAACTAGTAACCAGGGAAAGAGATGTGGGTGGGTGGGTGCAGAAAACAGATATGGAAACCAGTTTTAAAGGTTTATGAGTGGACTGGGGTAAGATTCTGAGATCCCCAAGTATCTCTCCAGTTAGTGCCTGATATTTCACCATCGTGGTTTGGTTGGGTTCTCTGGCTCAGCACCCACTTCTCCAGGGAGATTCTTTCTGGGAAGAGAAAGACATGTGGTCACTGTAGACCAGGGTTTGTCAACCCAGACACAGTTGACATTTTGGGACTGGGTAATTCTTTGTGGAGGGGGGCTGCCCTTTGCCTTGTAGAGCGTTGAGCAGCCTGCCTGGTCTCCGCCCACTAGATGCAGGTAGCAACTCCCCTCACAGGTGTGACAACCCAAATGTCTCCAGACATTGCCAAGTATCCCCTGGCGGGGAGGGGGGCAAAATCCCTTCAGATTCTGCCTCAGGGAACCCTTGGCTCAGGCTGAGGTGCTGCAGACTTTTTTCTTGAAATGAAATGAAATATGGTGAGATGCAGATTTGGAACACATTTGCTCTTCAAGTTCCAACCCTCAGGAGCTATGTGACCTGTCCATGGTGCTGACCTCTGCCAGGGCTCAGCTTCTTCTCTACAAAATAGGGTTGATAACATCAACTTTACAGCTTGTTTATGTGAATAAGAGATAATTGATAGGGCATGTTGCACCATGCCTGGCACACAGTAGGGCTTAATAAATACCCAGTGCCTTCCCTGCAGGTTGGCTGGTGTGTCTCAAAAATCAGAGGGACTCCTTAATCATATGATATAATTGAGCCCCCCACGAAAAACTCACCAACCAAATTAATGCACATGCTTCTTTTATCAAACCCAATTTTCCAAGCCTACTTTGTCCCCACCCCCCCAAAATCCCCAGTAAAAATAAAATAAAATATAGAAACTAAGTCGATACAAAATTATGATTTATGTTCTTTTTGTAGTTAAGGAAGGTCTAAACAGAAAGCCCTTATCACTGAGCCCCAGCTGCTGAAGGAACCCTTTAATCATGACCGACCTCCTGGAAGAATAATAGAGATTCGGGGCCAGACGTGGGTACTGAACAAGGAGGGAATATTGCCAATGGCTACCCTACCCCTTCTTGTTGGCTGTGCATGGCTTTAATCTGCTTCCACTGTCTTTTTGAAGTCTGGAGATATTTGAGTACAGCCTAATTAGGTAGTTGTGGGCTGAGAGAGAATTTATTTTTATTTTTGTTGAACACACAGCGTGGAGGGAAACGTGCCAATGATGGTTATGGAGCAAGCTGGCCTCTTTGGGACCCGTGGCTCTCAGGCCACCCTGGGTTTCCCTTGTAGTGACACCCTGTCAGAGTCCTTCTGGATGGATGGTCAAAATGTCTGAGTAAATCTCTATAGCTGGGTCCCCTTTCTCTGTGTGGCAGTACAGAGCTTAGGGCTGAAATCACAGTGAACGGGATTTACATCTTGGCTCTGTAGGTTATGAGCTGGGCAACCGTAAGCACATGACAACCTCTCTGAGCTTCAGCTCTCCCAGCTGTACAGTGGGGATATTAAGCTTAGCCAAATTAATTAAGTCCATATTTGGTAAACACTTGCTATGTACAAGGCACCATTCTAGGTGCTGGGGGTGAAAAAACAAAAAACAAAAAACAACAACCAACAAAAAACCCAGAAACAGTATCACTGATGTGCAGATAATGTTCCACAAATGGGTGACACACACACACAAAGGCCTTATTGGCAATATTTGCCATTTTCTGTAGTGTAAATGCCGCCGTTATGTTGACTGCACGCTACTGGCAGAATATCACTGGATGCAGTTAGGGAACTCTCGTGAGTGGTGCAAGCTGCCCTACATGTCATTGTTTTTAAAATACTGGAGAGAATCTTATGTACATCCCACCTTCCCCTCTCTCCTCTCTCTTATGATGGAAAGGGTTTTGGGGTCACAAAGAATCAAATTCAAATCTCAGCTCTATAGCTTATTATGTGAGCCCATTTCCTAACCTGTAAAACAAAGAGATAATAAAGACTAGAATTGTTTTGAGTACGTATTCCATATTTTGTTATGCATATGTTTATATGTGTATTTGTATCTATGTATGTCTCTCTATTTTTAAGCAAAATCTTTGTTTTCTTCCCTTCCCTCTCTGATTCCCTTATCATATAATAAGACATCCTAATTTTATATCATGGCGTTTGAATATTGTTAACTTTTTATTAGAGCTCTAAAATTACAGCTCATCAAGGAGGAGAGTGAACACCATCTAAGGACTTTGCCTCCTCTTCTGGAGAAAGAGTTAGTGCTCTTTCAGTTGTGTACAGGATCGTTGTTCTGTGCACGGAAGAAATATAACTTTGATAGTGTCTTTATTTGGAGGTTAAGTGTGGTTTAAGGAGATGCATATGAGCCAATTAAAAAAAAAAAAACACAAAAAACTCTTTCCCTTCCCCCAGCTTCCTTCTCTCTTCCAATCTCCCTCTCTCTCCATATCTCTTCTTGACTCTCTCTGAAGAACCAATATTTTAGATTTCAGTATTTCTTGACCCTATGTGACAGGGTCAATGACTAGACTGAGAAGGAAGACATATGTAGGCACCTGGGGTAGGAAGGGCTGTGAGGTGGACGCACTGGGGGTTCTCTCATGATTTATAAGAGTCTGTGTGAGGATGCATCCTGTGTCTGCCTGGCACTTGGACTCCCACCTGAGAAGCCCTAATGTATCTGGTCTCTAATGGTCCACTCGGTTTGACATTGTGCTTCATTGGAGGGAGTGGGGAAAGGCTGGACCAGGCAGAGGGTGGGAGTGTTGTGTCCATCTATTTCTCCCCCTGCTGGTGTCACCAAACCCTGACCTCAGTGGACACGGCAGTAGCAGGTGTATTCACAGAACATGGGGTACTCAAAGCAGCAAGGAGTCGGGGAGGAGCAGGAAGGGCAGAGGAGGCAGAGGAGAGGTGTTGGACAGGGACACGGAATGGAGGGAGGGAAGAGTGAGACGGGAGGTGGGACCAGGGTGGGCAGGGAAGGAAGGGCATCCTCCAGTTCCTCCCACATGTTATTCTATCTACCCAATTATGAACTCCAACACCTTCTGACAGAGCAGCTTTCGAGCTTTTGAAGATGCGTGTTGGTCCCTGCGCCCCCTCGCCTTCAGGGAGTGGCTGCTCCCCGCCCTGTCCCCAGCCTCCTCTGTGCAGCTCTGCAGCTCACAGATTGGTGGCGACGCTGCACAGGCACCTCTCCAAAAGTGAATCAAGAAACAGTTGCTGAAAGAGGGGAGAAGCAGGTGCTAACAAGCCAGCGATTCCTCACGCTCCATGCATGTTAACAAAGTAACTTGGAAGAATCCGCCGCAAGCTTACCTCTCCAGCTACTTTCGCTACTCTTCAATTTCCATCCCACATTGCAGTTGTGTCAAATCACAGGCAAGTCCCCGGACTTTTCGACTCACTCGAAAAGCAACCCCTTCAACATTTCCCTTCATCACCGCACTGATTGCTCTTTATCCTGCAAAATTCCATTTCACGTTCCCCTCCTGAAGTCTGATTGAAGAGACCACCCTGTAAGTTGCCACGTGCTCACCTTTCTCAGAGCGCTTAGCATACTTTATTTTGATTCCTTGTGTACAAACTTGTCTCCCACGCTAGACTCTGTGATCCATTTGGGGTAAAGCCCAGCCTGATTTCGGCTAGCACCACCAGAATCTAACAGAGCACCAGGAACTCAGTACCTCTTGTCCAGAAAGGTCAACAGAACATGTTTAACACCCTCCTCCTGGGTCCTGCTTCCACCATGGTGATCACAGCCACAGGCATCATCTCGTGCAGGGGACCCTACTCCTCTCAGGGGGTAGATGGCCATTTAGTGAGTACCTACTGGTTCCAAGAACTTTCCTGATGTGACTGTATGCAATCCCCCCACAACCTGCAATTTTAGTGCTTGTGTTTATACTCTTCATTTACAGATAAGGAGGCTGAGGCTCCGGAGGTTTCTGTGATTTGCCAGGAAGAGCTAAGACCCCAGGCCCCATCGACGGCAATCCAGACCCCCATGCTTTTGAGACAGAGACTCGAAAGCAGACTTGTGTCCGCTCCCCTCCCTTCCCTTTTCCATCCTCCCCTTTCTGCATCTGACACCAAACTCAATGATCAGACCATCAGTGGAGCCCATCCATCTGGCAGGTGACAGGCAGTGCCTCGGGGCCCTGGCTTTCCCTATTCTGCTTCTGTCTCATTCAGCAACTTCTGTTTTCCTCTGAGGTCACCCTTAAAGGTCCATGTGTCATGTTTCTCATTTCTGCCTTGTCGAGGAAATCTTGCCAGTGCATCTATCAAAGTAATCATCACAAGCCTGATGTAAGAGTATGGTTCCTCTCACATTTTTCATTACTAGATAATTTATTAATATCCTTCCTGAGCAGTACTAGATTTATCTTGATAAAACTGCTATCAGCAGCGACACGGGCAATGCCACTGGGGTGCGGCAGGAAGAACGGTGTGCTCACCTCCTTCACCCCTTCATGCCTCCGGAAGCCCAACCCGGAGCCGGCCCAGGGGGCCGCCGGGACCCAAAACATTTTATCATTTTGATAAAGTTGACCTGGGGCAGCCTCGAAGGCATTGCTACCTCTCTTCCCTTTCTTCTCTGCTTGTGGCAAACGCAGGATTGCCTGTGTACGGGGAAGGCAGGCAGCGAGGGGCGGATAAATTACCTTCCAAGAGTTCACTATTTATTTCGTTTTCATTCGAGCATCTGTAGTGAACAGCTTCACCTCTCGGCTCAAGTGGGCTTTCTGGGAGGCTGGTGATGGACTTCTGGATTATTTCTCGGTAACGTCAGGGCACGGACTCCTTAGGTACGTGAGCCAAAGCGGCCCCATTGTCTGCTCCTTCTTCTGTCCTCCGCTCTCCAGGAAGGGAACAGAGCTAACCACCCCCCCACCCCACATGGATTATTCACAAAAGTGAAAATGCAGGAGGCCTCCACACGAGGCGGCTGCCTTCAGAGGCTTCTGGTGGACGTGGTTGCAGGGGTACGTTTGGATGCGAACCGCATCTCTGCAGCCCCTGAATAGCTGCAGTTCACAGTTGCTCTTTCAGACATTGGGTTTCATGGTTCATTTCCCCCAACATCATCCACCCCAAGAGGTAAATAAAATAAATGAAATAAAGAAAAGCACACACATGTATTCAAAGGGGAAACTGAGGTCTGTGAGTGCATCATCTGGCTGCTCCGGGGTGCAAACAGGTGCATATATGCATTGCTGGGGGAAGGGCTGCCTGGTTTGGCAAGTCAAAGTAAATGGACTGATCTCACGACTCACAAACCCGACTCTAAGGACTGACCTCCACGTGCACAAAGAATGATTTCTGCAATGTGTTTGTTTTGTAGTGTTGTTTATCCTGGCAAAATATTTGTCACCCCAAAAGAAGAAACTGGTTCAGTGATGGTGTGTCCGTTTGGTGGAATATCACACAGCCAGGCAAAGGAGGAGACAGATACAGCTGTGGAGCAAGATACATTCAGTGATCAAAAGCGGAGTGAAGATTCTTTTCCTAAAGTGTTCCCCTTGTCTCTACAGTGACTGTTGCCTGAAGGACACACAAGATAGTAGCCAAACCAACTTCCTGTGAGAGGAAGAGACTGTAATCTGAGGAGGGGGAAGGGGACAGATTTATTATCATGTATTCCTTCATTCCGTTTAAATTTTCCTTGATAACAGGTTATATTTTCAATTAAAAGTAAAGGCTATTCATGGGACTCTTTCTCACATTTGTCTCTCTGAACATTTCTGAGGCTGGTAATTAATGCTTTTTTTTTTTGCTTCTCTCCTAAAATGAGCTTGAGCCGTAATATCTGGTTCTCCCCACTCATTCTTCTCCGTAAATAATAAAACCCATGTTGCACGCGGGCTGTGGCCGACTGCACCGAGGAAACGGTCCTCACCCCACAGACCACTCTCCAATTGGCCAAGCCAATTTTCATGCCAATTATTCCCACAGTGGTGTGAGAAGGAAGAAGGAAAGCGGCTGAGGTCATTTTCCCGCTGCAGAAACTGAGTCTCTAGGGAAAGTAACTTGTTCTCTAGGAAAAGGAACATGTTCAAAATCGTGCATCCTGGGGCAGGCAGAGCCGAGACTCAAACCCAAATCAGACTGAATCCATCACACATCCCCCCTGCCCCTCGGCCACTGCTCCCAGGTTCCGAAGGAGGTGATGGCTGCGAGCTCCTCTCTCTGCTGTTGAACTGGGGACTGTCCCAGAGCCATGTGGTGGCTGGTGAGGCCACGTCTGTGGGCCCATGGTTCCAGGTGCCTGTTGGAGAGGAGCTGGCTCCTGCAATTACTAATTTCAGTGCCGAGGACGGCTCTGGCCTCCTGGACAGATGGCCGATCGCACTCGAGCTCTCAGACGGCACATATGTCAACAGCGGCAGGGAGTTTCAGCTGTGACCAGAGCTGGGACAGCCATCCAAATGCGGGGCCATTCGTCACTGTGGTTGATTCCATAAAATCGGTGATGAGGAGGCAGACGGGGAAAGCAGCCTCCGCTTTCTGTGGCTTGGCAACGCTGGGATAACCCAGCACACACCTGACTCAGTGGGTACTGAGACTCTGCTGATCTTGGACGGACTCAGAATCCACGAGGAATTGTTGTTCTTGATTTAACAGCCACACCTGGTGCCCTGGGGATCGCCTTAAAAATATACAACGATTTACTGCGACCACTACTCAGCACAACAAAACAGATGTGCCTCTTCCCCTTTGCTGCCTTGCCCAGAGACAATGCGCTTGGATGAGCAGCCCCTGTTCCATGCCCACCCCTGCATCCACTCTCTTCCTTTCTTTCTTTGGTGCTTCACTTCGCCTTCTAATTCTCGCTTCTCCAGGATCCAGAAGAGAAGTCCCAGCAGAGTGCGCTGCCAAGCTCGGCCCCGCTGTTTCTTAGCCCGGTGACCTAGGGGCCGTGGTGACCGTGCCAGAATCTCAAAGTTCTTTCTGATACTTGTGAGGGTGACATATGAGGTATTATCTGACATACCTCATATGTCAGGTGATACCGTGTGCCTTCTCCCGATCAGGTGATCCGGTGGCCTGCAGGAGGCTCGCCCACAGTCACCCCGAGACCAGAAGTGGGGCTTTTTGTATTCTCTACAGCAGTGGTTGCAACGAGGGGCAATGCTGCTTCCCTACCTCTACCCCAGGGGACAGCTGGTAATGTCTCGAGACGGTTTTGGTCGTCTGAATGGGGTGGGAGGGGTCTGTGCTATTTGTGGGTTGCAAGTGGAAGGGAGAGGAATTTGAATTTGTAACGATCCCGAATCAGTAATCAGCACCACGGTGATACACAATTTTTGGCTCTAGAATGAAATAAGGGAGCTCAAATATGGATTCTGCTATTTACCTATGTCATAAAGCAGAGGCTCTCTCTCTTGGGGCAAGCTTTGTCTTCCAGGGTTATATCTGAGGGTGTTTTCGATCATCACAGCCGGGGAGATGGGTGCTACTGGCATGAAGTGGGTAGAGATGAGGGATGCCACCAAACATCCTATGGTGTACAGGATGGCCCCCAGGACAGAGAATTATCCAGTTCCCCATGTCAGTCAGGCCAAGGCTGAGAAACCCTGACTTACAACATGCTGTTTATTTTTTTCTATTACCATATTTACTTTGTCTTTCAGCTTTATAAACATCAGGAACTCCTTTGAAGCTACTTCACTGGGGAGGTGATCTGCTAGCGCTTCTTACTAAACCCTTATGGAAAAGCACAGTCTACAGAATGCTATGGAATCACATGAAGTGGGAGGGTAGGATGGAGGGAGATGGGGTCCTCAGATTGTTGAAACTTGAAAATCCTCCCATATTCATACTGAGCTGCAACCTGAACATCCTGATCACTTTGAAGAAAATATTGAGCAGCAAATGTATGGGGTTTGGAGGCTCCCTAAAAAGAGGGAAAGAGGAGGAGCATGGGTCAGATGCCCAGGCTTGGAATCAGAAGAGGAACCCACAGCAGGTGAAGCGGGGCTGGCTGGGGAACCAAAGGGAACCAGAGGCTCCTGACACTCTGTAGGAGTAACCCCATGGTGCCAATAAGATCTTTAACACCTGTGTGCTAAGTAACAGCTGAAGAAATTGTGTTGGGTGCAGCTAGGAGCAATCAATAAGGCCTGAGAAACACACAAGTAGGAAAAAGATAGGCCTGCTTTTAAAGATTTTATCTATTATCTATCTATCTATCTATCTATCTATCTATCTATCTATCTATCTATCTATCTATCTATCTGAGAGAGAGAGCGAGCGAGAGAGACAGAAAGAGACAGCATGAGCAGGAAGAGAAGCAGAGGGAGAGGGAGAAGCAGATTCCACGCTGAGTGCGGAAGCTGATGTGGGGCTCAATCTCGGGATCCTGAGACCACGACCTGAGCCAAAATCAGGAATCTGACACTCAATGGACTGAGCTATCCAGGAACCTCAGGCCGGCTTTTCGAGAAGGGGCCATGGGGGTCCAGTTTGCAGAAGTTCACTTATTCAGGGTGATGGTTAGGTTTATATTGACTTGACTTGGGCCCGGGGTGCCCACATGGTTGGCCAAAGATTATTCTGAATGTTCCTGTGAGAGTGTTCTGGATGAGATTAACATTTAGATCAAAAGACCAAGTAAAGCAGATTCCTCTCCCTAGTATGGGTGGGCCTCATCTAACCAGTTGAAGACCTGAACAGAACAAACGGGCCGACCCTCCTGCGAATAAGGGGGAAGTCCAGCTGCCTGCCTGACTGAGCTGGGACAACAGTCTGTCCAGCTTTCAGACTCAGCCTGAAACATCAGCTTTTCCTGGGTCTTCAGCCTTCTATTGCTTGGACTAGAAAACACATTGGCTCTCTTGGGTCTCCAGCTTGCTGACTCACCCTGCAGATCTCCAGACTTGTCAGCCTCCATCATCACGTGAGCCAATTCCTTACGGTTCATCTTCCTCTCTGTGTCTGTTTCTCACTGTGCGTATATCTCTCCTATGGTTCTATTTCCCTAGAGAACCCTGACCAACACATTCAGTGATGAGTTCCTACGATATGCATGGCACTAAGCCCACTTTTATGCATTATGTGAGGGAGAAAATGCCAGGTTTTATACAATAGGATGGACAAATGTCTGTGGAAGTTCAGAGGGTGATGGGTGAGACAATTTGCTGTATAAGAGGCAATGGACATTCGACACTAAGCTGTGAGAAAGGAGTCCAACATATATTGAGTGTCTATGTTACAATATTAGTGCACTTTAATTCTCCATAAAACTTCAGAAAATAAACACTATAGTTCTCATTCTTTAGACTAAGGGAGTCACACCGAAAAAGGAAGAGCCAGGATTCAAATCCAGACCTGTTGGTCCTAGGACCCATGTACTTTGGGCTCTCTGGGCTAATATCAAGATCATAAGACAGCCTGAATAGTAGAATCACTACTCAACATAGTCTCAACAAGCTTGAATCCTAGGGAACTAAGGGTTGAACTCAAGCCACCCTCCTGGCATCTAGAAAGTAAATTTTCTGGTTCTAAAAAAAAATCAAAGACATGCAAAACTGTATGAGATTCAGTCTTGGCATCTGTAAAATGGGTATCAGATACCCATTTGTGGAGATGTTGTGAGAAATAAATGGTCTAATTTATGAAAAGCATCATCATCGTGTCTGCTATGACAGAAATTTTGCAACATTCTTGATATTCACCTTTGTTCACAGTGTCATTCTATGCCAGCGCAGTGTTGCCGAATGTCACGTGTATCCTGTCCTGCTAAAATTAATGATCCCTTTGGTTGCCTGCAACCACTCCTCATAAACCCAGATTTCTTGCAACTCTGACACTTATGGTTGGAAATGGTGGGTTGATGGCCAGGTGTTCTTACACTCACAAGTTCTGGAGTGATCCCTAAGAGGGTGAAGATTTAGACTTATAATTTTACTTCCAGTATCATCTATAGAATAAGATAAACCTGGAAAAGTCTTTAAATCTACATTTTCATCAATTTATTTTTTTAAGGTATGGCATCCTTAAACAATAGTGATTCACAGAGTAATCAAGAGGAGCTTACTGGATGATGAGGGACTTAAGAGCTAGCCTTGGAGCCTATTTCTCAAACACTTAAAAGAAGGCAACGTGGATGTCATCCACGTGTGTGCATTTAAGGGAAAAGAGGGGCAGGCACATCATAGGTAGAGTTGGGGGACACACACTCCCAACTTAGACATATGGATGTGACAAAGTAACAGTCATTCAAAAACTCCAAGTCAATTCATTTCATCATTAAGTGAAGGCTTTATGTCAACAATGGTGCTAGAGCCTCAGGAGGTAGTTCATGTCAGAGAACATAAACTCCCGAGCAGGTGGCCGGGGAGGTGGAGCAATGAGTCAGGAAGTCAATAACGAAACTCCCTTCTCAAGGTTATTTAGCAGATGGGAAAGTCTCCATAAAACTCCAATGGTCCCCTCTGGAACCCTCTGACTGGACTGATTCTGACAAGGATTCTTAAGTTCCAGCGGGGGCTATAAAAGAAAGCAATAATGATGACATAAGAGGCTCAACAAGGTTAGTCAAAGACTGAGCCTCACAAAGGAGATGGAAGTCTTCTGCCGCTGAGTGCTGATGAGCCTTTACTGCCCATTGTAGGGAGCAGCAAATGGCTGAGAGAAGCAGAAGGGCTCCGAAAACTCCCAGGGTGACAGTTACGTTTCTAACTCCTCCACTGCCTTCCTTGATAATGAGGGAGTCTCGTTGGGGGTTGAGACTGGAGTAGGCTTGAAGAACACCATTTGGAGGCACCAAAGTGAGATGGCCTCCATTTTCTCTGGGTTCTTTCTTCTGGAGTGAGGTAGAGCATGGCCCCATTAGGGCGGTGCCCATGTATGGCCAGATGAAAGGCCCAAAGCCCTGGGTTCAAAAGAATAGGTCACCTGTTAGACTAGAAAGAATGTCATCACAGTCAGACACACTAGTAGTGAACTCTGATATCGATTCTTTAATGCCATATCTGGGTCTTGGCATCCCTTTCTGGGAAACGTGGGCAATGATACATCCTTTATGGCATCACTTGGTGATTCAGTGAAATAATGTGGTGAAATTATTTAACACTGTGCTGGGCACAGCTGAAATGCCCAGAAAATGGAAAATTTCTGACCCTTTGCTTTTTGGATCTAGAGAAACTACATCACTGAACAGATCTAGAGAAACTGTATCACTTTCAGATCTAAAGAAATTACATCACCGAACAGATCTAGAAAAGGCTATCACTTTTCAGATGCAGAGAAACTCAGTACCGAACAGATCTAGAGAAACGCTATCACTTTTCAGATCTAGAGAAACCACATCACTGAATAGATCTAGAGAAACGCTATCACTTTTCAGATCTAGAGAAACTACATCACTGAACAGACCTATATTTTGACTCAGACTTTAGAGACTCGACAGGTGGATCTGGGCCTGTCCATTTCTTCCATCTTCAATTCTGTTTTCTGTCTTCCCACCTGGCTTCCCTCTGCCTGTATTCCAATGTAAAGTTGGCCCATCTTCTGATACTGTTTCCTTCCCCCTCTGACATTCCCAAACCAGGCTTACCTTACCACAACCCTACCCAGATATTTCAGTGATTAGGACCATCCTTTCCCACCTCTGTAGTCCTTTGCATAAAGTCTCCCTGGCTAACTTCTACAAGATGTTGCTCTGCTCAAAGAGATTTAAGCCAGTGTTTTCTCAAAAGCACATTTGATGGAATGTCAGGGATGTCTGTCCTCCTCGATCCCACCTCCATGCAGGCTAGGAGCCAAAATTCAGAAGAAAAAGTCTCAGCTGCCATCTTGGGATGGAGAAGAAAAAGTATACCTCATTTATTGGCACTTTCTAGAACAAAGAGAACAAAGAACAGACTCACATCTCAACAGATTATCTCAGGGCAGGAAAAAAGTGCTATGAGCAGTCAGGCTTTGTGGTGCAGTAAGGTTTCCCTCTGAATGCTGAAGGGTGTTTGCTGGGTGCAGGAGGGGAGAAAAGTCATTACTTTCAGAACAGACAGGATATGTGAACATACAAAGACAGGTTCAGATAAGTTCTTTGCGGTTGAAGCAGAGAATGTGTAACAAGATGAGATTGGGGAAGAAGTGTGAATATGTGGAAAAAAGTAAGCCAAGAAAGAGTTAAGACGACCTTGGGGTGCCTGGGTGGCTCAGTCAGTTAAGTGTCCAATTCTTGATTTCAGCTCAGGTCATGATCTCAGGGTTGTGGGATCGAGCCCCGCATGGGGCTCCGTGCTGAGCATGGAGCCTGCTTGGGATTCTCTCTCTCCCTCTCCCTGTCCCCTAATGCTCACTCTCTCTCTCAAATAAGTAAATACACAAGAAGAAAATTGTGAACATTTTCTGTGTCCTTCTGCAGGAATTCAAAAGGGACATCAAGAACATTTACTTAATTATGATAGGATCGAACAGAGAGGAGAACTCCTCCAAACAGACACCTAAAATAGATCCCAATGCTACAGAACAGGGCTCCCTCAGTCATTCAGAATCAACCAGAAAGATATCCTGGAAGAAGTATTTTGGCTAAGAGTAAAACAGGATGAAATACTCCAGTTCTTACAGTCCTATTTGAAAGGGAAAATTCATCATGAGTTCAAAGCATACCCATATTCAAGATGACAATCCAACAGTGAATGTTCAGGGACATTAACAGGAGGAATGACGAGGCATACAGCGAAGGAGTTAACATTTGAAGTGAAAAAGGACTGAGGATTATATGGAAAAGTTGAAATGCATTCAAGAAAGCAATAAAGACTAGTGAACCAGAAACTCCCTGTTCACTTATGATAAAATATCTAGTTAATACCAAATAAAAGATTCAAATAGACTTGTTATGGTTCTTTAGAAAGTCTCTCTAAAATAATGCCAATATCCCCGTTTTTTTTTTTTTTTAAGCATTTTCACAAATAAAGTGTTGCCTTTAGGAAGGAAGATTGGCTATGGGGAGTAAGCAGCTTAGTTTGAAGGAAAAAGATATGAGAGGAACATCATTTCTGAACTTGGAATTGTTCTTAGACACTGTTTCAAGAATCCTGCCTTGCAAACAAGATCTACCTTTTATTTTGTATAGGTGTGCATGGGTTTGATCACACACACTCACCCTGAACACAAAAATTGCACACCGGTTTAGGGGAAGAGGTGGGAAATCAAACTGACAATTTCAGTCAAGGGTGAACGATGCTCTAAAAAAAATAAAACATTTGGTATTTTAAGGGCACAGAGGAGGGGATGCTCAGTGGTTGGGAAAATCAGGAGGACATCAGAGAGGAGCTGACATCTGAGCTCATTCTAGAAGAATCAATAGGAGTTCACCAGCTTGGAGAATGCCTTTGGCTTGGAAAGTGCAGGTCTGCCCCACTGCAGAGGACAGCCAGAAAGTCTCAGTGAGGTGGGTTTTAAAGGAGAGTGAATGGGGTTGGACAAAAGACCAGGCGTTTACCAAATTGCAGACCGAAGGGTTTTTATCTTCTCTCTTGATCTGTGAATTAACCAATGTTGCTTATGAGAACAATACGTGTCTGCAAAGGGATCTGATACCAGTATTAAGGCACAGTATTGATGGAGACAGTTTTTACATCGAAAGTTTCCTGCAAACACTACAGATTTTTACTTTCTAAGGTTGTCCGAGAACAGTAGCAGTGTGGAAAAGGAAGGGGAATAGAGGCCCCATTAATGAACGCTTCTCTTTCATATCATAGATGCTAATCTAAAAAAAAAAAGAAAACAACTACCCTTGACTAAGTGGTTTAGAGGAATGTATAGTAATTTGTTTTGCAAAACAAAAAGTAAGCAACGGAATGATGTATCTTTCTTTCACCTGAATTATTATTATTTTTTTACTTAATAAGAAGAGAAGGAAGAACAAGAAAAATAGCATCTACCCAACCCACTCTTTTTACTATTATTATTTTGTAATGGTGAATCTTGCTAGAACCATAATGCAGCTCTGAAAGAAATAAAAACTTATGATCAGAACAAGCATTATAGACATTTATGTAAAACTGGAAGTGAATAGTATTTTCCCATCTGTTACTAATTCATAACCGGATTCTCTCTGGTATTGTGACTGAAGTACATTTTTATAATTCATTTCTTGGCTTCAACTGTCGGGGAGTTCTCGTCTTTGTTAATTTCACAACATCAGATGTTCATGAGGAAGTTCCCATTATGATTCAGAGTCAACATGTTATCAATTCCAAGAGGAGAGGATGTAGCCAGATAAAGTGGTGAATCGGAGGGTTTAAAATAGAGCTGTAGTTCTAAACACTATGCTCCAGGAAAGAATTGGGGAAATGAGGACATGGCTCAGGGGCTGGATTTGAGGATCCCATATGCATGATTACAGTACACCAGGCCAGCCTGTGATCCAACAGCCCTGTTTGTGTTTGTGCCTCGGGTGATGCCAAAACCCATTAACTGCTCATTAGCAAAGGTGAACAGTTGAGAGAAAAGGGAGTGATACACTGCCTGGGTAGTGGGGAGTGAGAGACACACAGAGAGACAGAGAGAAATTAGGGGAGGGGGAGCACTAAGCTTAAGCAGTCCCACACTTTGACATGCTAGTCTAAAAAAATTTTCACCACTAAAAGTGAAGGGGAACCACTGTTTCTTTAAAGTTTTTTTTATTATTATTCATTTGAGACACAGAGATAGAGAGAGAGAGAGAGCATGAGCAGGGGGAGAGGCAGAGGGAGAAGCAGAAGCAGGCTCCCCGCCGAGCCAGAGCCCGATGTGGGGCTCGGTCCCAGGACCCCGGGATCATGACCCAAGCCGAAGGGAGATGCTTAACCATCTGAGCCACCCAGGTGCCCTGAAACCACTGTTTCTTAATGACAACAACCATACCCACTGTTTTTGGGAACCAAAAAGTTTAAATGCAGAATATCATTTGAAACCATCAACTCCTTGGCTGGCATTTGTGAGACGCACAAAGCAAGACAAAATGATACTGAACCTGATCAAGATTTATTGTGTTTTAGTCCAGTCCATGGAGCTTTTAGTAGAGTAAATGTCCTTCTTATTTCTCCCCCGTCATAGTATCACTCAGTAGGTTAATTTACAAGTCTTGTATGTTGCTAAGTAGAAGCTACAGGGTTTTTTGTTTTTCATATACCAAGACAGTCTGATACAACAAAGTGTAAGGGGAAACATTTATGACATTTCCCAGAACATGAACCTTGTATTATTGAACTGAGTTCATTTCTTTGAAGCTTTCTATTCTTTTTTTCCCCCTAGAATCATATTACTGAACTTAAGAGGGGTTAGCAGGTATAAAGAATTAGTACAGTACTTAATTCTTTCAGCATGAATCACATTTAAAATGTTTATATTGTCTGACATAGTCCAAGTGCAGGGAATCCCTCCTAAGGAAATAACCCTGATTTTAAGAAATTGTTTTATACTCAACGTTACTGACCACAATGCTATTTACCATAGTAAAAATTTCAACACCATCTCAATGGATCACCATGGTTATGAAAAATGTGGAATACCAATTCACTGGAGGTAAACTGCTGCCATTTATTTTAAACTTGATTTTTTGTGAATATTATGCAAAAGCATGGCAAGAAAGATGATTAGGCTAGTGAGGCACAGACCCTATCTTTGGTCTCTTGCCAGCTCAGTGCTCTCCATGGTTATTTAAACAGAAAGTAGAAAGAAAACAAGCAGACAAATAAACCACACCAACAAATATTCTCCATGATGATTTTCAGACCTAATCCTAGTCTCTCTGGGTTCAACCTTTGAAGCTATCTGAACAAAATGATAACAAAAATATTAAGAGTAACAGTAAAAGTTATCTTAAAGTTTGCTTTATAATAAACCTATAATATTGGTACTGTTCTTGTTCTGTGGATGAGAACACTGAAAGCTGGGAATATTCCATCACCTTTCTAAGTTCTAACAGCTACTGAGTGTGTGGATTTAGGCTTGTCTGACTCCAAGTCTGTGTTATTGTGCAAACCACATTTGTTTCTCCTTAGACAAAGCTGGAGAAAGGAGGACTACAAAATATTAAGAGAGGCGACCATTAGGTTTTGAAACTGTAAAAAAGAAAATGAAAATAGAAATTAAGGACACAATGAGCTCTGAGATAATCAGATACTCTTTGGAGAGGGGAAAAATTGATGAGAAATTTTAATCAGACTTTCTATATGCACATCTTTTATTAGTCTTTGCAGCATTATCTCCAATGACAACAAAAAGACACAAACAATAAAAATGTCCATCCATAGGGGGATGATGGACTCAATGATGTTCCATCACCATGATAGGATATTTTGCAGATATTAAAAATTATCATTATGAAAACTGGGTGGAAATATGTAAAATGTTTTTGATCAACTATGAAATGAACAAAGCAGAACACAAAATGACCTGGGCAATATTAATGCCAATCTATAAAACTCTGGATCTACGCTCTTGGACTAGGTTAGGGCATATAGAAATGAAAATAATTGTGTTGTGGATAATATTTCTGTACTGAAATATAATTGGGCTATTATATCTTCCTTTCAACAATAGATATAAACACCCACATATATTTTAGGCATCATGTGCTCCTCATCTTTGCTCATTTTAATATATAGAGCTCAGCCAGATAAAAAAACAAATTCCATGCATCCATGCAAATGTAAAAGAATAATGAACCCACTGTATCCATTATATAGCTTCAAAAATTATTAACTTTTTTTGTACAAAGCATTTGTATTTGTATTACTGTAAAACCAATATGAGGTTTGGGAGAAATTAACACTAGAGATGATCACCAAACCTGGGGCAAAGTCTCACATTAGAAGTTGAAAATCTGTTGACTGACTCAGTTTACAACCTGTCACTCATCTTGGTCTTATATATGAGCCAAGCACTGCGCCCATCTCTAGTTAAGAGATAGGTGTTAAGGGTTGACTCCAAAGAAAATAGAAGTGTGGAAATAGAAAAATGCTAAGAATCCTGTGTCTCATTATCAGAGAGACATAATTAAGTGTAACATGAATCAGGGAAAATGGTGTCCACCACCAGGACCGCCAGGCCCCCCCAGAAGCTAAATGAATATGACAGGTTAGAACCACGAGTAAGATTAAACTTCACCAAAAGACATAACCATCTCAGTACCTGGCAAGTAAATGTGATTCAGTCACACTGACATTTCTGAGATGTAGAAAGAAGAATGAGTTAGAACAATAGAAGATATTTCATGGACTAGGGCTAAATACTCCTAGGGATAGCAAGGAAAGTTTATTAATTAATTGATCTTTTATTGTATTATTATTATATCTATTATCTATATCTATATATTATCCTCTATCTATACCTATTATATATTATTTATTATTCATTAATTGATCTAGTCATCCATCTATCCATCCATCGATCTGTCCATCCACCTACCTACACACTCATCTATCTAGCCAGCCAGCCAGCCAACCAGCCATCCAGCAAGCCAATCAACCATAATTTTGCAGGAATTGAAAGACCTTCAGAATTTTTCAAACATACAGAATGAAAGAGTATTGACAAAGAGTTAGAAAATTTACACTTTATCCTGAGCATGATGGGAAACCACTGAAGAATTCTGAGCAGCCAAGTGACAAGAAGAGATCTGCCTTTAGGAGCAAGTAGGCAGTAACTGGCGTATGGTTGCAAAAGGACTAGAGACTTTGATTTCCTGGAAAGGCAAGTAGAAAAGGGGAGTGTCTGAGTTGTCTGACCAATCCTGGAGAGAGACGTTCTAGCAGGCTTTCTGACACTGGGGCTTCAGAGCCTCCAATTACCTCAGGAAACCATGCCTTTCTTCTTTAACCATAAATAACTACCATCTACCAATGAGACATTTAACTTAGCAGGGTTTGCTGCATTGAGCTTCTATTTTCCATGGTCACTCTCAACTGTCATCTTAGGTTCCCATCTAACTTGTCCTTAGGGGCAATATGATAAATTGCTAAATGGGCAAAATGCTAAAAAATAATCGAGTCCCAATTTTTCCCACTATAAGACACCATCACCACCCCCCTCCGTCCCCCGCCAAGGTATATCTGGTTAAGAACCAAGCAGGTAAAATGTCAATAGAGTGTTTTCGAAGGTGGACCCAACCCATCTAATTTCAACTCTGCAGACTTCCTTTGGACTTCGGAGAAAAGTGTAGCAGATTCACCTGCCATAGTCCCTTTCCTCTCCACTCACCAAACTCTCCTAGCAGTAACCCAAAACTATGACAGCCAAATATCATCTGTGTTAAATTACTTTTTCACTAGTAGTTGATTTATAGTTGATTAGGTAATTAAATCAAATACAAGTGGGTGAAAGTAAATCTATTTTTATCATCCCTGTAAATTAAAAGTTCCGCATCATAAAAAATCATGACCATCTTGAAAATGACTAGTCAAGTGCCTTTTAGAGGCAAGCAGGATTTATTGTCAATTAACGTATTGAACTCTATAGTCAGCATAACCCTGTGCTCAAGACTTTTAAAATTATTGGCTTCCGCTTCTGAGCTGCTCCCTATCATGGTAATGAAATGTATCTAGCTATTCTCATACTGAACAATTCTGTAGGTTGGGTTTATATCTCACTATAACAACATTCCATTTTATTATTACCTCCAATCCCCTGTAATGAATACAAATATATTCCTTTTTTCCATCACGAGTTTATCAATTTTCATTGATTTGCCTATAATGAATACAGTCAGAAAAAGAAAGGCAGACAGATCATATCCATTAAAGTGTCTTTAGTTTCAGAAGTTTGTCTGTGGCATTGTTTAATTAAAAAAGAAAAAGAAAGTCATCAGAAAACTAATTAAAAAGAGACATTACTTTCAGGCCTGCTTATAAACAAGAAGTCAATAATTATTGCATAAAGAGGCTTGGGAGCCATGGCACTTAGAGAAATTTGGCATTTGTAACCAGCCTACCTGAGAAAATAAAATGATTAATTCTTACCATATGGATAATCTTATATTATCTTATTATAATGTTCTATATTTTTCTAAGTTAATAAAGGTCAAATAGAACTGTAAAAGCTGAGATGCATTTATGACAAGCTCAATCTTTATGACTAGGTGTTTTTGGCAGATTATGTGCACTCTTCCTTTTCAGTAAAGCTCTGTAAACCCACACTGGCTGTGTGACATTGAGAAATTCATGTGTGTTTCTAGCTGTACAGATCTTCATCTGTAACATGGTTTTTCTGAGGCCTTTTCCAGAAAAAATGGTTTCCTATTCTAGATACCACTGAATCAAGATGGCAATAAAGCAACTGGCTTTCCCAAAGCCATATTGCTAGTGGAAGCCGAGCCCAATATTGGACTCCAAGTCAAGTGCTTGTTCCAACTCTGCAAGGCAATGAGCATCCTCTTGCAAGAGAACATAGATTCCCAATTTCTGTAGTCTTTTCAAAACTTTTAACTATTATAATCAAAATCCAAACCACCATGTCTTCAGTGACATCCATAGCCCTATAATCATTGCCTCTATTTGGGCTTAGTGTTTGTATCCTCACATGAGGGTATCATTCAGTACAAAATCAATTCGGTAACATCTTAGAATTCTGAAGGAAAAAAATCTGTGAAACAGCTAGCTAAGTATTCCAGATTTCCTTTTTGCTCACTCACTATTTGGAGCTGACAGATGTACCTTGGTGAAAATACAATCTGGGACTTCTCATTTTGCCCTGAAAAAGATGCTGAAGGTGAATCTAGTTGTGACGTACAAACTTTTTCCATGGGATAGAGAGTTTCCCTTTCAAAAAGCTACTGGTTCCTTAAGCTTCTCTCCTTAGAGCTTAAGATACAGAAACTGCCTCATTTAGGGACAACCATGACGTTTGTCACCAAATGGAGACATAGAGTAGTAGGTAAAAACTGGGACTATCTTGGGGCACCTGGGTGGCTGCGTCGGTTGAGCATGTGACTCTTGATTTCAGCTCAGTTCATGATCTCAGGGTGGTGAGATCGAGCCCCGTGTCAGGCTCTGCTTTCAGCGTGGAGTCTGCTTGAGATTCTCTCTCTTCCTCTGCCCCTCCCCCTGCTCATGTGTTCTCTCTCTCTAAAATAAATAAAATCAGGGCGCCTGGGTGGCTCAGTTGGTTAAGCGACTGCCTTCGGCTCAGGTCATGATCCTGGAGTCCCGGGATCGAGTCCCGCATCGGGCTCCCTGCTCTGCAGGGAGTCTGCTCCTCCCTCTGACCCTCCCCCCTCTCATGTGCTCTCTCTCTCATTCTCTCTCTCTCAAATAAATAAATAAAATCTTTAAAAAAATAAAAAATAAAAAATAAAATAAAATAAATAAAATCTTTAAAAAAACTGGGACTATCTCAGACAAAAAGAGGTATGTGTTTACTATTCCTACGCCTACCCACATATTCTGCCCTTAACCCATAGCCAGTACCTAATCAACTTTGTTGAAAGAATGAGCTTTTATTTTTATTCAGTTAGAACTTTATAGTCAAAGAATGGTCCGTGGAGCACTAGCATCACCTGGGAGCTTGCTAGAAATTCAGAATCTCACACCCCACCCCAGATTTAATGAATTGGAATCTGCATTTTAACAAGATCCCCAGGAAATTCATTTGCATATTAGAATTTGAGAAGAACTGAGGTTTGGCATTTTGTGGTTGGCATGGACTGACAGTAGTTCTGTCATTTTCCTGCCCAGTAGAATCAACTGAGCAGTTTTGAAAAAATACGGATTCACTGTTCCCTATGACCTGGATGGAACCTAGAGACACTATCAAACATGCAAACAAGGGGATATGTTCAAAAATATTCACTGCAACACTGTAAAGGGGAGAATTTGTCAACATCTTAATGTCCATCAATGACAAAGTGGCTAAATAAGTTGTGGTAAATTCAAACACTGGAATATCATACAGTGGGGAAAACAAAGGAACTGGTGCTACACTCATCAATAATGGTTACATCCCAAAGTATCAACTGAGAGAGCAAAGAAAATTGCAGAAGAGAACATAGAGTTAAATAATGTACACAGTATATGTGCAAAACGATACTATAAATTACCTGTGGACATACATGTATGTAGGTAAAAATATGCAAACATAGATGGGAAAAGTAAACATGAAATTCAGGATAAAGATTACTTGTCTATGGGGAGGGTGAAAGTTCAGTGCTAGCAGAGATGGGTATGGCAGGGACTTTATACATGTCCATGATGTGATTATTTTTTTTTAAGATTTTATTTATTTGAGAGAGAAAAAGAGAAAGAGAATGAGCTGGGAGGAGGGGCAGAGGGAGAGGGAAAAGCAGGCTCCCCACTGAGCAGGGAGCCTGATGTAGGGCTCGATCCCAGGACTCTGGGATCATAACCTGAGCCAAAGGCAGATGCTTAACCGACTGAGCCACCCAGGTGCCCCATGACATGCTTATTTTTAAGCTTGGTAAACGCATGAATGCCTGTTTTGTTTTCTCTGAGTTTTGCTTGCTTGCAGTATTTCATAGTAATAACTAGAATACAGATTACTGGGTCCTACTCCACAATTATCCCATCGAGATCCCCAAGAACAAGGCCCAGGAATCAGCATAAGCACACAAAGTGATTCTTACAAGTAATCAGATTTGAAATTCCCTGGTGTAGATGATCACCAAGATGATTTGAGAAGAACAAACAAAACCAATCATGGATATATGATAGGGTGTACCACCTGGAACACTTTCAGAGGTAGCTACCATGAAAAAGCATGGGTTTTATATTCAGATGAGAATGGACTTTGAGTTCAGTGTGGTAGGGTCGTGCAGGTAGGGCCAGATGACTCTAAACCCTACTTTCCTCACTAGCAACTGGAATCATTTTAAGGATTAAATGAAAAAAAAAAAAATCCTGGATAGGAAGCAGTCCACAAATGGCTATTATTTCTATTATTACAAAATACCAAAACTAAGTGCTCATTGATGGAAATGGAAACACCCCATTCACGAAGGATTCATTTATAGGATGTCTTCCAAGTGCCAGAGACATCGTACATAAAACAGTCTTGGCCTCTGTTTTCAAAGAGTTAACAGTTGGCTGGGGAAGACAGACACCATCTGGGTAGTACTATGGTTTTGACTAGTCTCACATCTTTGTGTCTCCTATATGAATCAAGAGGGGCTTCTAATCTTAGTATTCTGTTCCCTGACCACATGGACTGGTATGTGACCCAGACCAGCCAGTGCCCATCCTCCTCCCTGACAATACTAATTAGCATAAGAAGTGGGCATGAGATTTTCACTGGCCAATCAGAGATCTTCCCTTAAGTTTTTCTCCATGGATCCTAGAAGAGAAAAGTAATCTTTCCTCGAGGCTCTAAATGAGAGTATGGTAAGCCTTAGCTGCTTTTGGCTATGCTTCTCTGCTTCCCAGTCACATGGAAAAAGCCATTGGAACATGGAGTGAGAAACTTACATAAAAGGTAATGAATCATCTGCTGCCTTGGATCCATTTCCATTCTTCCCAGTTATAGGAATCAATAAATCCTCTTTCTTTACTTAAATACACAGAGGTTAGATTCTCAGTTATTACCAGCCAACATTATCTGGATGAAAACATACCCTAAGATAACCTCTCTCATAGCATCATTTGTTTGGCTTTTGATTACAATGTCAATTATCATTAATTTGCAAAACCGTATGACACAATTCTAATGGTCTTTGTGTTCAACAGTTCCCAAGTATTTCTCATCCTCCCTCCCTATTTGATTAAATAATCTAAGAATTTTGTCCCTGTACCACTTAGGAGTTGCATTGGGCTACTAGGAGTAGAGATTCATTTACAATGGCTTGAAGAGACAAGGATTTATTCATTAACATGAGTGGTCTGAAAATAGACAGTCCAGGGACTCTTGGTGGCTCCACAGGGTCAGCTGGGACATAGATACCTTTTATGTTTCTCTTTTACTAAACCTTACACTTATTTTCAGTCACAAATTCTCCTCATAGTCTCAGATGGCTGCTGGGGTTCCAGCCATTGCATCCCTATTATAAGAAGCCAAAAGGAGGAAGGGTGGTGATGACAAAAAAAAAAAAAAAAAAGGAATTACCCCAAGCTGAGGCAGTCCTTAGTAGTTGCCCTTTTCAAAATCCCAAACAACACTTCCACTTATATCTCATTGACTAGAACTACAAATGAGGCTGAAAAATGTCGTGTTCGAACTTGACAGAACAATACTCTGAATGAAATCATTTTGCTACTCAGTAACAAAGGGAGAAAGGATATGAAGCAGATAGCTAATAGTGGCTATCAGTCTTTCCAAATCACTGTGGACCCTCTTAGTCTTGAGATACTCAACCCGAGTCAAACCACACCATCATATTCCCAACTTGAGTTGAAGGGAAGCTTAGAGCAATGATTTCCACGTCCCCACAATAAATGGAGGGGGGTTTAACTGGGACTGTGGGTGCAGAGAGGAGTGGCCTTTAGTGTGGGCTGGTGGGGAAGGGTCAGGGAATGCTTTCCCAGGGAGGACACATCTGAGTTCAATCTTAAAGGAGGAATCTAGAGTGGAAGACATTTCTGGTCCAGAGGCAACAAAATATGTAAGGGGAAGTAAATGCAACTAAGTTTCAGAGCACCTTTTTTAAATGCTCCCCTTCAGAGACCATTGCCTTTGAGCAGAGTTGGCAATTTTTTTTTTTTATGTAAAAGGGCCAGATAGCAGATATTTTAGACTTTGTAGTTAGATGTTCTCCATTGCAAGTACTCAATTCTGTCTCCTTGTGATGAGGAAGCAGCCATTAACAATAGGCAAACAGTTTTGACTCTACCCCAATAAAAGTTCTTTACAAAATTAGCAGCTGGCCTCAGGCCTTGGTTTCCCAATGGCTGAATTATCTTTCCATTCTCCTTATAGAAAATGACATCACATATTTGGGGCATATGAAGAAGTGACTGATAAGTACAGACACACACACACAAAATGTAGCAAAATCATATTATGGATTAGGGACCCTCATGTCAAAAAAATTATAGAGAGGAGTTATTTTTCTGGATTTTTGAAAACTTTAGGGTGTTTTTCAGCATTTTAAAATTTGTAGTTTGTCATCTTTTTATTATTCGAACTATGTGTTCACATGAATCCCTAAATTTTTATTAGTACTCTTTTTTTTCTTTCCTAAAGAGGGCCTCTAAAACTGTATAAGCTCTCAGCCCTGCAAAAAACAGATTCCAATCCTGCCCAGAGGCAGGGGAAAATTGCACGCTGGGGGAATTGCAAGTAATCTGGTATTGCTCACATGAAATAGTGAAGTGATGAGAATCCTAGTCTCACCACCTGGGTTGAAATCCCGGTGTTACTGCTTATTGGCTAAAAGAAGGATCCCAGGCTCCGTTTTTCATCTGTGCAACAGAGGTAAGCATTTTCCCAACCTCGGGGGTTTTTGCGGGGTGAGGTGAGATGATTCACACGCAAGGCTAAGTGCAGTGTGTAGTATCTGGTGAGGACGCACTCACGCCAATGTGAGGATGGGGACAGTGAGTTGCACGGGGAGGCATGTGCTGGGGGCAGGGTAGGGCAGGTGGGGCCAGATTCAGAGGGCTGTGTACACAACCGAAGGAACTGGAATCCATCCCGGAGACAATAGCGAAAACAGGAGCTTCAGCCCCAAACTGGCCTGATGAGATTTTCATGAGTTCCTGGGGCTGTGAATCACGGCTCTAAGAAAGGAGGCAAAGTGGGCCCCAGCTCGGTCAATACCTGCTGTGTTAGTGAAGGTGGAGGTCTACTTTTCAAAATCCCTCCTGGGGAACATCTGTTGAGTTATATCACCCGGCATCAGGGCCCATAGCAGAAGGAAATGAAATGCATCAGTGAAGGCCTGGACGCGTCCTACAGGACCAGTGTAATTAAAGCTATCTATCCACGTAGCTGGGTGTTGGAAGGCAGACGTGGAGTTTGCATCAAAGAATGGTGTCAGGGCCAAGTTCCTGCGTGTTCTTCAGCACCTCAGGTAGGGCCGTCCATCCCAGCAATGACAGGGCAGGCGACTTCGAACACATGCTGCTCGGGATCTCCAATCCTTTACTCAAAGCACAGTTTGTGATGGAGGCAAGGTCAGGCAATGTTATCAGGAAATGTCCAGACCCAAGTGTGCTTTGGGCCATGCAAACTACCTGACCACGGGGGCCTCGTCCGGACTGGACAAGCAATATCCTCTTATTCTCTGCTGGTGCTTCGGATGTTTTCCCTTTGCAGCTTTGAACACAATTGCAGTCATAATAATAATAATAATAAACCTTTTGGTTAATACTTTCTTAAATATCAGGCTACCACCCTAAGCAATTAGCTCCATGATGGTAGAGAATATTTCTGCTTAATTCACTTCTGTATCCCCAGGAGCTGGCAGGCTGAAGACATACAGACTCGATGATATCTGTTGTATAAATAACTCAGTAATTTAGGTGGGGTCTTCCTGGCAGGTTTAGGGAGTCAGGTTAGACAGGCTTTTTACCCACTGAGATGCCTCATGAACCTGTATTAACCTTGTTCATGATTCACTTTTTCACTAGCTCATTCTCTTCCAGTTTTAAGGAGCTTTATTGAGATATAATTCATATACCAAGGAACACACCCGTTTGAAATGCACGACTCAATGGTTTTTAGTATATCTGCTGAGTGATACACCCATCACTATGATCAATTTTTAGCGTGTTTTCATTTCTTGAAAGGAAACTTCACATCCCTAGCTGTCCCCCCACACTCCTGCCCCAGCCCTCCATCCCCCCAGCCCCAGAAACCCACCAATCTACTTTCTGTATCTATGGATTTCCCTCTTCCGGACATTTCATGCAAATGAAATTATAAAATCTGTGGTCCTTTGTGACTGGCTTTTTTCACTTAGCTTAATGATTTCAAGGTTCACCCATATTGCACTGTTTATTGGGACTTGATTTCTTTTTATGGCCACAAAACCTTCCACTGTATGGATACACCACATTTTATTTATCCATTCCTCAGTTGATGGACATTGCGCTGTTTCCATGTTGGAGCTTTTATGAAACTCATGCATTCTTCAACATTGATTGGCACCTACAATTTGCTGAGCACCCTTGTAGGGTCCTTATGTGAAGATAAGTGAAAGCCGGTCTCTGTTGGGTAGAACATTGCAGCTTCTGGGGACAGAGGGTCACAGTTAAGCTCTAGATATCTTGAGAAGAGCTAAAGACATTTCTTTACCCAGAAATCCAGAGGAAGGAACAAGTGTGTTTGCAACGGAGGGGACGGAGTCAGCGATTGAAGTTGGAAAAGCATGAGTTTAGCGGAAGAGCTGAAGAAGTTGCCCAAAGCAGAGGGAACACAGTGAGTAGACGTGTCCCCCATGGACATGCCCTGTGTGTTCAGGACACCGTGAGTAGGTTAGGGAGGCTGCTGCTTAGAGCTCAGGGTGGGGAGATGGGAGATGAGGCTGACAGGAGCTTCTCTATGCTGGGATTTGCAGGGTGAACAGTGAAAAGCAAGTCTTTCTCTCCCTACTACCCCACCGGACCCCATCACCCAGGTCCTTTCTCTGATACACTAAGCAACAAGTATTTACTGAGCACTTATTATGTCTAGATACCAGGAGCAAAACAAGGACAAAGACAAAAAGTCCTTGTACTCATGGAAGTCACATCTTAGTGTGGAAAGGAAGATGACACTTAAGTGAAGAAGTGTATAATATATTTTCCTGTCCCTTTTTTTTCAACATATAAAGGATTAGCCTATTTTGCTGCTCTATAACTTGCATTTTTATTTTTTCACTTAAAAAGATATCTTGGCAAATTGATCCATAAAAGAACTTAAGCATTCACCTTATGCTTTTTTTTTTTTTTTTTTTTAACCACAAGGCATTCCTGCTGGAGTCAGCATAATTTATTTAAACAGCATCAGCTAATGACCATTTAGGTTTCTTCCAATCTTATGGTGAACAGTGTTGCAATGGATATACTTAACTAGGATACCCAAAGGTAAATTAGCAGAACTGGAATTTCAGAGTAAAGAGTATGTGCATTTTTTAGTGGTAGATATTTACACATTGTTCTTGGGAGGGGCTGTGATGTGTCTTTCCTTCCGTGAATGAAGTACAAGAGCACTTGCATATTATGTTGCCCACCCTTTCAAGGGACACCAGCCTGCCCAAGGGTGCATTTTGAAAGTATCACAGAGAAGCTGGTTTGACTCAGAGGGGTGGGTGTGGGACAGGAGAGACTAAGCCAGAGAAACACCAGCTGGCAGTTACCCAGGGTGAGAGATGATGCGTCGGAGGCAGAGGTCTGGGTCTGAAGTTAGGTAACAGAACTCAGCCATACTGCCTGTGAAAATGAGGGAATGGAAGGTTTCAAATGCATAAACTGGGAGGTAGAGGGAACTGGAAGAGCATCTGCATCCGAAAGACAGGAAACAGGCCTGGAGAGAGGGATCCACTCTTGACTCTGGGAAGCCAGCGCCGTGCCTTCCAAAGGTACGGACTTCAGACCTGCTAGGAGAGCTGACCTTGAATGACTCAGAGTAAAGCCCAAAGAGATAAAACTCCCAAGTTACCCACGTGGGAAATCGTGCTTGCTTTTGGAAAGAGGCCCTGGACAAAGCTTCCTGTCTCAGGGAGCATATGGGACGAGGCGTTCTCTCTGAAGAGGAGAGAGTGTGGTGCAGAGCTGCCAGGGAGCCAGACGGCAGTCTTGAAAGTCCTCTGTCTTTCCCTCCCTGCCACAAAATGGGGCTTCTTCCGAGGGGCTCCCAAGTAAAACCTCAGCATTCCCTTCCGGGTTCTGGGACTCAGTTTGGAGACACAGACAAGAAATTCGAGATCCTAATGAATTCCACAGCTTGAAATGTAGACCCAAATATCCATTTGTAGCTCTGATAAACAACATACTGTTAGATCAACACTCCCACCAGGAAAAACTAAAAATAACGTATTATAATAAAAGGCATTTGGTAGTTATCAGAGAAGCTATGACTCGACGGGGACAAGGTCCTAAAGGCAAGGTCCTAAACTTACTGGAGTCAGTCCAGGAAGTTTGAGAATCTGAGCAGAAAGCATCTGCTAAGACTCAGAGAAGTTGAGAACTTATGTCAGTTTCCTGGGGTTGTAGAGGCCAAACAGAAAAGCAAATATGAAGTTCAGAATTACGAAGACAACCAGGACACTAGTGGAAAAAATCCCAGAAAGAAAACAAGTACAGGAATGCAGGCTGATATTTTTTTTTATTTTTTATTGTTATGTTAATCACCATACATTACAT